>NC_090444.1:1089669183-1089975361 GCF_031143425.1 Pleurodeles waltl | reverse complement strand
AGCTCCCCAATTGAGTTCAGCCCCAAATTCCACTGCCCAAATTGTATTGTGGAGACATCAAAATTATCTATCACAAAACAAACTGGTTTTATAAGACAGGCACCTGTGTTTTTGGTCCTGGGTTCGGCAGGTATATAGGGAAACATACTAAACCCAAACATTTCTGGAAACTAGACATCCGGGGGAGTCCACAGAGGTGTGACTTGTGTGGATTCCCCAAGGTTTTCTTACCCAGAATACCCTGCAAAGCTGAAATGTTGAATAAAAACTCTATTTTCTTGCATTTCTGTCACACAAACTACAGGAATATGCTGCGATCCACAAAAATTCCTACCACCCAGTGATTCCTCACCTGTCCTGATAACAACACTACCCCACTTGAGTGCCTATACCTAGTGCCTGTGTAAGGAATGGATCACCCCAGAGTCAACAGTTGCCTCAAGTAAGTACTAACATTGACCGTTGTGTGATCTATTCCTGTTGCGGGCACTAGGCCTACCAACACAAGTGAGGTACCATTTTATCGGGAGACTTGGGGAATGCTGGGTGGAAGGGCATTTGTCAGATTCCAGAACTTTCTATCACCGAAATGTGAGGAAAAAATGTTTTTTTCCCAAATATTGAGGTTAGCAAAGGATTCTGGGTAACAGAACCTGATCAGAGCCCCACAAGTCACCCCATCTTGCATTCTCCTAGGTGTCGAGTTTTTAAAACTATGCAGGTTTGCTATGTTTCCCTAGATGCCAGCTGAGCTAGAGGCCAAAATCCACAGCTGGGCACTTTGCAAAAAACAGCTATGTTTTCTTTGTTAAAATGTGATATGTCCATGTTGTTTTTGGGGCATTTCCTGTCTCGGGCACTAGGCCTACCCCCACAAGTGAGGTATCATTGTTATCAGGAGACTTGGAGGAACGCTAGGTGGAAGGAAATTTGTGGCTCCTCTCAGATTCCAGAACTTTCTGTCACCGAAATGTGAGGAAAAAGTGCTTTTTTGGCCACATTTTGAGGTTTGCAAAGGATTCTGGGTAACAGAACCTGATCAGAGCCCCACAAGTCACCCCATCTTGGATTCCCCTAGGTTTCTAGTTTTCAAAACTGTGCAGGTTTGCTAGGTTTCCCTAGGTGCCGGGTGAGGTAGAGGCCAAAATCCACAGCTAGGCACTTTGCAAAAAACAGCTCTGTTTTCTTTGTGAAAATGTGATGTGTCCACGTTGTGTTTTGGGGCATTTCCTGTCGCGGGCACTAGGCCTACCCACACAAGTGAGGTATCATTTTTATCGGGAGGCTTGGAGGAACGCTGGGTGGAAGGAAATTTGTGGCTCCTGTCAGATTCCAGAACTTTCTGTCACCGAAATGTGAGGAAAAAGTGTTTTTTTGGCCACATTTTGAGGTTTGCAAAGGATTCTGGGTAACAGAACCTGATCAGAGCCCCACAAGTCAGCCCCTCCTGGATTCCCCTAGGTGTCTAGTTTTTAAAAATGTGCAGGTTTGGTAGGTTTCCCTAGGTGCCAGTTGAGCTGGAGGCCAAAATCCACAGCTAGGCACTTTGCAAAAAACACATCAGATTTCAATGTAAAAATGTGATGTGTCCATGTTGCCTTTCCTGTCGCAAGCATTAGGCCTACCCACGCAAGTGAGGTACCATTTTCATCGGGAGACATGGGGGAACACAGAATAGCACAACAAGTGTTATTGCCCCTTGTCTTTCTCTACATTTTTCCTTCCAAATGTAAGACAGTATGTAAAAAAGACGTCTATTTTTTAAATGGCCTGTAATTCACATGCTAGTATGGGCACCCCGGAATTCAGAGATGGGCAAATAACCACTGCTGCTCAATACCTTATCTTATGCCCATTTTGGAAATACAAAGGTTTTCTTGATACCTATTTTTCACTCTTTATATTTCAGCAAATGAATTGCTGTATACCCGGTATAGAATGAAAACCCATTGCAAGGTGCAGCTCATTTATTGGCTCGGAGTACCTAGAGATCTTGATGAACCTACAAGCCCTATATATCCCTGCAACCAGAGGAGTCCAGCACACGTAATGGTATTTTGCTTTAAAACATCTGACATTGCAGGAAAAAGTTACAGAGTAAAACGCAGAGAAAAATGGCTGTTTTTTTAGCTCAAATTCAATATTTTTTTTCAGCTGTTATTTTCTGTACGAAAACTTTTTAGGATCAACACAAATGACCCCTTGCTGAATTCAGAATTTGGTCTACTTTTCAGAAATACTTAGCTTTCCGGGCTCCAGTGTTGGTTTCATACTCATTTCTGTCACTAACTGGAAGCAGGATGAAAGCACCAAAAATAGTAAAAATGGATAGCTTATGTGGACAAAAAGTTATGAAGGCCTAAGCGCAAACTACCCCAAATAGCTAAAAAAGGGCTCAGAACTGGGCGGGGGGGAAAGCCCAGCAGCTAAGATGTTAAAGATACTCTTGAAAAAGAACTTAGCAGATTGGAATCCATGGGAATAATACAATCCATTGAAAGCTCAGAATGGCTAGCCCCCGTTGTTATCGTAAAAAAAAAATTGCAATGACATCAGAATTTGTATTGACCTACGAGATTTAAACAAAACATATGCATTGAAAGACACCCTCTTCCCAGAATTAATGAGATGTTAAGTACTATGGGTGAAGCTGTGTGTTTCTCTGTCCTCGATTTATCTAATGCATACCACCAGGTGGAATTATATCCTGAATCCAAATGGCTAACTGTGTTTACCACCTCCTTAGGCTCTTTTATGTTTGACAGAATGCTTGTTGGGTTTGCGTCTGCCGCTGCGGTTTTTCAGAAAATCATGCTGTGCATTTTATGTGACGCTCCCACAACTCTTTGCTTCCAAGATGACATTCTAATTTATGGAGCCACAGTTGAGGAACACAACGTAAATCTAAAAACCCTAGTTAATAAACTAAAAACAGCAGGCCTCACGTTAAAAAAAGAAAGTGCCAAATTGGGGTGAGCACAGTGGAGTATTTGGGGCACACCATTTTTTAAGATGGATTTAAACCTAAAACATGCTTACTGGAAGCTGTTAGAAAAACAAATAGGCCCAAAAGTAAAGAGGAACTTAAGTAATTTTTAGGCCTTGCTGAATTCATGGCGAAATATGTCAAGAACTTCTCTGAACATACATACAACCTAAGATATTTACTGAGAGGTCACATACCCTATAAATGGTCTGAAAACCATGATGTTACTTTCCAGAAGGTAAAACAGGCCATATTAGCAGCACTCTATCTATGCAATTTTGATCACAAAATAAAAACTATCCTCATTACGGATGCTAGCATGAAGGGATTGGGGGGCGACTTTATCTCAGATCATAGAAGGTAAGGAAAGAATTGTGGCTTTTGCATCCAGGGCCCTTAGCAAGGCAGAATCAAATTACTTGGTAATAGAAAGAGAGGCCCTAGCTTGCTTCTGGGCGGTTAAACACTTCAAATTCTTCCTATGGGGCACACAATTTGACATTCGTACTGACCACAAACCATTAGTCTCCATATTTTCCACATAAGGGTCTTTCAATAGCACTCCAAGGATTGCTAGGTGGATCCTGAGACTAGAAAGCTTTTGTTTTAAAGTAGAATATGTCCCTGGCAATGAAAATACTGCTGCTGCTATTTGTGCAAACGGTGACAAATCTAGAATGATTAATAAAGTCCCTTTTTCTCCTGTGTCCATTCCGGATAAACCTTGGGAAAAGTTAGCTCTGGATATTATCGGAATAATTGATATGGCAGGAGTGATAAAATGCTGTGCTTTTGTGTTAATTGATTACCATTAGCATCAGATTACTACAAGAATGGTTAATCAAATTACTACGGGGGAAGGTGCGTTCCGTGGTCTCAAGACATCACCTGGCGGTTCAGCGGACTGGCGGCGGACCCCCACCTCCTCACCCACAACTAACAACATGAGAGGAGCAGGTCTTGGCGATTCTGCATCCTGAGGGCCTCGCAGGAGTAGGTGGAGGAATAGACTCTGGTAAGTCAAAGCTTTACTATTACATCCCCCACCCTACCTGCATGCTATCACATACCCTCACCCCCAGCACCCCAACTCCTCACAAATGTCCCAATTTCACAAACCACACATCCCAACACCAAGGCCTGCATGCAACACCAAAGCATGGACACCCATCACCAAAGCATGCCCACTGCACATACCCATACACCCCCCTAAACCACCATCACACAAGCTCCCACACAGGAATGCTAGCACTGGGGTACCCGGTCACCCACCCATTGCACACCATTACACACACAGATTTAACAAACATCCCTTTGTACCCCTGCAGGACCCCTACCCAATGTCACCGGACAGGAGGGTCCACACATGTCCACACCACCAACAGAAGGGGCCCACAGTGATGACAGCACCTCTGTCCAACTGGATCTAGATGACCAGCCCGGACCATCGGGGACCTCGGGCCAGTCGGTTCCCCTCACACAGGCACAGGCCACCACAGACCTTCCCCCCTCTGGAAACACCAGCACAGCACCCACCCAGCGGGCCCATACCTCCGTCCCCAGAACACATCAATCAGCTGTGCGTCCACCACTACAGGTAACCCAGGATAAGCCACCACCCCAACACCAACAGGGACCTGGGGTCAGTGGTAGTGGGCACACGGTCCAGGGGACGGAGGCACAGGAACACAGGGGAACTGGGAGGGCTGCTGTGCGACAGGGGGCGGACAGGCCAAGGGAACCCACTCTCCACAAGGCCCTCTCCTCCATCATGGGAGCATACCACCACTCCCAGGAGATGATGGCAACTGTACTGGCCAAGTTTCAGGAGACCCAGCGCATGCAGGAGGAACAGTATATGGGCTTCAGGGAGGAACTCAGAACCATCAGCTCAACCCTGGGCACCATCGTAGGGGTACTGAAGGAAGTACTAAACACCAGGAGAGACACTGTGGCACTACAAGGGGCCCCTGACACTAGCATGGACGATGAACTGCCCACCACCTCCGCCGGCGCTAGTGGACAGGACGCCCGCCACAGGACCACCACACCAGCACCCCACCCCCTGTAGACGGAGAACCACCCCGCAAACGGTCCCTGAGATCCAGGACAAAGACAGAGAACGATGCCAAGACCCCCGCCAAGAAATGAGACCACCCTGATTGTCATCCTACTGTCCCACTTTGTCACCCTGTCCATACTTAAACTGCCCCAGCTCCACTTCCCATGCCCATATGGGCAATGCACCTATGAGACTAATAGACTGGACTCTGCCATGGACACTCCTCCGCCATCACCCCTCACCATTTAACGTCCCCCTCCAATATTTTGCATTTAAATAAACACACCTAAAGCACAAAGTGATCTGGAGTCTGTCTGTGATTTCGAAATAGTGTATTTGCAATTACAGTGACAAAATGTTATTGAAATAGTAATGTCAACATACCTATGTCACACAGCTCTAGTCCATGAGGAATTTAAGCACATGTCATACAGTGGGACCCACATCTGTGAAACGATAAGGGAAAGTGACAACTCAGTGACCATACACTGGGTGAAAACGACAGACAGGAGAGAGGTAGTAGTGTAAAAGTACATGTAGTATTCAGGAGTGTATTCTTACCTGTGTTTCACTGGAAATATTGCTGGATCACTGAATCCCTGTTCTGCATGTCTTCTTCCTCTGCTTCATCCTCATCACTGTCCACAGGCTCCACAGCTGCCACAACACCGCCATCTAGACCATCCTCCTGCAGAAAAGGCACCTGTCGTCGCAAAGCCAAGTTGTGAAGCATACAGCAGGCCACGATGATCTGGCACACCTTTGGTGAGTAGAATAGGGATCCACCTGTCATATGGAGGCACCGGAACTTGGCCTTCAGGAGGCCGAAGGTCCGCTCGATCACCCTCCTAGTTCGCCCATGGGCCTCATTGTAGCGTTCCTCTGCCCTTGTCCTGGGATTCCTCACTGGGGTCAGTAGCCATGGCAGGTTGGGGTAACCAGAGTCACCTGCAAATGGCGAGGCACAACTGTTAGACACACACTAACCTGTAGGGATATACCCAGACAACCATTCCCACTGTCTTGCTTCCAGGTGCTCACCTAATGACCACACACGGTGCCTCTGGAGTTGACCCATCAGATGAGGGATGCTGCTATTCCGCAGGATGTAGGCGTCATGCACTGAGCCAGGGAACATGGCATTCACATGGGAGATGTACTGGTCTGCCAAACATACCATCTGTACATTCATAGAATGATAACTCTTCCGGTTTCTGTACACCTGTTCACTCCTGTGGGGGGGGGGCAAAGCCACATGGGTCCCATCAATGGCACCTATGATGTTGGGGATATGTTCAAGGGCATAGAAATCGCCTTTCACTGTAGGCAAATCCTCCACCTGAGGGAAAACGATGTAGCTCCGCATGTGTTTCAGAAGGGCAGACAACACTCTGGACAATACGTTGGAAAACATAGGCTGGGACATCCCTGATGCCATGGCCACAGTTGTTTGAAAAGACCCACTTGCAAGGAAATGGAGCACTGACAGCACCTTCACTTGAGGGGGGATTCCTGTGGGATGGCGGATTGCTGACATCAGGTCTGGCTCCAACTAGGTACACAGTTCCTTGATTGTGGCACGGTCAAACCTGTAGGTGAATATCAAATGTCGCTCCTCCATTGTCGACAGGTACACCAACGGTCGGTACACCGGAGGATGCCGCCATCTCCTCACATGTCCCAGCGGACGGTGCCTATGAAGGACAACAGCGAGCACTGAGTCAAACAACTCAGAGGTACGTACCCACAGTTTACACAGAACACCAATCATACACAAAAGGTGGCCTGTATTTGTGTTGAGACTAGGCCTAGGTATGTGTGACGCAGTTGAAAATGAGGCCATGTGGGCCCCTGAAATGGCGGCTGCCTGACCGGTAAAGTGGGGCAATGGGATGTGAGGTAACTGCACTGGCGTTGTACACCGTCGCGTTAGGCGGTCGGAGACCGCGGCGCAATGCTGTTTTGGTTAACATTGGACCCTATGGGTCCCAGGAGCCAATGATGATGTACGCCGGCGGTGATGGTATGCACTGCCGCGGATTCCGCCCCGGACGTGACTGCCATTTTCTAGCTGTTCAATCACTCGATACCTGATCTTCGACAGGAGAGGACCTACACTGCAAGTGCTGCTGTGACCTCGGTCTGGAAGAGACAATGGCTCGTGCGTCTGGGGAAAGGGCTCCTGCCTTCACATCGGAGGAGTTGGAGAAGCTCGTGGATGGGGTCCTCCCCCAATACACGCTACTCTACGGTCCTCCAGACAAACAGGTAAGTAAACAGGGAGCATGTTGTATGGGCCATGCATGTGTGGAGAGGGCTGAATGTAAGAAGGAAGGGGGCAGAGTGTTGCATGCATGAAAGACGGTGAATGCATGAGCCACATGACAAGGGTAGGGATGGGGGCCAATCACTTTGACGGTGCAGTTAGTAATTACTTCTCTTCTTCCCCTGTATATTTCATGTAGGTCAGCGCCCACCAGAAGAATGATATATGGCGTGCCATCGCCAAGGACATCCGGACCCTGGGGGTCTACCACAGACGGAGCACCCACTGCTGGAAAAGATGGGAGGACATTCGCCGCTGGAGCAAGAAGACGGCGGAGGCTCAGCTGGGGATGGCCTCCCAATGTGGGAGGGGTGCCTGTTGCACCATGACCCCCCTGATGTTCAGGATCCTGGCGGTGGCCTACCAGGAGTTGGATGGGCGCTTGAGGGCATCATAGCAGGCACAAGGGGGTGAGTACACTCTCATTCTGCTGACTTTGCGTGCAGTGGAGGTGTCTGGGTCGGAGAGGAGGGCTGTGGGTTTCCCAAGGCCAAGGCAAGTTCCGTAGGCAAGGCCCCTCCGTAAGGCAGGCCATGTGGCACCACAGCCCACCTCTGTAGACTGCCAAGTACATCTATTCATGCCCCTGTGTCATCTATGTGTGCAGATGTCGTCCATAGGCTTGTAGGCCATTGCCCAGTAATTGAACAGTGGAGCCCAAGAGCGCGGCGCGGTGCAGGGGGCTTCTGCGTCTGTCTTGTCCGCCAACGGTAGCGGTAATCCATGCACTCAACATGTCTTTCTTCTGTCGTCCCCCACCTTTTTGTGTTCTACCTGTTCTTGTGTGCATTAGCATCATCAGGCGGAAGAGCAGTGGCACCGGAGCAGGAGGGAGCTGCATCCCACATGGCCCTGGAGGGCGAGACTACGGACTTGGAATTCACCAGTGGGACGGAGGGCGAGGGGAGCTTCATGGCGGGGACAGGAGCTGACACCAGCGACACGGACACGTCCTCTGATGGGAGCTCCCTTGTGGTTGCGGCAACATCTGTCCCCCAGCATCTACAGGTACAGCCGCCACCCCCCCCTACCAGCACCGCCCTCCCAGTAGCCCCTCTGCCTTCGCCCCGTGCCCACTCACGCAGGAGGGTGGGCATCACCTTCGCCCCAGGCACCTCAGCCCCTGCCCCAGTCACCCCAGCTGCCCTCAGTGAGGAGGACATTGACCTCCTCAGGTCCCTCACTGTTGGGCAGTCTATCATTTTGAATGCCATCCAGGGTGTAGAAAGGCAGTTGCAACAAACTAATGCATTCCTGGAGGGCATTCATTCTGGTCAGGCGGCCCTACACCGAGCTTTTCAAACTCTGGCCTCAGCACTAATGACAGCCATTGTCCCCGTCTCTAGCCTCCCCCCTCCAACTTCCTCCACCCAGACCCAATCCCCTGCACCTCTGCCTATCCCAAGCACACAATCAGACCAGCCTGCACACACCTCACCACACAAGGGAAGCTCAGGCAAACATAAGCACCACACATCCCACAGGCACTCATGCAAGCAACACACACATGCAGACACACCAACACCCACTGCCTCCACTGTGTCCCCCTCCTCGTCGTCTCCCTCCTCCCTACAGCCACTACGTCCCTCACCAGCACACCCCGCTCACGTGCAGTCACCACCCCCACTACCATTCACACGTCCCCTGTGTCCTCTCCCAGAGTGTCTGTGACGCCCCCTCCCAAGGTACACAAACGCAGCCACACACCCACCCAACAGCCATCCACCTCACGACAGCCTCCAGCGCATGCACCTGCACCCAAAGTCACCAAACGTACACCTCCTACTACCACCACCTCTTCCTCCACTCCCAAACCCCCTCCAGCTACCCGTCCCAGTGTGTCCAAGAAACTTTTCCTGTCCACCCTTGACCTCTTTCCCACACCTCCCCCACCCCGTCCATCTCATAGGTACCGAAGTAGCACCTCAGCCACAACATCTCTGGGACCAGTGGTGCCTGTAGTCACCGGTATGTGGAGTGCACCGGCCACCAGGACAGCCAGTGTGGCACAGAGCCACAGCACAGACAGTCCCCCACCTGTGAAGCATCAGAAGTTGGCCAGTGTCCGGCGGGAGAGGGGGAAGACTCCAGCCACCAAAGCCGCTCCTAGGGGTCCCGGTGGGAGTGTGGAGTCAGCTGTCACACCTCCCAAGGTGGGGAAGGGCCACAAGAAACCCGGCAAGTCTTGGAAGAGCTGCACGGTGGAGAAGACCGCCATCATCCCCGCTGTCCAGGAGGCCAGCCCCAGCCCCAGCCCAGCTGCCCAGGAGGCCACCGCCAGCCCCAGCCCAGCTGCCCAGGAGGCCACCGCCAGCCCCAGCCCAGCTGCCCAGGAGGCCACTGCCAGCCCCAGCCCAGCTGCTCAGGAGGACACCGCCAGCACCAGCCCAGCTGATCCGCGAAGGACCGCCAGCTCAAGCACCGCTGGGCCATGAAGGACCGCCAACTCAAGCACCGCTGGGCCATGAAGGACCGCCAGCACAAGTACCGCTGAACAGGGCACCGCCAGCACAAGCACCGCTGGGCCATGAAAGACCGCCAACTCAAGCACCGCTGGGCCATGAAGGACCGCCAGCACAAGCATGCTGAACAGGGCACCGCCAGCACAAGCACCGCTGGGCCATGAAGGACCGCCAGCACAAGCCCCGCTGAACAGGGCACCGCCAGCACAAGCACCGCTGGGCCATGAAGGACTGCCAGCACAAGCACCGCTGGGCCATGAAGGACCGCCAACTCAAGCACCGCTAGCCCATGAGCGGCAGGGGCACTGACGCTACTGGGTCCGTCACGGGGTGAGTGATGCACTCTGGGCACCAGTCCCCTTCCAGAACCAGTGGAGAGATCCATCCACTACCTCTGTCCTTCACAGGATGAAGCACTCTGGGCACCAGTCCCCCTCCAGAACCAGTGGAGACATGCATCCACTATCTCTGTCCTTCACAGGATGAAGCACTCTGGGCACCAGTCCCCCTCCAGAACCAGTGGAGACTGTTATCCACTTGAGAGACTGTGGCTTTGCACTCCCCAGGATTGAACACTGGGCAACCCACCCACTGTAGAGACTTGAGAGACTGTGGCCTTGCACTCCCCAGGATTGAACAGTGGGCAAACCACCCACTGTAGAGACTTGAAAGACTGTGGGTTTGCACTCCCCAGGATATGGCAGTGGGCAATCCACCCACTGTAGATACTTGAGAGACTGTGGCTTTGCACTCCCCAGGATTGAACAGTGGGCAACCCACCCACTGTATAGACTTGAGAGACTGTAGCTTTGCACTCCCCAGGATATGGCAGTGGGCAACCCACCCACTGTAGAGACTTGAGAGACTGTGGCTTTGAACTCCCCAGGATATGGCAGTGGGCAACCCACCCACTGTAGAGACTTGAGAGACTGTGGCTTTGCACTCCCCAGGATTGAACAGTGGGCAACCCACCCACTGTAGAGACTTGAGAGACTGTGGCTTTGCACTCCCCAGGATTGAACAGTGGGCAAACCACCCACTGTAGAGACTTGAGAGACTGTGGCTTTGCACTCCCCAGGATTGAACACTGGGCATGGAGCCCCCTCGTGGATCTGGCATTGTACACTCATCCGGCTGAGGTGCCCCCCCCTTCCCTTCCCCCTGAGGTGCCTGTTGTATTTCTATCTGATGCCCCTGCAGTGTTCTCTCTGTTTTGATCGGGTATCGAGTGTGGGCATCGCCCATTCATTTTGGGCCCAGTGGTCCACGGACTATAAATAGTGCAATACCTGGACTTGTATTATTGGTGTATATATTTGTTTATGGTGTATATATATTTTGGAGTACTGGATTTTAATAGATTACAATCGTTACAATCATTTCCTTTTGTCTTTGCATTCTTCCGGGGGGTTTGGGGGGTGTAACTGTGATGTATTGATATGCATTAGTGTGTGTGTTGTAGTGGGTGAGGGTGGGGGTGGGGGTGTTGCGTGTGTGTGTCCCTGTTTTTTGCCTCCCCCCTCCCCTGTGTCGTAGGTGCAGTACTCACAGTGGTCTTGGCCGCCGGCGTTCATGCTCCTCGTAGAGGAGCAGGAAGACTATTGCAGGTAGAATTTGGAGTTCCGGTTCCATTGTTGTCCTCGTTCCTCGTGGGGTATGTAGAGGTGAGCGTTTTTCCATCAGGATTCCTGTTTCCGCCGTGTTTTTATCCGCGGTGATTCCGCCCTGGAAAAGGTGGCGGATTGGCCTGTCATAATAGTGTGGGCGGTACTTTGTCCTCCGCCTGTCTGTTGGCGGTGACCGCAGCGCTGTTTGTGTGTACCGCCGTGGCGGTCTGAGTGTTAAAGTGGCTGTCTTTGTTGGCGGTTTCCGCCACGGTCGTAATTGCAATTCTTTTACCGCCGGCATGTTGGCGGTCTTACCGCCGCTTTAACATCGTCCGCCAGGGTTGTAATGACCACCTAAATTTCTATATACCAAGACAAATACAAAAGTATTATGACTTCAAACATGGCACAAAACAGCAAATGTGGAAAGTGGGAGATTTGGTATTTGTTAAAAAAACCTAGGGGAAAGATGGGAACAGGTATGAAAGGAACAAAATATATGAGACCTGTACACATTGCTAAGGTCAAACACAATGTGGTTGTCTTGAACAATGGTCAATGCTGGGGTATCGATAGGATTGCCAAACATGAACCACCTTCTAGCCTCAATAGAAAAAACACCTGTGAAGCCTGTTGGAGAAGAAAGGACATGTCAGATCAAAGTGTAAGAGAGGACTATCTTAAAAGAACAAGTGGTAGACAAACCCAGACTCTTGTTTGGTATAAAGACTACAATTTTAACACGTAATTATTTTGTGCGTCAGTATAAATCATTTTGTGTGTAAAATCTTATGGATGATTATCCTTTCCTCATGATTGGCTAGATAACCTTGACGATACCTTGTTGTAATCGTCGTTCACCTCAGAAATAAGATTTACTAATGTTGGTATATTGTATTTACATTTCCTTTTTTGGTATTCCAACATAAAGCCATAATCTTATAATTTGCTTGTTTTTAGGAGGGAATGTGTGTTGTAATATATAAATAGAACACGTTGTATCAGTCATAAGAAATCTGTAATTATTTACATATTTCATATTTTATTTATTAAGAGCATGATTTGTACGTACAATAGTAGTATGTTCCAACTCCCCTTTCCCTGTAGAGTTAGTACATTCCAGGGGTTGATAGCAGTTGACAGGAGCTCACTGTAGAATGTTGGTGTGCTGAGTGGGAAACAGCTTTATGAAGATGAAGCAGCAGAGATGGAAATAAAGATTAATGCTTGAAGAATTACAACGCGTCTTCTTCATAACACTGCACCTTTGAAACACCAATGTAACAAGGTGGCAGAATTATGAGGCATGACTGGGGTTCTTACTATGTGATATTTATACATTCTGTGGAAGTGGACCTCAGGTTCATTCCAGTAAACCTTAGCAAAGAGCAATCAGGCTACTTAGAGGAACATGTATAAAGCATTTTACAACACCAAAATGGACGATAAGTAATTGACACAACTCAAACGAAATCCAACACCAATTTAGAAATATAAAGCTGTTTTTAACTTAATATAGACACCAAAACAAACTTTGAATCTTACATACAACCACAGTTGTGGATTTTCAAAGTATTAAAAAATAGATGTGCTTTCAGATGTCAAGAGAATATCATTGAAGTCAATTGGGGGAAAGCACAGTGTGCAATCAGTCACTTGTGGGTGTGGGTTCCATGGAATCCACCTGGAGTTAAGATCTGAGGAGTCCCTAGACCGCATTTATTTAGATAGTACCTTTTGACCTTGCCCAGGTAGTCCAGGTGCAGAGCTAACCTTTCTGTCCTTAGAAAAAAATCAGAACTGCGAGTGCTGTCAATCAAAGATGCAGCACTCTGCAAAACCATAGTTGGAGAAGGAGTTACACTCTACCATCGGAGAATAAAGGCCTCTGGGGTCCCACAACCTGCATTACACAGCTGGCACTCTGCCACCACATCCGACGGCTCCAGGTGCAGAGGTGGTCTTGCAAATGTCAATCACAGGAGTGTTGAGCCAAAGATGCTTTGCCACTTAGCCGAAATTGCCTTCTTCAGGATGTAGGATCTCAGCAGTGGGGTCCTTGCTGATGTCAGTCACTATTGCGGGGAGGTGCTCTGAAGTTGGTGACATCCGGGGACGGGTCGGTTAGCAGGCAGGTGACCAACAAGCCTTGGCAGCTACAAAAGTAATCCATGGGTACTTTGTTGGCTGGAGGTCGACAAGAGTGGTGTAGCAGCTCACAACTGGGTGGGAGCCTCACTATAACTCCTTGGGTGCAGGTCACCAATTTTCTTTGAGCTTTCCCAAGAGGGGTCTGACAAGTTGCATTCTTGTGACACAGTTCGACGATTCTTCTGCAGGCTGCAGGTGACTGGTTCCACAAGTCAGGGAAGTCTGCTTCAGTTTCTGGTGTCCATTGGAGTCCCTCTTGCTGGGGGCAAAGAGATTTTGCCATGGGCACACGTTAAACACACAGTTCAGGTATATGATCCCCTGAGAGCACTCAAGTATCCTCTCTCTGCGCTGCAGCGAAGTCCAAAGCCCTGTAGTCAGTGATGGTGTCTTCTCTGGGCCTCTTCTCAGATTCAAAGTCAGAACTCAGGTACCTGCAACAGGGAAGCCCCTTAAATCCTAGTTAAGGGGGCATTAAGGGTGTGAGGGACAGTGACCAATGAGCTACTGGTGCCTGCCCCTAGTCTACCCCTGAAGTGATGACTTCCTGTGAGAATATATTACTTTTCTATCCATAAGCCTCCAATTTCAAGGTTTGCCAACATGGCAGGTCTTTTCCTTTGCTGTACAGACCACTTGGCCACTCTAAAGGGGTGACTAGTCTCTTGGAGGTGTACACCTCCTGAATAACAGATTGGATAGGGCAGGAAGGGATTTGTCCTCAAGTGGTGGACAAATGATGATATATCAAGGGCGGTGAAAGCCTTTGAGGCTTACTGCCTTTTTCACTGTAAATTCTAGGTGTGACCTCCTCTCTGCCCAGGTCCTTTGTCTCCGTCCTTGGGGAAGTATTAGCACAACCAACATGAAGGCAGACTCTTGTCTGGGTGGCAAATGGCTTGGAGGAGTCTGCAAAAGCAAGAGAAAGCTTGAAACTTGGTGGGCATCCTCTAAGGATATCATGTACATGGTACCTAATACTAGGCACGAGACTTGTGCTTAGGGTTTAAAAAACACAGTGTTTGACACAAAATGCAGGGGAAATGGGGTGGGCCATCATGGAGCTGGAAATTTGGGGTTTGCCCGGGTGCCAGCCCATGCTATCCTCTGAACCGTCAATCACTTGCAATATCATTACGTTTTAAATGCTTTCACAGGGTCAGATATGCTCATGCATGCATGTCCTTACTCATAACACAGTGCATCCTGCCTACTGAGAAGCTTTCTTAAGGGGACTGACCTGTACTTTGGGCAGTGAAGGAACTCTGCCTGAACTTGGAGACAAGCTGCTCGTGGAGGATGACATGGCAGCTCTGCAGGCTTTGTTTTTACTTAGGACAAGCAGGGTGGCACAATCAGTGCTGCAGCCCTGGTGACTCCTTTACCATCCCTGCCCTTGGTACAACTAGTACCATTTACTAGGGCCTTACAGTGGTGAGGAGGCCTTGCTAATTGGGTTTACAAAATCACAGTACAATTTAAGGGAAAGAGCACTGAGGTCTGATTAGCAAACCTCAGTGCACTTTCAGATCAAAATTACACGATCAGTTGTCTGAATGGGGGCAACAAGTGGGGGGGGGATCTGCAAAGAGCCCAGTTTCTTACAAAGAGTCAACAGTTTTTAATCTGCAATGAGATATACACTTACTCGAAAATCACTTGAAAAACTTACAACCTGAGGAGAACAGAAGATTCAAAATAAATTAATGACCACAATCCTGTCATTCTGAAATATGGAATGGCAATATGGACATTCAATTTAAGGAAGACAACTCTATAACTATTGCTTGAAAACAGAGATAAAATGGATGTGTGAAGAGATTTCTGCTGAAAAGTCTCTAAAAAGGAAATTGTACAGCTTCAGTTTGAAGATGCTTTCACATAGAGAAATTGGATCCCATGAGTGCTGTGAGTGCTATGATCAGCTGAGTTCAGCTAGTTCAAAAAGAATTGTCTTGGTAAATCTAGTCCTAGCATCCACGTGAAATAGAATGTGGAAGTATTTTCCAGAAATGTAATACCTTGAAAATTTGATCCAGAAAGGTACAGTTTGATTGCAATCTTGGCGGATAAGGTTACTCTGTCACAAACGTGATGGATATCTCATCTGCCATATTACGATTCCATTATAAGCTATGGAAATCATAAAACGGCGGGAAGAATATCCATCATGTTTGAGACTGAGTATTGCATCCATCAAGATCGTAATCCCGCCCATAGTCAAACTAAACTTGTTGGACACGTACTGTTTAAAAAGGAGTCTACATCTTCAGAATGCTTGTCTTTATGAAATACATAAAACTAAGACAATTTGGCGCAAGTGGTCTGCATCTGCCCAGCTTTGGCTGCTGAAAGAAGACTTTTACTGAAAAAAGAACTAAATGGTTTAAGGCTCAGATCCTGTAGACAAGCATTAGTCGAAGCTTTTAACCCACAAAATACCATATTGAATATTAGGTTAGTCCAATTTTTGGCAATCTTTTCATTCAAAACTTCTGTCTCCGGAAACATCGCAGTCACAGGGAGGGCGAAAATGGCAACAAAATCCTTTAACTCAGTATGAACACCTTAAAGAATGGAAGGTTCTTAGGCAGCATTGCAGAGTGCTCAACCAGTGCTGTAACAAATGCTGATACCAAACAATTGGATCTAAGCAGGGGCAAACCAAACCTGTAGAATGCATCATGCCATTTTCCTCTTACGACTTTTACTGTACTACAAATGCTTTACTGCACCAATATCGTATCACAGAGTACTCAGCCAGCACTGAAACAAATTCGTGTACTAACATTCTGATTCAAGTAGGGGTAAATGAAATCTGTAGAATGTATCATATCATTTCTATTTCACGACTTTCACTGTACCATAGATCTCTTATTGCACTAATTTTATTTGTTAAATTTTATGTGGAAGGAAGTTATTTTTATGGTTTTAATTAACTAATAAAATACATTTTCATCATCAACATAAAACTACAGATATGCAAATAATGTAACAGAAAATATAGATGAAGGTCATTTTGAGTAGTTGGTTGCAACGGTTGTTTGGTACTACACACTAAAGGCAGTCTAATTAACCATAGAAAACTGAGTTTTCAGACTGCTGAATAAAAGAGAGCTTTCTATTTGGCTCTTCCACAGCTCTTTAAGCCTTGGCGTTCTGAATCAGAATTGCTAGGAGAGCTTGACTGCTATCAAGACTTTATTAATGCTGAAAAGTATAGTATTCAGGGTTGAGTTTTCTTAACTATTTAAAAATGTTAAATGATGAAATTGAGCAGGAAGAAACAATTGGTGCTGAGATAGCTAAGTAGAGTTCACAAAGCAGCCAAAGTTCAGGTCTTCTATGTCAATATCCACTTAGGCAGCTAATAACGGAAAACATGAAGTTGACATTACAATGAATGAGGTGGAGACTAAATTCAACAAGCAAGACAGGAGGTAATTGCTTTGGAAGACTTTGGCCCATATTTATAGGGAAATGACGGAGTGTGACTCTGTGCCAAAATCGGCAGCACTGCGCTCCATCATTTTCACAACACAGGGATGCTTTGTATTTATTTGAATATGGCACACCCCTGTGTTGTCCCATGTGCTGGCTCTAAAATTTAGCTGCCAATGTAGGCATCCTTGCACCATCGTACAAGGATGTTTGCATTGAGGGGTGTGATTGTTTACGTGTCGGAAGGTGTCCCTTTCTGCACATAAACATTCACTGATAGCGATTTGGCACTACATCAATACATAAGGTACAATTCATCATTATTATGTTTACTAGGTGCATTTTGGGGATGAGAACTCTCTTTCTCAGAAGTGTGCTTCTATTGTTTGATGGTTTTATCAGTATTGATTATATCACATTTTGCAGTGAGGATATTAGCAGAAATTGTTGTTAAAAATGTGTCCTATGTCGGTATTGTAAAAATGAGTGTTCACTACCTCATATCAAATCTCTGCTGAATCAAAAATTAAATACTTTAGTGCTTGCAATAGTGCAGTATTGGCATTTTCAACACAGAATATCATTGAGCTCCGAGTCTTCTTACTGCCTTTAGCTTCTATAACCAGAATGGTTTTCTTCTTCTACAAGATTACCTTATTAATAACGTCTCTAGCCTCTTCTGCCATGCCAGTGGAGTCCTTGATCAAAGATTTTAGTCAAGATTGTCTACATGTTTCAGCAATTACTCTTTATTTTTTATAATAATATAATGGATGTTCATGCAGGATTGCCAATAATTATACAAACTAACAAAAATATCCATATTTCAAGATTCAACATATTTACCTTGTCTATAAATGCAGTCAGCATGTGCAATTAATGAAGTCATCTATATGTTTTACACTAATTCATAACATAATACGCATAATTCTTATTGACTACGTAGTTTTAGTGATAGTTTCCATAGGAAAGGCATTTTTTTCTGTATAGCTTTAGCCCCAGTTGGCAACCTGCACAAACCTTTCCAAAAACGTTTGCCCTCTTTAGTTCCTTCATGAAAACATTTGCACTTATCCGTCAAATGGAGGCCAATGAAAAAGGTGGGGTCCTAAAATTGTGATATTCCATAAGAAACATTGTTCTCAGATACAAAAAAACAGCTGAACAGAAGTACACCAGGTTTATTAAAAGCTTACAACTTTACTTAAAAAGCATACTTTTTATTATGAGCCTTAAATTAATTGGGGTGGGCATGAAGGGTTCAACACTAGTAAAATATTAGTAACATATGAACCGCTGTCCAGATATGCTCTGATTTACCCATTTCAAAGCGGATGGATGGCAAATGTGTTGTTGCAGCCGTTACACTACTCCTAAAAAAAAAAAATGAAAGGCTACCTAAGGGGACAGTATGGGTAAACATTAGCCCACTGGATGCAGGAAAATGCTTAAGAAGATCCATGCTTCAGGGGTAGTGGCCGGGACCATGCACAGGTAACGACCTCCCATGATTTCTATAAAATGTCCCTGGGAGGCCCCATTTTGATGGGGACTGAAGCAAAAGAAAATAGTCTGGAGAGTAGCCTGGGGAACCCCAAGTGTCCCCCATATGGCGTTAATCAATGCCACCAGGTGCCCCATAATCCAAGGGGCAGGTGACAAGACATACCCTAAAAAGTCATGAACAAGGTGAGCACCACTGCACACATTTCTAACCTGTCCTTGTGGGTCCTATCTCCCTTAAGATGAAGAGTGCAGTCTTAAGGCACCTGGGGTGGCCCAATGGCCAGAATCATGGCTGAGTGCTTCTGCCATCCTTCTATGCCTGTGTCTGCAAAGGTGCAGGTGGACCCCATCAGCTGTTTTCACCAATGTGAAGTGCAGTTGAGAGAAGGGAGATCTGCTGGCTTCCTTTGCCAGCCGTGTGGTATTAAGACACCCTTAAAAATCTGAAAAAAATGAGAGGAAAAATCACTTAAATTACATCATTGAGGAAATCACTGTCATCATTGATACAACACTGATGACATCTCAAGAGGCTCCATTTAATGCAATACATGCCCAATTGTGTGTTAAACATTGTATGGTATTTCAACCAATTACCATATGACCCTGGTATCAGACAGAACAGGGTTTCTTAGCCATCCATGTGGAATTAAGACACCCTTAAAAATGTGAAAAAAGGAAAGGAAAAAGCTCTTAAAATACATCATGGAGGAGCTCACTAATGTCATCATTGATGACATCAATGATGACATCTCAAGAGACAGCATTTGATGCAACACATCTCCAATTTTTTGTTAAACATTGCATGGTATTACAACCAATTGCTATCTGACCCTTACGCCAGACACAAAAGTGACCCACTTTCAATGGGTTGCTTATTTTTGGAATGGGCTCTCACAGATTGCAGCAAACCAAAGTTAGCATCATGTGTCATCAGATATGCAAATGTTATTTCTGCCAAATATTTCCATCTCAGCTTATAAACAATTTTTCATATAATTGAGTCAGTTTCATTCAAATTAACTTTTTGGATTCATATTCTGTTCTGAAGTATTTGGATGCAAATAAAATTTGTTTTCAATCAACTTTGTTTTGTTTTGCTTTTACATTTGGGCAGGTAAAGCACATTATTAAACTTGAAAGACCGTGTTTAGAAATCATCACTAGACAAAATATTGAATTAAGGGCAGAATTGAAGAAAGGTGGGGGTGCATCCAATGCAGCACCAATTTTTGCAGCACCAATTTTTGTTGTGCCCCCCTGGGCCCCTCTAACGCCACCATGTGTGGTGTAAAGGGGGTATATTTTTGATAGCATGGTGGTTTTAGGAACAATAGCGTCAATTTATTTGACGCAATTGTGGAGCTTTGCTCCACTAGTGTCAAAGTTTGACACTAGTGGAGCAAAGTGCAAGGAGTCCCTTTGATCACAGTGGGTGCATCCTTTTAACATCTCCTTGGAGCAGTCATTAAAAATTATGACACAAATGGTGCAATGAAATCTTTTTTGTGGTCCTCCTTGTGCTGGAATGCCCCCTTTGCATACATTATGCATGCCACAGGCATAACATGGCGCAAAGTGTCGCAAAGTGGCACAATGCATGCAATGTGCCACTTTGTGGCTATAGATAGATATGGATAGCGATTTTGCAAGCCTAATGCCACATTAGCATCATGAAAATGATTCCAATGTGGCTCTAGGTCTTCTTAAATTGGGGACTAAGGGGGTCATTCCAACCCTGTCGGTCCAAGACCGCCAGGGCCGGGTCCCACGGAAGCACCGCCAACAGGCTGGCGGTGCTTCAATGCCCATTCTGACCGCGGCGTTAAAGGGAATCCGGATTTCCCCTGCTTGGGCTGAATCTCCATGGTGGCGCTGCAAGCAGCGCCGCCATGGAGATTCCGACCCCCTTCCCGCCATCCTGTTCCTGGCGGTTTTTACCACCAGGAACAGGATGGCGGAACGGGTGTCATGGGGCCCCTGGGGGCCCCTGCACTGCCCATGCCACTGGCATGGGCAGTGCAGGGGCCCCCTAACAGGGCCCCATAAAGATTTTCACTGTCTGCATTGCAGACAGTGAAAATCACAACGGGTGCAACTGCACCCGTCGCACCCCTGCAACTCCGCCGGCTCCATTCGGAGCCGGCTTCATTGTTGCAGGGCCTTTCCCGCTGGGCCGGCGGGCGCTCCTTTGGCAGGCGCCCGCCGGCCCAGCGGGAAAGCCAGAATGGCCTCCGCAGTCTTTTGACCGCGGAGCATCCAAATGGCGGTTTCCGCTTGGCGGGCGGTGCCCGCCGCCTGCCAATGTCAGAATGAGGGCCTAAGTGTGCACAAACTGGTTTTCTATGCATTTAACAAAGTTTTTTTTTAAAATATGGAATTTCTACAACTCGAAATCCATAAACAGGGATACTCTACACATGGAATCTGAGCATAGCATCCTATTAGTACTAGCAATAAACTTCTTTTACCGCCACACCTTAAATTTGGAAAAACATAGAAAAAAACATTTCTGCATGTAATTACCTGTTTAATAGCAAATATGAAGTAATGTCACATTTGTCAGTTGTGGTTACACAATTTACACAATCATAGGATTACTGAAAGGCCTAACAAACACTAAGGGGCAAATTTATGAAAAGTGACGCATCATGTCATGATGCACCACTTTTATTGCGCTCCATTGCGCACCACTAACGCCACCACGTGTGTGACATATTTATGATGTGGTGCACCATGGCGCACGTTAGGGAACTAACGTAAAACATGTTGAAGCTGTTTG
The DNA here is from genome assembly GCF_031143425.1 of Pleurodeles waltl. Lineage (NCBI taxonomy): Eukaryota > Metazoa > Chordata > Amphibia > Caudata > Salamandridae > Pleurodeles > Pleurodeles waltl. The sequence continues at coordinate 1,089,954,038 of NC_090444.1, read as the reverse complement.
GGGCTTTGCAGGATTAGGGCCAAAAATGTTTACGCTAATCCTGCAAAGTAAAAGGAGGCCCATTGAAATCAATGGGAGCTTCATTTTAACGCCTGCCTTTGGCAGTCATTAAAAATGAAGCTAAAAATGCAGCAGTGGAATCTGTTAGATTCCACTGTGACATTTTTCTGGGCGTCCTAATGCCGGAACTCCCCCCTTGCATACATTTTGCCTGGCTCAGGCTTAATATGGTGCAGGGATTTACAAAGAGGTGCAATACATGCATTGCACCACTTTGTAAATATTGTGTGCCTTTTTGCCAACCTGACGCCACATTAGCGTCAGAACAATAACTCTAATGTGGCACAAGGGGCTTCTTAAATCTGGCCTACGTCCCTCAATATAAGTGGCACAGTGGGTAGTGCGATAATTATTGCACCTGTTAGGATCCAATTCCAAAGGATTGAAATTTAACAGATGTGATATGTGTTGCTTAATCTGAGTTCCTCCCTGTCAAATGTAGCTCAAAATGCAGAATTTGGAACCCACCTCACCAAAATGGGCATCTCTGGATTTTTCTGAGGATTTTTGACCCACCAAATTGTACGTCTGAGGGTCAGACTTTAATACTTTAATGCATTCGGTGATTACCGGGTATGGTAAACTCTGACAAACTTCAATATACCCTTTAACCCACAATCAGGTGTTTGTGGAGTGTGAGCAATTGACTGGATGAATTGCAATGAAGGCAAAAATATCTCATTTTAAGTAGATGGTTAGATTCTAAGAGTTATGCAAACAGAGATTTGTGCAGGGATCTGCATTCTGAGTGGGGCACTAATAATCAATAATGTCTTCAGGTAAAAAGAAAATAATGTGCATTTTGGTTTGCTAGATAATGAATTCAGAAGCTATGGCTAATTGCCAGGGCCAGAGTTGAAACCCACGGTATTCCCGGTAAATACTTCACCCAGTGGTATTGATAGATAGCTGTTTTGAGTATCTCAAAATATGGCAATAATTAAATGTCCTTTGGGGGTTTTAAGGACACAAAATCTATGATGAGTGATCCATTACGACAAATAACTGATAACAATTTCCTGTTCTATGTCAAAGTCAAATCAGAGAGTGATATTGATGAGGCTAGAAGGGGAGACTGACCGTGTAACCAACCATCCTGCTGGCGGTGTGCAGTCAGCTGATGAAATGTCACTTACCATAGAGAAAAATCAGCCCTTGGACTAATCATTCTGACAATTTGGGACAACAGTATTTTCCCAGTAGTTGTGCGGAATAGGGTATGGTATTTACCTCATGCAGCAAATAACAGTGCCCCAGGTGGGGCAATTGCTGGACGTATTCAATTCGTTCTATATTGAGTTTCGACTAAATGAGTCATAAAAAGCAGTATTTGTTCTAAATACAACGGTTTCTGCATGTTTTGTCTTTTTTCCAAGATTATTTTCCCAGAATAATTTCTACATGTTTGTTCTCCACAGGGATGTCAATGGAGGGCCTATGTGTGACCTTTAGATGGCTGCTAGTCAGTCAACATGGAGCTAGCTATATTTATCAATGGCATTGTCCTGTCAGACTTCAATTCGAGTAACATGAATTCACTTTGTTGATCTAGAACAAAGAAAATAAAGGCAGGGCGATATTCATACACAAGGTATTATGCTGCCTCTTTATTGCCGGAAACGCTCCTCTATGAATAATTTGTTTCGTTTCCAATTTGCTGTTGTGCAGTTTTTTATTTGACATTAGGGTTTTATCATCTTTTCAATGCAAAGTAGTGTACTGATATAGCTTTCTTATGGGTTTCTGAATATTATGTATGCATTTCTTACTAATTTGAAAACTTTTTATCTGTGCACAAGGTAGCAATGCAGTTTTTATGTATCACCCTTCTTCTAAAATTAGCAATTTTTGTGCTATCTTTAGTTCCTTCAGTTGTGTTTTTTTTAAAGTTGACAGGGTTGTAATATGTAATAGTTGTAGACTTAAGTTATAGCTGCTAAGTGCAGTGTTGCGTTTTTACCCCAATAAACTGTTGACGCTTCTATTTATGTTTTTCTATGTAGACAATGCTCTATAAAGCCCTGTGGATAATTCAGAGACAGAAGGGAGGAGCCGTGCAGTATTCATGGGCACTGAGGGGCATTTCTATGGTGATGTCACGCAGTGCAGAGCAGCAAGTCACCTTGCTGCGCTGCACTGAGTGACAGGTAAAGGGCAGGAATGCTTCATAGTTAAGGCAATAAGGTGGATTCCTACCTTTTCCTCTGGGCTGGTGCTTTTTGCCAGCTTAGCGCCAATGCAGGCATCCCTGCATCAATGTGCCAAGGCTGCCTGCGTTGTATGAAGGATTGTTTTGTGGAGGAAGGGACACATTCCTGCACAAAAGCAATCCTGAGAGCCATATTCTTTTTCTCTCTGTGCTGCAGAATGCAGCACACATAGAAAGAAGAAGTAATGAGGAGAAATAAAGATAGCTCTCATCATTACGAATCACCTGAAAAGGCATATCTTTTTGGTGCATTTCCAGGTCTACTTGCTCTGGGAAATCTAGGCATGCATCAACACTCGTGGAATGCCCTCTCAGGGTACAGTAAGACAATGCATCAATATGCGCTGCATTACCTTACTCCAGATTTATTGAGCTACTCAGAGCCATGCAAAGTGGCCTAGCATGGCTTCAATAATCACATATAAGGTTTACGTTGCTTTTGCACCACGTTGCCTGGTGCAAGAGCAACACAAACTGGCTCATAAATAGGCCACTGAGAATTTGTGCCAATTTGGGCTTTAATCCTTTTGAAAAAATGTGGTCTCACTAGGTGAAATAGTGCTTGCTGTTGCATGAAGGGGACAGAAATGGTTGTGCTGCCATGTTAAAAGTAGGAGTCTGAAGTTTGGGCATATATTCCCAATTGCCTTTCCCAATCAATATCCGTGAACAAACAGCTGCAACTCAACTTTTTTTGTTGTTGTTGTTGAATTTACCCAATGACTTCATTTTCACAAGGGGACTTCCACCCCAAAAGGAGCATAGTGGTGTTTTTTTTCCAGGATGATCTTCAAATGATCATGGATAGTGAAAGTTTCGGGCCTTAATTATGTTGAATCTAAATACGCATTTCCTCACCTTAATTTGAAAATTAAGCATGTTGGTGGTTTCATATCCCACTTTGTTGACAATATTGTAGCAGGGTAAAATATCTAATTCTAACAGTTAAAAGGTGACATAGGCTACCTCCATTACCACTATTTTCACAAAAGTTATAATGGTTAATTAGTCCCTTCGCCCAATACTAGGTTGAGTTTGGAAACAGTATCTAGCTAGGCCTTCCTTTCAATACATTAGCTCAATTCCAACTAATTCCAAATGCTGGGTCAAAATTCTGTTTAGCCTAAACATTGTAGTGTGTGGATTTAAATATGCAATTTCCATTGACTTCAACTCGCTAAAGGAATACTTTCAAATTCCTTGTATAAAACTTGGTGTTTTATATGTTCATGTCATTCATTCCTAGTGAGTACTTGAAAAAACATGATCTCACTATGTTCAGTATCCAAGCTTCCCTCGAAAATCTCCATCTTTTGCACTTAGAAGTTTGGTAGCAAGGCTTTCTTAATTCAAGGAGCTAATTTCTGAATGTCTCCCTGATGAGTTTAAAAAACTTACCGGACCTTTGTAAGAAAATTAGATATTGGTTAAGAAGGGTGGAACCCTACTCAAGCAACAACCCCGTTCCTTGTTTGGGTGAATCACAAATGTTGCTAAGTTAACCTGTGCTTAGCCCTCTGGTAGCTTGGCAAAAAGCAGTCAGGCTTAACTTAGAGACAATGTGTAAAGTATTTATGAAGCACTCAAACAGTAAAACAGTTTAAAGACAACACAAGAAAAATTCCAACCCAATTTAACAAATAGGGTGAGTTTTGATAAATATAATGACATCTAAACGATCAAAATCCAATTAGTAGAACCAGAGATATGAGCTTTTAAAGTTGTAGGTAATTATAGCCCCAAAAGGAACAAAGCACAAAGTGCTGTTATTGGGTTACGCTGGACTGGGATAAAGTCACAAGATCAGGCTGACCATGATGATGCATGGTCCAGGTACAGGACCCTGTTCAGCCACTGCGAGTTGACCCCTTTTGTCCCTGGTGCTGTCGTGCTGGGTCTCATGTCAGACTGCGGAGAGTATTGTAGCAGTAAGAGGAGATGGCATTGACCTGCTGAGTCATGCTGAGTGTGGAGTCCAAGATGAAGCCTAGGTTGCGTGCGTGGCTGGTGGGTGAGGGCGCGGTTCCTAGGGAGGTGGGCCACCAGGAGTCATTCCAAGTTGAGGGGTTGGTGCCAGAGATGAGGATTTCTGTCTTGTCTGTGTTTAACTTGAGGTGGCTTGATTCCATCCAGCTGGCGATGGCGTGAAGTCCGTTGTGGAGGTTGTTCTTTGCAGTTGTAGGGTCTTTCGTGAGGGAGAGGATGAGCTGTGCGTCGTCTGCATAGGAAACAATGTTGAAGCGATGGGTTCGTGCGATGCTGGCGAGGGGGGCCATGTAAACGCTGAAGAGCGTGGGGCTGAGCGAAGATCCTTGGGGAACGCCACAGATGATTCTGGAAGCTTCTGACAGGAACGGTCGGAGGCGGACTCTCTGGGTTCTGCCTGAGAGAAATGACGAGATCCAGTCGAGTGCCTTGTCGCGGATTCCAGCGTTGTGTAGGCGTGTGCGGAGAGTATGATGACATACCGTGTCGAAAGCTGCGGAGAGGTCCAGGAGGATGAGTGCAGCTAGCAAGGCTTGTTTGCAGTATTTCTGCGTGGAAACACTTCTGCATCCTCCAGCACGCCGTGGGACATCTTCTGACTAAAGGAGAATTCCTGGCACCTTCTGTTGTTGCAGAATCTTTGGCTTCTTCCACCCGGCGGCAGCCCTCTTGCACCTTCATCTGGGGTTTACTGGGCTCCTGCCCCCCCTGGACACTTGCGTGACTCTTGGACTTGGTCCCCTTCCTTTACAGGTCCTCAGGTCCAGGAATCCATATTCAGTGCTTTGGTAGCAGTTGTGGTTCTTGCAGAATCCCTATCTCGACTATACTGTCTTTCTGGTGTAGTAGGGTAAATTTACTCCTACCTTTCAGGGTCTTGGGGTGGGGTATTTTGGACACCCTTACTGTTTTCTCACAGTCCCAGCAACCCCCTACAACCTACCATAGGCCTGGGGTCCATTCGTGATTCGTATTCCACTTTTGGAGTGTATAGTTTTTGTTGCCCCTAGGCCTATTTCTACCTATTGCATCCTATTGTGATTCTACATTGTTTGCACTACTTTTCTTACTGTTACTTACCTGATTTAGGTTTGTGTACATATACTTTGTGTATATTACTTACCTCCTAAGCGAAGGTATCCTCTGAGATACTTTTGGCATATTGTCACTAAAATAAAGTACCTTTATTTTTAGTAACTCTAAGTATTGTGTTTTCTTATGATATTGTGCTATATGATATAAGTGGTATAGTAAGAGCTTTGCATGTCTCCTAGTTCAGCCTAAGCTGCTTTGTCATAGCTACCTCTACCAGCCTAAGCTGCTGGAAACACCTCTATTCTACTAATAAGGGATAACTGGACCTGGCACAAGGTGTAAGTACCACAAGGTACCCACTATAAGCCAGGCCAGCCTCCTACACTGTGCCAAAGAGGCCTGTACAGTAGTTCAAGCAATCCTGCACCCCTGGCACTGCTCACCTGCCAGCATTGCTCTGTGCCCCATTCTTCACATGGGCACCAGGGTTGCAATCACCGCTGTGTCAAGACAGCACCACAGGGGTCACTTCACCTCATCTCAAGTGTCATGGAGACCCCTGTTGAAAGGCAGCTCGCTCTACTAGTTAGGCTTGGGCCGCAGGCTGCGGTGTTCTCGAACCCTCGCTGCCCTTCCTCACCTTAGGCCTGACCTTCACTGACCCCACTCAGTCACTGCTTGTTGACTCTTCCTCTCAGCTTCAGAGGCTCCTACTGACGTCCATGTCACTTTTATGTGGTGTTATATGCACTGATGGAGTCTGAAGGTGATCAAAACATCAGTATACATTTAGGGCCAGTGGTGAGCTTCAGAACTAAGCATCTGCCATGATCATTGGCAGGCTACCCCTCTCTACTCTAGGGGTGACATATGTATGGAAAGGGAAGGTTTGGGTATGGCAAAAGGTTTCTTTTGCCAGGTTGAAATGGCAGTTTAAATCTGCACCCACAGGCTGCAATAGCAGGCCCAAAAGATGTTTAAAGTGCTACATAAGTGGGTGGCACAATCAGTGCTGCAGGCCCACTTGCAGAGTTTAATTTACAGGCACTAGGTACAGGTAGTCCCACTTTACTAGGATTTCCAAGTACATTTAACATGCCAATTGATTATAAGCCAATGCTGCCATGTTTAGGTGAGAGACCAAATCACTTTAGCAGTGGTTAGCAGTAGCACAGTGCACAAAATCCAAAGGCCAAAAAAACAAATCCAACAAAAAGTGCAAGACAAAGGCAATAAGTTTTGGGATGACCCTGCAGAAAGGGCCAAACCCAACATGGACCAGGGTAGTCCAGCTGAAAAACTCACTTTTTCAATGTCCTGCACAAAGAGTCCAGAGACCTCTGAGGAACATGGCAGGGCTCTAGCAGCAGGGCAGTCCATAGGGAACATGGCAGACATCAAGTAGCAGGGCAGTCCTCTGGGGAACAAGACAAGACTTCTTCTATAATGTCCACAGGTGCAGGAGTGTACTGAAATATAGCTCTGAAAGTCCAATATTTGTACATGGTGCCAGCCTTTGAAGTGTGTGGGATGGTTTCCTATAATACCCCCGCAACTGGTTCTGAAAAGATCTTCCTTTCCCATGTTAGGGCTCCAAAAAGTCTAGGGTGACAAAAGACTAGTGTCAGATTCTGTTGTGTATCCTGGAGGCAACCCCTTTGAAATGTATGTGGGGCAGGGAACCGCTCTGACCCCAACCATAGAGACAGTGGCAAATCTTCAAGTGGATTCCCGTCGAAACCAGGAAAACTGTCACCCATGCCCTGGTCAGCAGCTGATTGGACTACGGAAACGCCCTATATGCAGGAATAACAACCAAACTCCTAACAAAACTGCAAAGAATCCAGAACGCATCCGCCCGCCTCATTCTGGACATCCCACGCCGTAACCACATTTCCCCCCACCTCAGAGACCTTCACTGGCTACCAGTATCAAAGAGGATCACATTCAAACTCCTCATCCACGCACACAAGGCCCTCCACAACACAGGCCCAGCCTACCTCAATGACAGACTCACCTTCCACACCCCCACCCGCAATCTTCGCTCCGCCAGCCTCGCCCTCGCCTCCATCCCCCGCATCTGCTGCACCACTGCCGGAGGAAGATCCTTCTCTCACCTAGCTGCCAAGACCTGGAACTCCCTACCGCTCCACCTTCGCCAGACCCAAGACCTCTTGACATTCAGGAAACACCTCAAGACATGGCTCTACGACCAGTAGCTCCCCCCCAGCGCCTTGAGACCCTAACAGGTGATTAGTGCTCTCTATAAATCCTTGATTGATTGATTGATTGATTTAATGCCTGGGACTCGAAACTGGACGACACACAGAGGCAAACAAGCCTGTAGGGACTTACCCCCTGGGCATCAGACCAGGCTGTTCTTATGCCCTAGACTGGATGCTGGGGAAGCAAATAAACTGTGGGGGGCACTACCTGGCCACTGTGTGATATATGACGAGAGTCCCCCTGCACCCTTTAGATACTAATAGGTGTGATGGACACGGGGCCCTCTCCTCAGCTTACCAACAGTAGATGCTATCTTTGTAAACAGTACAACAGACAATGGGGTGCTCAGCCGGGTCTACCACACTACGACGAAGAGGAGTGCCCCCGGTGTGGTCTCAGTGGAAGGGAGGGCGCCCTTGGGAGCCCTCTGAGGCTATCATTCGGGGGAGGTAAACAAGTGGGAGACTGAGGTGGCAGTGCTCGGCTTGAGGTTGGCACTTAGAGGAGCGCAACAGAGTTGTAGTTCCACTGACCTCAGGTTAGAGCTGACCTGCAAGGCTGATACCCACTGGGTGTTGATGGTGTGCCTTGCATGGGGTCTCTCATAGGGGACCGCGAGGGCAGTAGAACAAACTTGTGATGGGTGGTGTGGCTCCTCACTGGCCACTAAGGGTGCATAGCCGCACTCCAGATATGAGCTCTTACTTGCTAGAGTGACTGACATTGCCTGTGGGAACCTCCTGTCACTTGTGGGACGGAACTGGCCATTATCTGTGTTGCACACTTTGACACCCTGGAGATGCAATGGGCAAAATGAAAAGCATGAGTCAGAGTCCACAGTCTGGCTTCTAGGAACCATCACAGTGCCTAGCCCCTACAGATGAGATGCCAAAGCCTCTGCCCCAGTCACTCAGAAACACACTTGAAAGGATCCTAAACACCATTGAAGACTCCAAGACCACCCTCCAGTGAGAAATTGGCACAGTGTCTGTTGAACTTGGGCTGCTATGCACAGAACACAGTAAGCCAGTTGATAAGGTCAAAGATGCAGAAGTGGCTATAACTAGACTGCAACCTGAACAACAGGCACTGAAGTTGCAAATTGCTGAATTGACAGACGGTTATGTGTTTTGGAATGCCATGCTGAAGAAGCAGAGGGGTGCAACAGACGCAACAATGTGCAGAAAGAGGGCTTCTCTTAGGAAACAGAGGGAGGTGACATGGTGACATACTTGGTGGAATGGGTGCAAACAGAGGTGGCTTTGACACAGCTTACACCCTTCTTTGCCCTCAAATGGGTGCATAGGGTCCTGGCCAGGTCACCTGCCCTGAGATGCCAAACTAGGCCTGTGGTGACCAAACTGTTCTATTGTGAAGACAGATATGTCCTCCCACAGCATGCAAGAGCTGGGGGCCCTACTTCAGGTTGGCACTAGTTATATGTCTCTGTTTATAGACTTTACTGCAGGGATACAGGCCTAAAGGCTCCTTCCTATTAGTGAATAAAGCAGAGAGGGGAGAGGAACTCCAGTGTTCTCTGTTGTTTCCAGCAAAACTAAAAATCATGATGGATGGAAATACCCACTTCTGCTTTGATCTCGCTGAGGTTTGGGAGGGGCTGGACTTCCATAGAGCAATGGAAGTCATCCGGGACACAGACTGACAGGCATGAGACCCATCACAGATCCAGGAAACAGTCCCAAGCTTTCAAGAAACCGACCCGATTCCAGTCTGACACAGACAACACAGTGGCACTCCAGCCATCTGCAAAGCTCACAGTGACAACGCCCTCAGACTCAGGGGGCAGTGTCACTTTCGGGCTTCATTCTGGGAAACTAGACTCATATGACACAGTCCTTGGCAGGTACAAGCTGCTGAGCATAGCCTCACAGACTACGGATGATATCTTATAAGCCTAAGAGGTCAAATGAGCCTCCACACTATGTATTATGACAACCATTCCTCCCTACCCCAACATGCTCCTCTGTACTGCTGACAACAACACTGGTGATTTGACTGGCATTCTCATGGTGACTGACTCCATGTATCATGAGGAAATACATGGTACCGGAGACCTGAAAATGTCCTACTTGCAGAGCTCATCATGGGTCCTCCGTGGTCTGTAACTTGCCACATTGAAAGCACAGTGACTCTTCATTTTTGGTGGCTCTTTCTACTAGGACTGGTGTGAGTATTGGTGTCCTGAAGTGGGCTACATGCTACGCCTTCTCCCACACTGCCTTGCCCCCATGTAATGATTAGAGGAGCAATGTAATAATCAAAGTTCCGGATGTTGAAGTTTGAGCGGCCAGCTGATGGTAGACTGCCCTGGGGTTGAGGATTTGGGGAATGGTTTCTCTATTTATTGTCTTGGGAATTTTTTACTTCATGGGATGTGATTGGGAGTGGCAGGGGGGAGGGATCAGAGTGGATTTTGGCACTCTAATCTCCATCCACAAAAGGCTAGTATATAGCATAGTCTTAAATTCATGACATGGAACATTTGTAAAATGGGGACATTGACCAAGCAGAACAAAATATACATCTTTCTTAAGTACAGTGGCATCTATTTTGCTATGCTTCAGGAAACATACCTTATGCAGATGGAAATGGACGCATGCAGGGTAGGTGGAGGGGACAGATCCATGCCATGGTATATTCTGCATACACATGTGGGGACCTGCTGTGGGTGTTGCCAGGGGTCCCCTTTGATGTAAAAAAACCCAGAATTTACAAAAAGGGGCTCTCTGTCCTGGTGGATGTTAGGTTACATGGCAAACAGGTAGTACTGGGCAGGGTATTTGCGCCCAACCAGAATCAAATACCTTTCTTGCACTCGCTGTCCATGCAACTGAATCACCCAGTGGGGGGGCTCTGATTCTTGGAGGCAACTCAATTGTGTGGAGGATGCTCATAAAACAGTTGAAGGTCTAAGAGATTGGTTAATGCACTGGAAACTGGAAGACATTTGTCGTGCACAACACGGCATGTGTAGGGATTACTCCTTCTACTCTAGTACATGTAGAGTACATACTAGACTTGACTGCTTTGCCTGCTCAAGAAGGTTGAATATCTAGGTTGTGCCATTTTAGATCACAGCCCACTGTTATTGAGCTTCCAAACGAGGGCATTGTCTGAATCACACAGTAAGTATACGCAGGGAGCTGGACAAAGAACTGAGGGACTTAGATGGCATAATTCACAAGCTAGATAACAACCTGGGTGCTGATGCAAGGGCTCTTACCAAGCTGCTGGAAGCAAAGGAAAAATATAATGTCATCCTGGAATGCTTGTGGTGTCATAATTATGAAGAATACATTAGCAGAGCACATGAAGAGGAGGGTTTGCACGGGATGCTGTTGCCTGGCTTGCTTGGTCTGAGATCTGAGGTACACCAATTACCCACCTGCTTACAGCGGAGGGCACCCCACTTTATCAACCAAAATATATTTACGCGGCCTTTCGAGACTATTATACTACACGATATAGACAGCTGGGCCCTGTCCCGCTGGACACCCAGGACTCCATTCTGAGATGCCTCTTGGTCCAAACCCTCCTGCCAGAGACCGCAGAGGAAATGGGGGGCCCAGTCACACCAGGGAAATATTGGGGACAAATAAGGATATGTCGACCAACCAAACTATGGGAACTGATGGGCTACCAGAAGAGTTCTACTCCACATATGCAGGAGTACTCACCCCAAAGCCAGTGACAGTCTATGCTGAGGCATTTGTAAGTGGATTGCTCCAAGCTTCCACTAGGGATGTATTTATTGTTCCAATCCCTAACTCTAAGGCTCTTGATGCTGCAGCCACTACTTTCTGACCCCTCTCCTTGTTGAACATGGTTTCCAAACTATTTAATAAAGTGCTAGCAAACTGTCTACTGCCACACATGTGGACACTAATTCATAAAGACCAAAAAGGATTTATCTCAGGCTGCAGCACCTCCCTCAATCTCAAGCAGTTGTATAGTGTTATGTGTAATTATACTGTACAGGCTAGCCCAGGGGTCTTGATTGTGAGAAATTGGGTTGTTGGTTGACTGGGGAATGAGCCCTAATCAGCAACAGCCACAATCCCTTGCTAGCTGAACCACAAAAAAGTCACTAATTTAACCTGTGTTTAACCCTGGGTGGCTTTGCACACAAAGCAGTCAGGCTAAACTTAGTGGCAATGCTTTAAGTATTTATGCAGCACACAGTGCAATACAGTCTAAACACAACGCAAGCAATATCCCAAACCAATTTAGCAAAATAGAGAACATTTTAATAAATTATTTGACATTAACACCAAAATAATAGCCCTTGACAACGAAAAGCACCAACTGGGGACACCTAGTCACGTTAGACTGGGGCAAAGTCAATAGTTAATCCCGACCATGGTGGAACACGGGTCAGATACACAAAGTGGATTGGCCCGATCAGTGCTTACCTTCAGACTTAGAGAACTTTTAAAGAGAGTGTCTCTGAGAAGGTAGAAGTTCAGTGGGGCAAACATTAGGAATGTCCGAAGAGGGAACTTCATCTGGTAGTTGTGGAGTGAAGCCATGGTGAAGATTTTTACCTTGGACTTAGCCGTTGAGATGGAAGTCAAAAATCTCCAGCGGGACGAAGCAGGAGGCTGTAGCCGAAGACAATTTCACAGGGTCGGATACCCCTTTCGCGCTGCTAAAAGTTATTTGCTGCTGCGGAGAAGAACGTAGTGTGAGAAGCCGCAAAGTCAATCCAACTGGCGATGCACCTTGGGCGGATAGACGAACAAGTTGCTCCCAGTCACCCCCTTGTTATCAGATGACTTTCAAGTTAAATTTTGTCTGTCTGCACTTTTGTAAATTGGTCATCTGGGTACCTCCATCACCACAACCATTGGTCCAGGAGTGGGGTCAGACCTCTTGGTTGTTCAGTTTTAGTTGTATACCTATTTTAGCTATATTATAGACACGTTATTTTAGCAAACTAGGCTGGCCGTTGTGCTCTTTGGCATAGTTACATTTTGTTCAGCATCGCTTTATTTTTTTAGCACTACCCATATTTGCAGTGTTGTTTTACTTTCTCTATCCATTTGTTCCTTCACCTAGGAAAGCGTCGCATTCTTAGCATTTCACTTTGTACTTTCCTCAAGGCTGCAGTCAGATAGGGTTGCTGGAAAAAGTAGTATGCTGTGTCTCCAACATTCACAGAAACATACATATTCCTGCGTGGGGACTCTTTCTTAGAATGTCAACTGTTTTAATATAAAAACACTCCTTTCTCCCATACATGTTTGAGAGAGGCTCCAGCCAGGTGACCATGACTGCATGGTGATTGCTGATTGCCTTTGCTACAGCTGCTCGCTTAAACTACCAAATCCGTAGCCTATATGGGAATGGTGTCTCTCTAGACTACAGGCTTCCTTGCTCAGGTATGAGGGATGATGTCTTCCCAGGGGGAAACCTGAAGAGGGGATTAGGGTTTATTACGTTGTTCTCTAACATAGCATAGGTAGGGAAAATATACGTATCACTCACAGTGACACTATGTGGGACTGTTTTTGTGTTCACACTCCTTGTCACCTTTTTGCTTTTAGTGTGCTTTATCATACTAGTTATTGCAATATATGCCATTTTATCCAAGATATAGTTACTTTAAAAAAAAAACCCTTACTGAACTATGTTCTGCCTCTGTTGTCTTTGCCTGTGTGAGACTAATGCAACTAAAAGAAAGCAATGAGATGTGATCAACCACGATTCCCCTGAGGAGTCTTTCTTGACATGAACCTGGTTGCCACAACCATCCCTGCTCTTGGGCAGAGGAGAGGCGCTGCTGGTTAGCCGGAAAACCCAGATTAGGCTGACAGGCATCACACGGTATGGAATTGTACTTAGTACCTCACATTCTATGCGATTCTGCCACCCAAATCCAGTAGCCTCATTAGGATAATGAGAACCTACGCCACAGACTCACACACGCTGGGTCCAGGTCCAGGTTTAAGGTGGAGGGAGTCTGTTATGTCCCTGTGGCTCAGAACAGGAGACCTGCTAAACCACCCCTTGGAATCACTTCTGAAGTCATGAGTGCAGGTGGTGATGCAGGGCTGTACACAGGGTAGGCCTCTGAAGGTTCCAAGCAGACTCCAGACAGCAAAGGAGTCATTCCAGGTACAACAGCAGTCTGGCAAAGTGCACAGCAGATCACAGCAGCAGGCAGACCTCTGAGAGACCTTCCACAGGTCCAGTAGTGAACTGAGAAGCAAGTCTGAGAGCCCTAGTTTTATACCCTGGTGCCCTGCTCCTAGCAGTTGGGTGACGGTTTCTGAAGGTTTCTCTGAAGTTCCAGGTATTCCCTGCCTCCCCTGCCCTGGCTTCAAGCTGGCTGCACTGAGAGTGCAGGGTCATTAAGCCTATTGTGTGGCCGCAGAGCTCAGCCCATTCAGATGTGAATGGTACTATGCTCAGCTCAATCCCCCCATTTTACCACTTGAAAGGCCTTTCAGTCCTTGCTAATCCCACTATTGTGTGACTCTCTGGGTAGATCCACAAGGTCCCAACTGTCAGTTAGACCAAGTCAAGTGAATTAAGGCAGGCTGCAGGCATAGAGGGCTAAGGAGAGGAAAACTCCAACTTTCTAAAAGTGGCATTTTCAAACTTGTAATGATAAATTCTACTGTAACATTAAAAATGGTTTATCATTACAAGATCATAGATTCCAAACATGACATATCTACCACCTCTGGTTTAGGAATTACAACTTATTAATTTTAATAGTGTATGCCCAATGTTACCCTATGCGATGGGAAGGCCTCTCAGTAGTGAGAAAACAAAGTTGAGAGTTTTCCACTACTAGGACATGTACAAATAAAAAAACATGTCCTACCTTTAAATTACACAGCAGCCTGCCCTATGGGCTACCTAGGGCCTACCTTAGGGGTGACTTATACATAACATAATGTGAGTTTAAGGTTTGGCAAAGGGTTTTAAATGCCAAGGCTGCATGATAGTGTGACACTGCCCTCAGGCTGCAATGGCATGCCTGTGACCACAGTCAAGATGGGCCACACGATCTCTGGCCAATATGATGTATTTCGAAGCAAATTGCAGGAGTTCCCTTTGTCCCTTTTTCTGTTTGCCATAGCCATTGAACCACTGGCAGAATTGTTCCAACTAGGGGTGAGGGGCAGGGGAATAACTGTTGAGGACTATGAACATATAACATCGTTTTATGTGGCTGATCCAGTATTCATGTCAGATTAAGCTTCCAACACTGCCTATATGCTACAACTTCTTGATGGGTTTTGTGAACTTTCGGGCATTAGGGTGAATCTATCCAAAATGTGCCTGTTCTCACTGGTTCAAGATCTTCCCCACCATCGGGCATGCCAAAACGACTTTTAGATACCTATGCATCTAAATTTGTCATAAGATGGAGGACTTGAGAGACTGTAACTTGGGGGTAGTGATGTGCTCCCTTAAGTCTTGTGTCCCTTTCTGGCGATCACTCAAATAGCCTCCCATTGTCTGGATTGCAATCTCTAAAGTGGTGATGCTTCCTCAGTTACTGTAATAATTCATCAACCACCCAGTGGGCATACTAGCTCCCTGATTTTAACAATCAGACTCCGTTCTCTGGGACCTTATCTGGGATGGATGCCACCACAGAGTCTCCAACAAGACCCTCTGCAGACCGCCACTGGAGGGAGAACTGGGGGTCCCTGACTTTGAATTATACATTGCTGCAACACAGCTGCAGTGGGTCACCCAATGGCTGGATGGATCGCATCAGTCAGAGCTTGGCTGGATGTGACTGAATTTGAATCAGTGAGCTTTACTCACAAAGTTGCTTCAACCAGTATTGAAAATCCTGCAGCCTGAGCTCCTACTGTCTGTCGCTCTAAAATGCTGGTGTAGGTGTGTTAAACAAACAATCGGGAGCCTGCGTTATGCCCCTTTGTTTCTGTAAGGAGGGACTGCCTCATAGGGATCCCTTGAACTTTTTACAGCATCCCTGCTCTTTGCATGGATGTAAGCATAGCTCATGATGGTGGTAGATTGTTATCATATGGGCCCCTTAATCCCCATAGAGGTAAAGGTAACACAAAACGGTCTACCACCCAGTCAATTTCTCACATATGAGGCACTGACTTGGACTTTCAAGGTTGTTTGGGGCAGAGGTACTTATGAACCCACCGACCCCACACAGTGCTCCAGCTGTTGATGACGATCGGGTCAGTATGACATCTCATAATGTGATTTTGAAAAACATTCAACACAATGGTTCAAAAGCCTCTAGATGTGTTCGAGGCTAAGTAGGAGACAGTGACGGGACACAAAAACACAGATCAGACATGGCATAAACTGTTGTCATAGTCACAGAAGGTTTCCTAAGGCACACCTGCATACAGTTTAACTGCACACATAAGACACACCTAACACCACAAAAAATGACAACAGTCCATGGAGGGGAGCCTGGGAGATGTTCCCGCTGAGGGCATCGAGACCTTGACTTCTTCCACGTGACATGGAGTGTTCCCAGTTCCACGCCTTAACAACACCCCTGCATTCACCATGGAGGTGTGCCTGCTGGGAAGCTTTCCCTGACCCATACCAAAGAAAGTCGGCAATAGATTTGTAGACTTAGCCCTAATGTTGGGGTGGAAATACAGGGAGGGGCCCAGGGTGGAAGTCCGGGTACAGCACATAACCACATGGGCCTAGGAAAAAGAAAGAGCCCTGCAGAAAGAAAAGGCCTGACGTGTGCGTAGACAACCCATAGCGGATCTGTGGGTGGAGGTCCTAGATGAATGGGAAAATCCTTCGGGAGCGGTGGTCTGTCCACTGAGTACACAAGAGGGGGCTGATAAAGACATCCTAGCTGCCTGATTAAAAAAGCCATTGTCTGTCTCTGAGACTGCCCAGTTTGGGCTGCCCCACTGATTCTATTGCATGGAGCTCACTGGGTACAGTTGGCACCTAGCCTGTCCCTCCCAAGCCCATGCTGGGTTTTTCTAAGAGATAACGCCCACCACCACCGATCCTCATGGCATTCATCCCGCAGACAGATCTACAGGCTCATATCACCTTTCCCTAGAGACAGAAGTATACACGTTTGTAATTGGTTGTATTGCTTTCGCACATACATACCTACATATATCATATGTATATATATATATTTATATATATATATATATATATATATATATATATATATATGTTGCAGACACAGCCTTTATTCATTGGGTTGGCAGGTCGTTGCCACAGGTATTTCAAGATGATCTGGGTTTGTGAATTACCAGCTCTTAATAGCTTATGTACACCACAACAGTGGCGCCTGTTGAATTCTGATATCAAACCTCTTAGCATGTTGGTGGCGGGGTTAAGGTGTCACTCTCTACCTGCTGCTTACTGCCCCCTTTCTTGGATGAGAAGGACTAAACCTGCATCTCTTGGACCCGGAACCCACAGTGACTCCAAGAGCTACTTGGCTGGCCTCCTGATCGGAAGCCTAAGGGACACAATAAGCTTCAAACAATCTTGCACCTGTATCTGGACCATGCCATCTGTGAGTCTACCGTGCCAAATTGGGCAACCCCAGTCCAGGGCCCTTGGAAGTGAGCTCTGCCAGCCTCCAAGGTCCAAATAGAACCAACGGAGTTCCTGTGCTACACAGTGCAACTACGTGCAGAACCGGCGTGTTTCCACAGCTGCGTGGATTTGGACAGTCGCAAAAACACTCATCGCCTCCACAGCCCGCAATGCCTTTGAAACTGCCATTGCACAGCACACCCTAGACACAAGTCCTCACATCCCTTGTTGATGGCAGCCTTCACGACAGTGCCGGATTCCATATTGCAGCCTCAGCACCCCTTAGAACAGAAGCATCATCCCGACTACACACTACGTCTTTGATGCCAGACTTCACATTGCAAACCCCATTGACATGATGGCAATGCATGCCCTCACATTGCAGCCTTGTCCCATGTCAGAACTGATGCATCACTTCAGCTGTGGATCCTCACAATGCTCCTCAAAGCATGATTGAAGGTATTCTGCTCAGCAAACCTAAAGCAGTCCCTGTATCGTGCCTGTGCTCTAAAATGGTCAACCTGATCTTGTAACTTTGTCCCAGTTCAGTGGTACCAGATATCCACAGTTGTTCGTTTGTGCTTTTTGATGCTATTTTCCATAGAATCCTCAAAATTGCATATCTTGGGTTCTAGTAATTGGATTTTTATCCTTTTAGTCTTGTTTTATTTATTTTAAAAAAGTATTATTTTTCTAACTTGGTGTGGGATCCTTTTTGTGTGGTGTTTTCACTTTTATTGCTATTTGAATTGTTTGACAAATACTTTACTTATTGCCTGAGTGCTCTGTGTCGAGCTACCAGAAGGTTGAGCTCAGGTTAATTCAGGGTTGACTTCTGCCTCATCGTGACACGGCTTGTGGTTGCTGTTTGACCAGGGCTACACCACAGTCAACTAACAACCCTATTTCTTACAATACCCTTATCCTGCCTGTGCTCCATCATGGTCGGTCAGATCTTGTGCCTTTCCCTCGGTCTAATATGAATAGATGACTGTGATTAGTGCTTTGTGCTTTTAGGTGCTATGCTTACCTAAAACCTTAAAAGTGCATATCTCCAGTTCTGCTGATTGGATTTTTGTCATTCTGGTGCAATTTCATTTATTCAAATTTACTCAAGCGTAGATGTGGGTGGTGCGGTAAGGCCTGTTATGATGCTAGGGAAAACATGAAAACGGACTTAAAAGAATACCTCAGAGATAGAGCCCTTGTGAAAGAAGCAAGGATTAAGTATAAAAGGGCTCTGAGGGACAGTAAGCTAAAACTTAAAGAAAAAGCCTGGGAGGAACTGGAGCACGTTACAGTCCTGAAGGACCCTGGTCTATTTTGGAAAGTGGTAAATAGAGGTTCTTTTGAAACGGAAACATCTGAGGGTCTGGGCTGTAATATTGCCCCGGAGGTCTGGGTAAATTATTTTTGCAGAATTTTTTAGGGAATCCCCCTAAGAAATAACTTGGATAATGAGTATGATGTGATTCCCAATTTAGCTATTAGGTTCTTGCTCCAGGAAGTTATTGATGCACTCCAGGGTAGTGCTAGTAATAAAGCCCAGGGCCCGGATTCGATCCCTATGGATCTTTATAAATCCTGTCCTCAGCTATGGGCACCTATACTGTTAAATGTTCTTAATGCTGCAGTTACTGTGGGAATTCCTGTCTCCTGGAGACTGGCCTGTATTATCCCAGTGTTTAAAAAGGGGGACCGGAATTATATCGCCCTATTTCCCTCCTTGATTCTTCAGCGAAGATTATGGGCCGAATCATTTTAAGGCGTATTGAGGCCTGGATGGCAGATAATGAAATTTTGAGCCGGGACTAGTACAGATTTAGGGAAGGTCTAGGCCTTAATCTACTGATGATGATTGGGAAATGTACGCAAGCTAGGAAGGGCACTCTCTACCTTGCCTTCATGGACCTCAGCTGTGCCTTTGATAAGGTAAATCGGGCTATATTGTGGGAGAGGCTTAATCAGATAGGGATGGATCCTAACATTGTGGAGTTGCTCCGGTACCTCCACTCAGGAACGGCTGCAAATGTGAGGGTGGTGATAAATGGGGCGTGTTCAGAGGCTTTTAAGCTCACAAGGGGCGTTCGCCAGGGATGTGTCCTGGCCCCCACTCTTTTTCTTTTATATACAAATGGATTGTCTGACTTCCTGGTGGAACACTGCAGGGATGTCCCTAAGGTGAATGGTATTAATGTCCCTACGTATTGACGTACGCGGATGATGCGGTCCTTATGGCCCGCACTATGAATGGCCTCTGTGAAGTAGTTAGAGCCTATGATGCTTTTATGTCAGCTCTGGGCTTAGAGATTAACTATAAAAAAAACACTTTATGGTATGTGGTAGACCTTTGAGCAGGGTGGGGGAGCTGAAGATTGAAGAGCAAATTATTAGCAGGGTTCATGACTGCCCATATTTAGGAGTCATCTTTGATGATAAAGGTTCATGGAAACCCTGTATTGCCAGAAGGGGTACGCTTTTCCATGCCAGAGTTGGTGCTAGATTTGATTTTGCTGCAAGAGTAGGAAGTAAACCCATTAAGTCACTGCTTGAAATCTACAGGGGGAAATGGCTCCCAGTCCTGCTGTATGGTGCAGCACTTTGGTGGTATATGGATACCCGAGCCCCTACTGTAGAAGAAAACCGTTTCTGCAGAAGGCTATAGGGAGTTGGCCAAAATACCTCTGGTTTTTGCCTTCATCTGGAATTAGATCTCGAGTTTGTACAAGACACTATTCAGCTGGCTCCCCTCTTGTTATGGATCTCTATTTGGAGTAATGAACATGCCACCTTTAATAGAGAGATTTTAAGGGACTGTTTGGCCTGTGACCACGTAAAGAATATTCCCTGGCTGATGTACATAAGAAAGGCAGCCCATGATTTGGGGTGGCCTGACTTGTTTGACATTCCTGAGGGTCTGACTAGCCATGATAAAAACTAGGTAAAGGATAATTTCTTGAGAATCCTGGGGGCCAAAAGAGAGGGAGAGGTTTTAGGGAAAAAATTGGTCAGGGATTTTACTATGCTAAAGATGGGGGTGGGCCCTGAGCCCTATCTCTTAGAGATAAATGATGTGAGGGAAAGGTCTCTTATTACTCAATTTCATTTCGGGGTTATCAGAAGCAACCTATGTTTCCCGTTAGGTCAGTATGGTGAAAAATCTATTAGACCGTGTCCGAGTGACAGGGGGTCTTTGCAGTCCTTGACCCATTTTACATTATTTTGTGTTTTTTATGTACCTTTTAGATGCTGTTTTTTATTCCCCCTGCTGAGGCCCAAGGGTTTTGCGCAATATCGCTCTGCTTTCTTGTGGCTGTGAATGGCTTCAGACGTATTGGTGTGGCGGGGGCTGGGATCGTTCCTGAGGGGAGTTATTACTTGGCGCAGTAATGCAGAGTATTTTTAAGAACTGCTTTTAATTCTTAATAATTATGTTTTATTTGTTTTTAATTAATGGATACTTTTATATACTGTTTTTATTGCTAATTGGTTTATTTATTGCTTTGTTTATTTATTTTAATGGTTGAATTTTTTCATACTGAATAACGTCTTTCTATATATATACTCAATTTGTCTTAGTTTGGGATTTTTCATGTGTGGTGTTTTCACTTAATTACTGTTTCTGTGCTACATAAATACTTTAGACTTAGGGCCAGATTCACAAAAGCACGTATGTATAATGAAGTTACGAGTGCGAAATCTCCTCACTCATGGCAGAAGGTTTACATCTATGGTGGAACCTCCACACTAGAGGCAGAATTTGTGGTGGAATCTCCACAGTGCATACTACCGAGAGTGCACCCTGAGGAGATTCTGCCCTGATTGCTGAGATTTTGCCATGAGTGAGCAGACTCCAAACTTGTACATTTACTACATGTGAGTTATTTCATGAATCTGGCCCTTTGCTTCTAAATTATTCCTGACTACTTTATGCCAAGCTACCTTATGGTTCAGCAAGGTTAGGTTAGTGACTTTTGTTGGTTCACCCTGACAAAGATTGTGGCTGTTGCCTGAGCGAGGCTTCTACCCTCACCAATCAATAACCCAATTTCATACACAAGGTATTTCCTGTTCTGATTCTTACTCTGGGTTGATCTTTTTTCCTTGAAGATAGAGTCTATGACATGCAGCAATGGTCCTAAAAGTGGTCTGAAGCTGCAGTCATGGATATATCAGTAGCAGTTCTTGCCCAGTTTGATAGCAGCACATACACTTTCTTCATAACAGGCTGATGTAAACCTCATCACTGTCAAACTCTTTATCACAATTACAACATTCCAGCTATAAAAGTGAAATTGCAAAGCATGTTAGTGCGGTGTCCAGTTCCAACTACATTTTTTAGTACCATTTTCTCCAAGATAGGAGTCTTCCTAATGAACACCTGTCTGCGCAATATCAGTTTATCCTTTTTGGCGATCCTCAAAAGAAATTGGTTCTATACTTTGTTTTAGTGGACTGCATCAGAAAAATGAAAACATATATATCTACCATCCTCTTGAAATACATGGTGGCAGACAAGTGAATCTCACTTATTTAAATACCATATTGCTAGTGCAAAAGAAAACTTTTGCGTATTTCACCACATTCAGAGTCAGACCCACAGAGATATCCTAGATAAAAGTAGATATTAGAACTAGATATTAAATAAAGAGCATTTTTTGTTCTGTCAAAAACTTTAGAGCTGCTTGGCGAATCTTCACAAAATCTTTAAAACATATACTTTGGTCAGTTCTGATGCTGTTTTGAAAGATTTGGGTGATCTGTCAAGTGGGAGCAGAGAAAAAGGGGGACAAAACACATTTTCTGCATTCATTTTTCCATAGGGTCTTTAGACACACCTACAGCCTAAACCGCTCGCTGGGATTTCACCAAATTTGGCAGGAAGCTAGATTCTGTTCCACAGATTGTGCTTTTCATGTAAACCTGTACAGTAGTTTTGGAGATATTAAAGGTTAAAAAAATATAGATATAGAGGGATGCAAATTCTCTGTGGATCCACTGCGGGTCTATCTGCAGATTTGCGTGCCAATGAAAAAATCTGATTAGCTGCCGAACCTGACAAGAAAGTTGTGGTCGCCATTTTGTTTGATCGGTGAATGGTTCCCAGGTCTTAGAGCCTCTCTACTGCCACCATGTGTGCACCATTTCTAAAATACGGTGAACCAAGGTGCAGGGTAGGGGACAATACCGTCACTATTTGTTATGCAATTGAAATACTGTTTAGGGTTAGAACCAACATTTTGGTGCTTACCCTTAACAGTACATAGGGGCCCACTGTAAACAATGATGCGCCCCCTTTTAATGCCTGCTGAGCAGGCGTTAAAAGTGGCAAAAAATGATGCAAATAAATCTCTTTAATTTATTTGTGCCATTTGTTCATCCCCCCTGACAGGTGAACACCCCCTTTGCATACATTATGCCTGGCACAGGCATAATGTAGAGCAAAGGGTTACAAAGTGGTGCAATCCATGATTGTGCCACTTTGTAAATCTGGTGAGGGGAAAAGACCACCTTAGTGCCACCTTAGGATCAAACAAATGACGCTAAGGCGGTGCTAAAGTTGCACTAGGCCCTCTTAAATAAGGGCTTAGATTTGAGTGAGATACTGAAAAAAGAAATTCCACATTTATAGACAATGCAGGGAGTAGGCATATTTAAAATGGTGACAAAGGTAGTTGTGTTGTGATACAGTTTGTAAAATATGTACTCCGCACTCTAGTTGGATAATAATAGAAGTAGCTGTTGAAAGATGGTTTCGGTATACTACTGCAGAGCCATAGTGTGCATTTTTACTGACACCTTGACTAGGTATTCAAATGTACTTTTGCATTTATTAAATGCTCCTTTTAGTGCCCAGGTCTCTGTGCGCCGTGCCAGACATACTGTAAGTTGTATAGCTATTAACAAAAAGATGGACCACTTATGCATACAGAAAGGTGGTTTGTGATTAAAAGTGAATTTGTCCTTCTGAGTATAACTGATATGCATCAGTATATATGCACTGCGTGTGTCAAACCGGTAGTCATATGGGTAGTCATATGCCTTTTAACCAAAGAACAGAACACTGAGACTCCCAGTGAGACACTGAAAGAGGTATT
Source organism: Pleurodeles waltl (assembly GCF_031143425.1). Lineage (NCBI taxonomy): Eukaryota > Metazoa > Chordata > Amphibia > Caudata > Salamandridae > Pleurodeles > Pleurodeles waltl. Next base: position 1,089,930,866 of record NC_090444.1, on the reverse strand, counting down.
TATACATTTGTGCATACATCCAGACAACATCTATGTATGCTGTAATATCACACATAGTTAAAAACTGATACAGCCACTCTCACATGAAGTTAAGTACCATGATAATCTAATTTCTCATTCACACAATTAATGATTTAAGGATGGTTTTGGCCTACCACCGCCGAGCCTGAGTGGCCAGTTATGCTGTCAACTCAATTTGGGATTACAAAATCTGCTTGGCAAGTATTATACTCCTGTTTTAGAACAGAAAATTATCACCTTAGGTAGGCTGTAGGTGGGCCTGGAGCAGGATGGTTTGTTTTTAAAAGGTAAAAGATATCTTTATGTGTTTAAGTGAATTGGATGTACAATTACAGATTGGTGAGCTCAGGTATATGTGTACTCTGCCATATATTCTGGTAGTGATATACCTATTAAGAAAAGGAACGAGTACTCATACACACAGTTAGACACTGAAGCAGCCACTTATACATTCATGCATGCATCCAGGTAGTAGCTATGTAAGCTGTAGTATGATACCTAGTTGGTAAGTGATGTAGCTACTTTCATATGTAGTCAAGTACTCTTATAATATAGTCTCTCATTGAGACAAGCAGCCATTTAAACATGGTTTAGTCCTAGTAGTGGTAAGAATGAGTGTCCAGTTTTACTGTCAGTTTAACTTGGCATTACAAAACCTGCTTGACAAGTGTTACACTCTCCGTTTAGTATAGAAAGTGTACACTCCCATGTAGGGTGTGGCTATTTATACACCAGGATGGTTTGTGATTAAAATCTGAAAGATCTCTTACTGAGTTTAAATCACTTAGATGTGCACTTGTAGACTGGTATGCTCAGGTATATATGCACTCTGTCACCCATGCTACTAGTGAAATGCCTATTATCAAAACGATAGACCACTCACACACCCAGTTAGACACTGAAAGAGCCACTTACACATTAATGCATACATCTAGGCAGCAGATATGTATACTATAGCGTGAAACCTAGTTGGCAAGTGATATACTCACTTCAATATGCAGTAAAGTACTCTCATAACCCAGTCACTCATTCAAACAAACAGTCATTTAAATATGTTTGGTGCTAGTAGTGCTGCACCTGAGTGTCCAATTTTACTGCCAGCTCAACCTGGCAATACAAAACCTGCTTGACAAGCATTACACTCCCCGTTTAGTACAGAAAACATACCTCTTAGGTAGGCTGTATGTAGGCATAGACCAGGTTGATTTGTCATTCAAATATGAAAGATGTCTTTCTGAGCTTGAGTGACTTAGATATGAACTTGCAAACTGGTATGCCCAGGTATATATGTACTTTGTGACCCATATTGATAGTTATATACCTAATGACAAAAGGATAGAGCCACTTATACACCCAGTCAGAAACTAAGGCCCTCATTACAACCATGGCGGTCGGTGATAAAGTGGGGGTAATACCACCAACAGGCCGGCGGAAACAAAAATGGAATTATGACCATGGCAGAAACCGCTCAGACGCACAGACGCTTTAACACACCGACCGCCACAGCGGTGTCAACAAGCACCATGGCGGTAACCGCCAACTGCCAGGCGGAAGACACTGTACAGCCCACACTATTACGACAGGCCGATCCGCCACCTTTTCCAGGGCAGTACCAACGACATCAAAAGCACGGCGGAAACAGAACACAGAAGTCAAGGACTCACCTCTGGAGACTCAGGGCGCAACCACAACACCATGGAGCCCGAGTTGCACATATTTCCCATGCTCTTCTACCTTTTCCTGCATTATGAACACCAATGCCAGCGACCACGGTGAGTACTGCCGTCTAGCACACAAGGGAAGCAGGGGGAGGAAAAAGTAAGTAACACATACACGCAACACACAACACCCCCACCCCAACACCACACACACAACCAGATGCAGTAACATTACATATCCACCCGTACCCCTCAGGAATAATGCAAAGACAAAATGATTTGAAGAAAGTGAGTGTAATACAGTAAAATAACATGAATAAGTGCATCAAAATACAAATGTATATACACATTTGCAAATGCAGGGACACTGCCCAGTCCTCAATGTCCGTGGGCCACAGGGCCACATCACATAGGCCAAGGCCTCACCTCACTCCTGTAAAAATACGGAGAGAGCACTAGGGCGGCATCAGGTAGAAAATACACAGGCACTTCAGGAGGACGGGGAATGGGGGGGCACCTCAGCCAGAAGATGGTACACTACCACTGGTCCTGGAGGGGGTCACATGCCCTGTGTGCTGTCCTGGGGAGTGCAAGGCAACAGTCTTTCAAGTGGGTGCTTTGCCCACTGCTTGGTCCTGGGGAGTGCAAGTCCACAGTGTCTCAAGTGGGTGCTTTGCCCACTGCTTGGACCTGGGGAGTGCAATGCCACAGTCTCTCTAGTGGGTGGTTTGCCCACTGCTTGGTCTTGGGGAGTGCAAGGCCACAGTCTTTCTCGTGGGTGGTTTGCCCACTGCTTGGTCCTGGGGAGTGCAAGGCCACATTCTCTCTAGGGGGTGGTTTGCCCACTGCTTGGTCCTGGGGAGTGCAAGGCCACAGTCTCTCAAGTGGATGGCTTCTCCACTGGTTCTGGAGGGGGCCTTGCACCCGGTGTTCTTCATCCTGGGAAGGATGGGGTGAGTGGAGAGCTTCTTCCAATGGTTCTTGGGGGGGCCTTGTGTCCAGTATGCTTCATGATGGGAATGATGTGGTGAGTGGATGGCTTTTCCACTGGTTCTGGAGGGGGCCTTATGCCCAGCGTGCTTCATCCTTGGAAGGATGGGGTGAGTGGATGGCTTGTTCCACTGGTTCTGGAGGGGGCCTTGTGCCCAGTGTGCTTCATCCCGGGAAGGATGGGGTGAGTAGATGGCTTCTCCACTGGTTCTGGAGGGGGCCTTGTGCCCAGTGTGCTTCATACTGGGAAGGATGTGGTGAGTGGATGGCTTCTTCCACTGGTCCTGGAGGGGGCATTGTGCCCTGTGATGCAGATCGTTGGGAGTGCAAGGTCACAGTCTCTCACCTGGGTGTCAGACTCACAGGATTTGCAGGGACCAGGACGCAGAACAGCCCATGGAGGCAGGACTACACGCTGTCCGCCAGCGGTGACGGCTGCTCAGTGGTGGCAGTGGCGGGGCTGGTGTCAGTGCTAGCAGTGGTGGGGGGAGGCTCCAGCCCTTCCCCTGCATCTCGAGACAGCTGCCTACTGGGGCTACTGGCAGTGGTGCTGGTGGCAGAGCTGGCAGTGGTGGGGGGAGGCTCCAGCCCTTCCCCTGCAGCCTTGGATGGCTGCCCACTGATGCCAGTGGCGGTGCTGGTGGCGGTGATGGTGGCAGTGCTGGCAGTGGTGGGGGGAGGCTCCAGCCCTTCCTCTGCAGCCTCGGACGGCTGAACCACCAAGGTTGTGGTGGGGGCTCAGAATGAGTCCCAGCAACAGGCTTCCTGTCCTTTCTGCCTGCTGGTGCATGCCCCTTGCCCTTCCTGTCAGCAGCTGGGGATTGCCCATTGCCCTTCCCTCCTGCAGCTGGTGGTGCCTCCTTGCCCTTCCTAGACTCTGCTGGTGGTGCCTCCTTGCCCTTCCCTGTCGCAGCTGGTGGTGTCTCCTTGTCCTTCCTTTATTTACCTGGTGCAGGCACCCTGTCAGTGTTCCTGCCTGGTGCCCGGGATCCTCTCCCAACTACAGTAGCTGTCAACACTACTGTGGCCGTGGACTGGGTGGCTGAGGTACTCGCCTGGCTTTTGACCACCCGGGTGGAAGTGGATGTAGGAGGTGTCTGTATGCTGTTTGGGTGCAGGTGCATGGGCTGGATGCTGTTGTGAGGTGGATGGCTATTGGTTGTCTGAGTGCTTGCGTTTGTGTACTTTGGGAGGAGGGGGCACAGACACAGTGGGTGAGGACACAGGTGATGTGTGCATGGAAGTGGAGGTGGTGACTGCCAGTGAGGGGCGTGTAGTGATAGGCGTGATGGTGGTAGTGGATGAGAATGTAGTTCATGCAGGTTTGAGTGTAGATGCTACTGGGAGGGAGGTGGATGAGGAGGAGGAGGGGAACACAGAGGAGGCAGTGTATGTTGGTATGTCTGCATCTAGATGGTGTTTGTGTGAGTGCCTGTAGGATGATGTGTGTGGCTTGTGTTTGCCTGAACCACTCCTATGTGTTGTCCTAGGTGCATGCTGGTCTGCATGTGTGCTTGGGATAGGTTGGGGTTGAGGGGAATGGGATTGGGCAGAGGAGGTTGGAGGGGGGAGGCTAGAAACAGGGACAATGGCTGCCATCAGGGAGTAGGCCAGAGCCTGGATTGATCTCTGTTGGGCCACGATGCCAGAGTGAATGCCCACCAGGAATGCATTTGTTTGTTGAAAATGGGCTGCCAGCCCCTGGGTGGCATTCACAACGGTTGACTGCCCAACAGAGATAGATCACAGGAGGTCAATAGCCTTCTCACTCAGGGCAGCAGGGCTAACTGGGGCAGGGCCTGAGGTGCCTGGGGTGAAGGAGCTGCCACCACCAGGGAGCTTCTATTGGTGGAGGTATCACTGTCAGAACTGTCCCCTCCTGTCTCCGCTGTGGTGCTCCCCTCACCCTCCCTCCCACTGGTGCCCTTACCGTCAGTGGATTCGGCCTCCTGGGCCCTGTGGGATGCAGCTTTCCTGGTCGCCGGTGCCTCTGCTCCTCCGCCAGATGATGTTAATGCACATAAGGACAGGGTGACAAAACAAAAAGGCGGGAGAGAGAAGGATGAGGCACATGGGTGAACAAGAAGAATAATAGAAAGGACATTCGGCCTCCTGAAGGCCAGGTTTCGTTGCCTCCATCTAACAGCTGGATCCCTATAGTACTGACCCAAGAAGGTCTGCCAGATCATCGTGGCATGCTGTAAGTTGCACAACATTGCCTTACATCTCCAGGTGCCTTTTCTGCAGGAGGATGAGGCAGGAGATAGGCATGTGGCAGCAGTGGACCCTGTGGAGAGTGAAGATGAGGAGGCAGAGGATGAGGATGAGGAGAACAGAAGTGCAATAATATGACAATACTTCCAATGACACACAGGTACGACACTGTAATTTCTCTTTACATTGACAGTGTTGTGTTTGACATTGTCACTAGCAGGCTGATGTTCCCACTTCTATGGCCACTTACTGTACCCTTTGGCATCTCTATTTTCAGATATCTGTGCCCCACTATTGCTCCTGGTGTGTTGACTGCAGCAAACTACAGGTTATTTCTATGTATACATTACTGTACAGTTGTATTGCAGTGTTTAAAACATGTTAAACAAATGCATAGTTCAATCATTGGACAGACTCCATATTTGTATTTATTCAAATGGTGTTTATTTAAGTGCTAATAAGTAGAGGGAGATGTGCAATGGGCTGGGGTGATGGTGGAGGAATGTCCAGGATAGAGTCCAGTCTATTTGTATCACAGGTGCATTGTCCAAGTGGGTATAGGAATTGGAGCAATAGCAGTTCAAGGTGGACAGGGTGACAGTGTGGGACACATCGGTGGCAATCAGGAGAGTCTTATTTTCTGGTGGGGTCTTGGCAATGGTCTCTGGCTTCTGCCTGGATCACAGGGACCGTTTGTGGGGTGGTTCTCCTTCTGCAGGGGGTGGGGTGCTAGTGGCCTGTTGTTTCTGTGGTGGGGCCTCCTGTCCACTAGCGACAGCGGAGGTGGAAGGCTGTTTATCGGTTTAGCTAGTATCAGGGGCCCGGAGTGTGCCACTGCCTCCCTCATGGTGCTGGCCACGCCTGCCAGCACCCCTGCAATGGTGACCAGGATGGTGTTGATGTCCTTCAAGTCCTCCCTAATCCCCAGGTACTGTCCCTCATGCAGCCGCTGGGTCTCCTGCAACTTGTCCAGTATCTGGCCCATCGTCTCCTGGAAATGGTGGTGTGCTCCCAGGATGTTGATGAGTGCCTTGTGGTGAGTCAGTTCCCTGGGCCTGTCCTCCCCCTGTCGCACAGCACTCCTCCTAGCTTTCCTGTTGTCTTGTGTTAGTGAGCATCAGTCTGCAGCTTTACTGTCACTCTACTTAGTACTAGAAAAGCTGCTTCACAAGTCTTATATTCTACTTTTTCTACACAAAAGTAAACCCTTAGGTGGATTGTAGAAAGGCCAAAAATTAGTGTGGTTTGTGATTAAGAGGTAAAACATGTCCTCCTGACTTTAAATGACTTAGATGTGGAATTGTAGACCTCTATGCCCACTGTTATACGAAGATTCAACCTGACTTGTTATTAGAAAACCTGCTTTATATGTCTTCTTTTGTAGAGCTAAATGCATTGTTAAATAATAAGATTCAAAATGCCAAACAAAACACAAAGAAGAGGAAACAGAACCAACAGAACTGTCCGGTTAAAAATGACAGTAACAAAGAAGATAAGGTATAAAATGTAAGAGTATTCATGATTTTTTGTAAAAAAAATATGCCGTAAAATGCAATATTAGGGAAAGATGTCAATTAAAAAGAGAAGCTTGAAATGAAATGAGAAACAGGAAGTAGTGCATAGTGTTAAAATTAAGAAATGTATTAAGAAAACATAGACTTGGAGATAGAAACAGTTTAAGGAATTAGGAGAAAAAATTTTTAGAAACAGAATAGTTCACAATTTGTGGAAGAAGACGAAGAATTATAGGAGGAGAAGTGCTGCTCTAAAGCAAAAGCAACACATCAAGAGTGTTATTGAGAAAGCATTTGCTGTGAAGAGGAAGCTGTCTTAATAATGAACAGAATAAAGACACTAGATAAAATGGTACTGTGCATGATTCAAAGAGCATTAATGAAAAGGCTTATTGACAAAAGTAATGTTTGTAAGATTGTGAAAGGTAAATCGATGCACACATCTAGCATGGAATAATTTTTCAATGAAAAGAGCTACTTGCAAAAGAACACATTAGTGCATACAGCTGACTTAAGTGGTAGTTGCTATTATGTAAAAATTGTGCTGTGATAGAAAAAGAAGAGTTTGTTTCTTAGGAATGTAGAACAAGTGATAGCTTAAGAAGTACAAGGAAGACGTGAGCAAGCTACTGTTTACAAGTGGACGTGTGGCATTATTTGTTCTATCCACCAGGAATCATTTGGTAAATTCTAAACTTTCTAAAAGAATTTTGATGAAGAAGTCTCAAACAGAAAATTAAAATGCTTCAATAATTAGATTCATGCAAAATTAGAAAATACACTAACTTACAAGGAGATTCATTGGCAAGTCTTTCAAAGAAAGTGCATAAAAGCACTTTTCATCAGTTTACAATTTTAGCAGTGCATCATTAAAAAAGTGCACAATTTATTTAAGAGACTTTATTATGTAAAAACTCTAGCTTTATGTTTAGGAGATTTGAATTGAGCTCTGTTTCATGGTACTGTGGCAAAGGTTGAGAAAGTTTGTTAAGACATTCAGGGCTAGTTGTATCAAGCTTTTTGCATTCGCAAACGGTGCGAATCACAAAATTCAACCGTTTGTGAATGCAAAAATGCCTTTCAAGATTCATGAAAGGCCTTCACAGTGCAATTTCAAGGATTTGCTAAAAAAGCGATTCCCTGAAATTGTGACTCCATTTAGGGAATTGCAAATTGTGATTCTCTAAATAGGAAATCGCAAATAGGGAATTCCTATTTGCGATTACCAGAGCACATGTATCATGCATTTCCTAAATGCAAATTGGGTATTTAGGAAATGCAATTACCACCAAATCCAATTCGGTGGTAACCATGTGCAATTCTAAAAATGCATGAAAAATACATTTTTAAAATGGCATATAGAAGACACATGCCCCTATGGCATGTGTGCGCTTCACATGTCCACTGATATCTTTTTGGGGTGCATCAAAGGGGGCCTCATGCCCCCAGCACCCTGAGATTTGCATGACCTAATTTGCGAATTCCTAACAGGATTTCACAAATTTAGACATGCAAAACCATTCACACCTGTGGGCCTACCGGCCGATAGGGATGAATGGAGTCCCATTCCCTTATTACAATTTGGTAATAGCGATTGCGACTTTTAAGAAATCGCCATTACCAAATCGCAATTTTCAGACGTCCCATTTTGCATTTCTTAAATAGAAATTTCTTAAAAATTGCTATTTAGGAACTGCAAACCAGGATCATGATACATCTAGCCCTCAGTTCTGTTTCTTGTGCCCTGAAAAACAGAATAGGGGAAATGAGGACCTAGTGATGGGAGCTGTAGAGGAAGTGAATACACAGATTACTATTGAAAAATTTAGAAAGGAGATAGGAAACTTTAATGCACTGTGTTCTGAGAAACCTGAGTATGTTTCTATTTGTTGTTGCCACACTCACTACAAAAAACAAACATGGAATGTAGTTCTATTTACTAAAACTAAGCAAGATAACCATGTTGAGTGGCAGGAATTTGGTGCATATCTATTTGTAGAAGAACACATCGATTTAGACACAAAGCAAACAATATGTAGGTATTGTTTTTACAGATTAGAGGATAATAAAATGCCAGCTAGAACAATTCCTAATAGATTAAACTGATATCAATGCCAGAAGAGCTTGATCAACTAAATGTGTATGAATCAATTCTAATACAAACTGTCCATCATGTTTCAAGCAATTGTTCAAATGGAGCTAAGACAGGAAAACTGCCACCAACAGAACTACAGAAAGGACTTAAAGGAAGAGTTGTGTATTTACCTTTAAATGTAAAAATAAATTGACACTGTGGGTGTTGAGAAAGATGTAGATCAACCACTCATTATTCTAGTGCCCACAAAAAGTAAAACATTCTGGCAAGAGTTAGTGGATGTGAATAAAGTAAAAAATGCACCTTATACTTGAAAAGAAATCATGTTTTTTACAAAAATGTTGATATTATCGGAGATGTGAGTTGTATCAATGATGAAGTACTACAATCAAGTGGACAAATAGAAAAAGTGGATAAGCAGAAGTCAGAATAAGTATATGAACACAATAGTATTCATCCACTTCATTCAAAAGAAATTGTTGGGGATGCTATTGATCTGTTTCAAATACAACAATCAAGAGGAGCGCCACTGAGTGTGTGGGAAAAAAGTTTAGAGGCGTGCTGCTTTCCACAGCTATTTCCCACAGGAGTAGGTGGCCGCTATGATGATCAACCTTTTTCAAATATCAGCAGCTGAATACAGGTCAACAAGACTACATTTAGAGGATGCTAGATTTCGACAATCTATTTCCTATATATTTCATCTGTTATTTGAGAGTGACTTCTCAGATCTCACTTATGCTGTGAATATTCTTCTGAACACAGGAGACAATCTGCAAAATCTTTCTGCAAGGGAGTATGTTGATAAAATATAAGGTGAAGAGGAAAATCTGCGGTACAACTTAATTAATTCGATGGCATGTCAACATGGGACTAATGAATACTGGTACCGGTGTTACATATAGGTCCACTTACCTGGTTTGAGACACTTGGTTAGCCAGAGTATGCATGGGATGACTTACCAGAATTTCTAAGAGAAGCAAACTGTAATCTTAATGATAGCAACTTCTAGACAGCAGGAGAACTTTGCTCTTTAGATCCTGCCAATGTATGTGGATATTTCAATCACAAGTTTCAAGAGAAGCTGGGTTTTATATGCAATAAAACAAATCCTTCTCTTGGAGAAGTTACAGATTGTTTTCTGGTGAAAAGAGCACCAGGCAAGAGGTGCTCCTCATATACACATGCTCTTATGGATAAAGTATGCACCAAAGTTTGGAACTGATACTGATGAGTATGTACTATCTTTTATAGAACAGTATGTTACATGCAGCATTCCAGATGAGAATAGTAACAAAAACATACAGCAGCAAGTTCTAAGTGTACAAACACATGGATGTGGCAAATATAGCTGCTGAAGATACAGATGTAAAGGAACGTTTTATATAAGGTGTTGTTTTGGATTTTCAAGGCCTATTATTTTAAAAGGAAGAGTGAATAGCTTTTTTGTCTGCAGTCAGGCCTACACTGACACGAAGATCACCAAAAAATACATATAATCTGAAAAGAGCAGAGGCATCTAAATATATTAATGATTATAATTCTGTCATTCTGAAATGACGAAATGCAAATATAGACAGACAATTTGTTGCAGACAAATCCATTGCTGTTGCTTGCTAGGCCACTTCATACATCACAAAATCAGAAAAAACAGAGATGAAGGAAACTTGGGAGGAGATATCTGCAGAAAAATCTCTGTTCAAGTAATTATACAGTTTCAGCGTGAAAATGCTTCCACATATGGAGAGAAGTTCCTTTGAATACTTTGACAGGTTGAGTGCAGCTAGCTTGTACTCAAAGTCAAGAGGAATTGTTTGGGTTAGTCTAGGCCTTGCCAACATATGGAATAGAGTCTTGAAGTCTTTCCCAGAAATTCAGGCCCATATTCATGCTTTTTGCTGCAAAACTACGCTAACGCAGTTTTGCAGCAAAAGGTTTAACGCTGACTTGCGTCATTTAACAAAGCTAGCCGGGCAGAATTTTTATTGAATGGCGCACGCCCGCACTATACTTGGGCTAGCATCTTTGAAGAAGACGGTAGCCAGGTGGGGGTGGTGGTAGTGAAGGAGGGGGTTGTGCGTCAGAAAATGACGCTAGCCCGGTTAGAGGCAAAAAAATGCCTCTAACCAGACTAGTGCCGCATCCTGGCGCATAACTACCAAAAACATGACTCCTGTCTTAGGAAAGACAGGAGTCATGCCCACCACCCCAGTGGCCAGTACAGGGGACAAGTGTCCTCTTGGCATGGCCATTACACCCTGTGCCATTCAGGGGGCCCCAAGCTGGGCCCCCGATGGCAAAATAAAAATATTGAAAAATACTTAGCTGGACTTACCTGGGATACGGTCCCACATCCTCCGGTGTCCCTCTGGTGTGGGTGGGGTTCGGGGTGTTTCTGGGGCTTGAGGAGTACACCCGTGGACCCATTCCATGGTGTTTAACCATGGAAATGGGTCCACAGGTCCCCTAACTCCTGGTCTAACCCAGGCGTTAATTAATGGTGCAAAGCAAGCTTAACACCATTATTTAGCCCCTCCTCCCACCCATGCATCATTTTAGCATGGGGGATAAATATGGGGCTATGGAGATAGCACAATTTTTAGATGGGAATACCTACCTTGCATCTCATTGACGCAAGATGGGTGCACCCATCCAAAAAATGGTGCAAACTCCTATATTTTGAGGTTAGACATGTCTAACATCAAAATATAAATATGGAGTTAGTTTTGTGACGACTTTGCATTAAAAAAATTATGCAAATTTGGTACTCAGTACCTAGCAGAGCTTGATCGAGAGAGTACAGATATTGTAAAAACAAAAATGCCAGAACCTAGGGCCTGATGTAGGTAGCGTTTTGCATGCTGCAAACTGCGAAAATCACAGTTTGCGCCATGCAAAACGCGCATCGTGATGCACATTCCCATTTTGCGAGTCGGTACCGACTCGCAAAATGGGAATGCGACTCGCAAATAGGCAGGGGTGTCCCCTTCCTATTTGCAACTCGCACCGCAATGCAGAATTGATTTGTGACCGTGACCGTGAACACGGTCGCAAAGCAATTCACAGTTACCATCAGTGTCACACTGGTGGTAACACATTCGCAAAAGGGAAGGGGTCCCCATGGAACCCGTTCCCCTTTGTGAATGTTGCTGTTAATGTTTTTTCAGAGCAGGCAGTGGTCCAATGGACCACTGCCCACTCTGAAAAACCGAAACCAACTGGTTTCGTTGTTTTTTTGTATTGCAACTCGTTTTCCTTTAAGGAAAACGGGCTGCAATGCAAAAAAAAAAACTGCTTTATTTAAAAAGCGGTCACAGACATGGAGGTCTGCTGTCTCCAGCAGGCCACCATCCCTGTGAGTGCAGGGAATCTCAATGGGGTCGCAAAATGCGACCCACCTCATTAATATTAATGAGGTGGGTCTTTGCGACCCCATTGAGAATCGCGGACGGTGTCTGAGACACAGTTCTGCATCCGATTTTGCGGATCGGAAATTGCGAGTCACACCGACTCGCAATTTCAGATTCGCAAAATCAAAGTTTCCTACATCTGGCCCCTAGTATCCAGAAAGAAGTCCAAATCTTGAAATTCTGCAATACTATAGATACAGAAACAAGGTGTCAGAAAACATCTATGAAGGCAAATATGCTGCAGTTGGTTGCAGCAGTTGTTTGTTTTGGCATGCAAAAGGTAACTTAATAAACTGTAGAAAACTTACTTGTCAAACTGCTGAGATTTTTATTTTTATTTTTTTACTTAGCCCTTCACCTGCTTTTCAAACCTTGGCATCCTGAAACAGAGTTACTTAGACAATATGACTGCTCTGAAGACTCTTTCAATGCTGAAAAAGACTGCATTGAGTGTCCAGTATTTCCCAACTACCTGAAAATGTCAAATGAAGAACTTAAACAAGAGAAACCAATTGCTACGGAGATAGCAAAGGATAGTTCACAAAGCAGCCAGAGTTCTGGACCTCTCAGTGAAGATTCTCGTGGACAGACAATAATAAAAAATGAATCTGCCAAAGGAATGAATGAGGTGGCAACAGAACAAGTGGAACAAGCAAAAGAAGAAAATGTTGACTTGGAACAGTTAGTAGTACACCTCAATGAGGGGCAGAAATATATATATGTTGACATTAAAGAAAAAAACTGAGAATGGATTCCTTCATGAAACAATCAGGGTAAATGTTTAAGCTTTAACTCAATTCTTTTGCATGCCAGTGGACAAGCTGGCACTGTAAAAAGTTTTTTAGTACATTTTCTAACCACTTATTCAGAGAAGACTACAGACTCTCTTTTATCATGTGTGGTAACAGCCCCTACAGTATTAGCTGCACACAGGATCAAATGAATTACACTGCAGACGCTTGTCACAAAGATTCAAGAGTCTTGAAGAAATTTAAACTTTTAATCATCAATGAGCTGAGCATGGTCTCATACCTATTTCTCACCTTTGTGAATTTCAGAATTCACAGATATTGAAGACAGGGAATGATGTACTTTTTGAATGAAAGCATGTAATTGTTTTTGGTGATTTATTGCAACTTAAACCCATGAAAGAACAGCCTCTGCTTAAGACACTCGTGCATAAAGAAACTCATCATTCTTTAGGAAGCATTTGAAAGAAAAACATTTGTTGCAAACCCAACTTATAAAGAATACATTTTCTTCCAATCTGCAATACAGCTAATGTTTGAATTCTCTTAACAGCAAAAAAAACATTCTATGTCTAATGCCTACTCTTCAAGAATGTCTGCTCTTTCCATGAACAATCACTACAATTGTAGAAAGAGCACATAATTGAATTGATATCATTTGATAAAATGGAACACTAAGGAGTGACAATACTGTTGAATGAAAAACTACAATCAAAACTGAATTCTTTTGAGAAGTCTGTTTCAAAAACTGAGGGATTAGAAAAGTGTTTTTATGTTTTTAAGAACTGCATGGTGATTTTGCAGCATGAATCAAATATTGAGGAAGGATTAGTTAATGGATCCAATGGTAAAATAATTGATTTAATTTTGTATCCAAACAGAAATGAGGTTTAATGCCTAACAATTAAATTGAATGATCTTGAAGGTGTAAAACAGATGGCAATGTCTATTGCATGTTTCCTGCTTGTAAAACACTTGTATGTTCACAGAAAGCAGTTTCCAATATCTCTAGCGTATGCTGTAACAATACATAAGTCTCAAGATTTATTGGTAGATGCAGCGTTTATTAACATTGGTAGCATAGTATTCAAGGAAGGTATGTCATGTGTAGCATTTTCACGGATCAGAACATTTCCAGTTGGATGAAAGGAAAGGAAATGCTGATTTGAGTTGTATGATAGAGTATGACCTTTTGAGAAGCCTCTATGCTCCTCACTTTGGGCAGTACCCAGTTTAAGAAAAGCCTCAACTCTTTCCAAAATGAAAGATTTCAAAGGATCATTGTGATATTTTTATGAAAAAGCGGTAAATAAAGAAAAAAAGAAGTATTGGAGAAAAAATACTAAAAATACTGATACTAGTGTTGGTTACAAGTTCTCAAACCTCTCTGAAGTCAACTGCTATGCCAATGTAGTTCTCAAGGCACTATTCTCCTAACCTCCTATGGTTCATGCAATTAAGCAGAAAAGGATAAAAGAATGTGTTCTGCACTCTTTACCTTGTTACAATACCTGTGAAGTGATAGAAGTAAAACATATGCTGCAGCTTCTATTAGACATCAGACAGGTCTGTGCACTGGATCTGTACACTTCACTCAAAACACTGAAAAAGTTCCACAAGGTTTCTTAATGGTCCTATTTGGTATCTTGGAAGAAGAGATTATGGGGGTCATTCCAACCCTGGCGGTCGGTGTTAAAGCGGCGGCTAACCCGCCAACAGGCTGGCGGTTTAAAAAATGGAATTCTGACCCTGGCGGAAACCGCCAACAGAGACCGCCACTTTAACACTCCGACCGCCACGGCGGGACAAACAAACAGCGCGGCGGTCACCGCCAACGGACGGGCGGGAGACAATGTACCGCCCACCCTATCACAACCCACCAATCCGCCACCTTTTCCGGGGTGGTAGCCCCGCCGATAAAAACACAGCGGAAACAGACATTTCAAACGGAAAACGCTCACCTCCATACACCCCACGAGGAATCTGGACAGCATGGAACCCGAACTACACATCCTACCAGCCATTGTCTTCCTGCTCCTCTACCAGGAGCACGAACGCCGGCGCAGAAGACTACGGTGAGTACTGCACCTACGACACAGGGGAGGGGGGAGGAGAAAATATTACGGCCACACATACGCTACACACCCACCACCACCCTCACCCACTACAACACACACATCAATGCATAGCAATACATCACTGTTACAACCCCCAAACCCACCGGAAGAATGCAAAGACAAAATGAAATGATCATAAACAGTCGAATATATTGTATTATCGGCATATAAAAATATCACACATTTAAAACTAATATATACATAAATATTAAAAGTCTGATAATTTTAGCTGTCATTGTCCGTGGACCACTGGGCCCAAATCACATGGGCAAGGCCCACACAGGATACCTGACACCAACGGAGAGAACACTGCAGGGGCATCAGATAGAAAAACTACAGGCACCTCAGGGGGAAGGGAAAGGGGGGCACCTACACGACGCCAGATCCACGAGGGGCCTCCATGGCCACTGTCCCATCCTGGGGAGTGCAAAGCCACAGTCTCTCAAGTCCATACAGTGGGTGGCTTGCCCACTGTACCATCCTGGGGAGTGCAAAGCCACAGTCTCTCAAGTCCATACAGTGGGTGGCTTGCCCACTGTACCATCCTGGGGAGTGCAAAGCCACAGTCTCTTAAGTCTCTACAGTGGGTGGTTTGCCAACTGTACCATCCTGGGGAGTGCAAAGCCACAGTCTCTCAAGTCCATACAGTGGGTGGCTTGCCCACTGTACCATCCTGGGGAGTGCAAAGCCACAGTCTCTCAAGTGGATGACAGTGTCCACTGGTTCTGGAGGGGGACTGGTGCCCAGAGTGCTTCATGCAGCCCTGCGCGACACAGATGCGGCACTGCCCCTTCCGCCAATGGGCCAGCGGTGCTTGAGATGAAGGGCCCAGTGCAGCGGTGCTTGAGATGAAGGGCCCAGTGCAGCGGTGCTTGAGATGAAGGGCCTAGTGCAGCGGTGCTTGAGATGAAGGGCCCAGCGGAGCGGTGCTTGAGATGAAGGGCCCAGTGCAGCGGTGCTTGAGATGAAGGGCCCAGCGCAGCGGTGCTTGAGATGAAGGGCCCAGTGCAGCGGTGCTTGAGACGGCGGTGCCCAGCGGAGCGGTGCTTGAGATGAAGGGCCCAGTTCAGCGATGCTTGAGATGAAGGGCCCAGCGGAGCGGTGCTTGAGGTTAAGGGCCCAGCGGAGCGGTGCTTGAGATGAAGGGCCCAGTGCAGCGGTGCTTGAGATGAAGGGCCCAGCGCAGCGGTGCTTGAGATGAAGGGCCCAGTGCAGCGATGCTTGAGACGGCGGTGCCCAGCGGAGCGTGCTTGAGATGAAGGGCCCAGTTCAGCGATGCTTGAGATGAAGGGCCCAGCAGAGCGGTGCTTGAGATGAAGGGCCCAGCGGAGCGGTGCTTGAGATGAAGGGCCCAGTGCAGCGGTGCTTGAGATGAAGGGCTCAGCGGAGCGGTGCTTGAGATGAAGGGCCCAGTGCAGCGGTGCTTGAGATGAAGGGCCCAGTGCAGCGGTGCTTGAGATGAAGGGCCCAGTGCAGTGGTGCTTGAGACGGTGGTGCCCAGCGGAGCGGTGCTTGAGATGAAGGGCCCAGTTCAGCGATGCTTGAGATGAAGGGCCCAGCGGAGCGGTGCTTGAGATGAAGGGCCCAGTTCAGCGGTGCTTGAGATGAAGGGCCCAGCGCATTGGTGCTTGAGATGAAGGGCCCAGTTCAGCGGTGCTTGCCTTGGCGGTCCTTGCCCAGTTTAGCGGTTCTTGCCCTGTTCAGCGGTGCTTGCCTTGGCGGTCCTTGCCCTGTTCAGCGGTGCTTGAGTTGGCGGTCCTTGCCCTGTTCAGCGGTCCTTGCCCTGTTCAGCGGTCCTTGCCCTGGCGGTGCTTGCCCAGTTCAGCGGTGCTTGCCTTGGCGGTCCTTGCCCTGTTCAGCGGTCCTTGCCCTGTTCAGCGGTGCTTGCCTTGGCGGTCCTTGCCCTGTTCAGCGGTGCTTGAGTTGGCGGTCCTTGCCCTGTTCAGCGGTGCTTGCCCAGTTCAGCGATGCTTGCCTTGGCGGTCCTTGCCCTGTTCAGCGGTCCTTGCCCTGTTCAGCGGTGCTTGAGTTGGCGCTCCTTCATTGCCCAGCTGGGCTGTGGCTGGCGCTCCTTCATTGACCAGCTGGGCTGCGGCTGGCGCTCCTTCATTGCCCAGCTGGGCTGTGGCTGGCGGGGCCCTCCTGGGCAGCTGGGATGGGGCTGGTGGGGCCCTCCTGGGCAGCTGGCCTGCTGCCGGACTTGTCGGGCGTGCTGCCCTTCCCACCCTTCCCTGGTCGTCTCTGGCCCTTTCCCACCTTGGCGGTGTGCCAGGTGGCACCCCACTTCCAGGCGGAGCCAGGGTAGGGATTTTGGTCCCTGGTATCCTTGGCCTCTCGCGCCGGGCACTGGAGATCTTTGGGTGTTTTTCCGGGGGTGGGATGGCCGTGCCTTAGCTCCTACCAGAACTAGTTGCCCTTGAGGGTGGGGGACTCCACAGTCCTTGGACAACAGTCCTGATAGGTCCTGGTTTGGTGGTGGCTGAGGTGCTGATTGCAGTCTTATTCGATGGACGGGGTGGGGGAGTTGTTGGAAAGAGGTCAAGTTTGGAAAGGAAAATCAATTTGGAAAGAGAGGGACGGCTAGGTGTAGTGGGTATGGGAGTGGAGGAAGAGGATGTGGTTGTAGGAGTGTGAAGTCTGGTGTCTTTGGGTGCAGGTGCTTGGGCTGGAGGCTGTCGTGAGGTGGATGGCTGTTGGGTGGGTGGCTGCCTGCATTTGTGTGGTTTGGAAGAGGGGGTGACAGACACACTGGGAGAGGACACAGGGGACGTGTAAATGGTAGTGAGGGTGGTGACTGCACGTGTGCGGAGTGTTCTGGTGGGTGTGCTGGTGATAGACGTAGTGGCTGAAGATGTTGTGCATGCAAGTGTGAGTGGAGACGTCACAGGGAGGGAGGAGGGAGACGAGGAGGAGGGGGACACAGTGGAGGCAGTGGGTGTTGGTGTGTCTGCATGTGGATGTTGCTTGTGTGAATGCTTGTGTGCAGTGTGGTGCTTATGTCTGGATGAGCTTCCCTTGGGTGTTGAGGTGTGTGCTGGCTGGTCTGTCGGTGTGTCGGGGATAGGCAGAGGTACAGGGGATTGGGTCTGGGTGGAGGAAGTTGGAGGGGGGAGGCTAGAGAAAGGGACAATTGCTGCCGTCAGTGCTGAGGCCAGAGCGTTGAACGATCGCTGATGGGCAGCCTGACCCGAATGAATGCCCTCCAGGTATGCATTACTCTGGTGCACCTCCCTTTCTACACCCTGGATGGCATTCAAAAGGGTAGACTGCCCAACAATGATGGTCCTCAGGAGGTCAATGACCTCCTCACTGAGGGCAGCAGGGGTGACAGGGGCAGGGCCTGAGGTGCCTGGGGCGAAGGAGATGCCCCCCTTCCTGGGTGAGCGGGCATGGGGCAAACGCTGAGGGGCTGCTGGGAGGGCGGTGCTGGTGCGCTGGGTGGCGGCTGTACCTGTTGTTGCGGGGGGCACGGATGTTGCCGCCACCACAAGGGAGCTCCCTTCAGAGGACGAGTCGCTGCCACTGACATCAGCACGAGTCCCCGCTGTGGAGCTCCCCTCGCCCTCCGTCTCACTGGTGAACTCCGAGTCAGTTGCATGGCCCGCCATGGCCATGTGAGATGCAGCTCCCTCGTGCTCCGATGCCACTTCTCCTCCGGCTGATGATGCTAATGCACACATGAACAGGAAGACCACAAAAAAAGGGGGGGGGAGAAAGAAAGACATGTTGAGTGCATGGATTACCGCTACCGTTGGTGGAGAGGACAAACACAGAAGCCCCCTGCACTACGCTGCGCACTTGGGGTCCACTACGCAATCCGTGGGTCATGGCCTACAAGCCTATGGACGACGACTGCACACATAGATGACACAGGGCCATGAATAGCTGTACTTGGCACCCTACAGAGGTGGGGGGCGGGGGCACAGGGCCATGCCTTACCGAGGGGCCTAGCCTACAGAAATCGCCCTGGCCTAGAGATACCCACAGCCCTCCTCCCCCACCCAGACACCTCCACTGCGCACAAAGTCACCAGAATGAGAGTGTACTCACCCCCTTGTGTCTGCTGTGATATCCTCACGCTCCCATCCAAATCGGGGTAGGCCACCGCCAGGATCCGGGACATCAGGGGGGTCAATTGACGACTGGCACTCCGCCTACGTTGGGAGGCCATCCCCAGCAGAGCCTCCGCCGTCTTCCTGCTCCCGCGTCGGATGTCCTCCCACCTCTTCTGGCAGTGGGTGCCCCGTCTGTTGTGGACCCCCAGTGTCCGGACGTCCTTGGCGATGGCACGCCAAATAGCGATTTTCTGGTGGGCGCTGACCTATGTGACATGTACAGGGGGAGAAAAAAAATCATCACCTTCTGCATGCTTGATGTGAGTGGCCCCCCATCCCCACCCTTGCCATGTGGCACATGCTCTCATCTGTCGTCTGATGCATGCCTCAATCGCTCCCCTCCCCACCATCTTTCATCCACCCGACTCAACCCAGGCATTGCCCAAGAAGCATGCTCCCAGTGTACTTACCTGTTGGTCTGGAGGACCGTAGAGTAGCGCATACTGGGGGAGGACCCCATCCACGAGTTTCTCCAATTCTTCAGAAGTGAAGGCAGGGGCCCTTTCCCCAGTCACAGCAGCACTTGCAGTGTAGGTCCTCTCCTGTGGAAGACCAGGTATCGAGTGATTAAGTAGATAGAAAATGGCGGTCACGCCCGCGGCGGTGTGTACCGCGGCGGTGCGTACCGCGACCGCCGGCGCACATCGTCATTGGCTCGTGTAACCCATAGGATTGTATGTTAACCAATGCGGCTTTGCGCCACGGTCTTCGACCGCCTACCGCCACGGTGTGCCACGCCAGCGCATTGACCTCACATCCCATTGTCACACTTCACAGGTCAGGCAGCCGCCATTTCAAGGGCCCACATGGCTTAATTTCTACTGCGTCACACATACCTAGGCCTTTCCTCAACACTCATACAAACCATTCAATGCATAGTGAATCGTGTTGAGTGCAGGCTGTGGGAACGTACCTGTGGGTTGATTGACTCTGTGCTCGCTGTTGTCCTTCTTAGGCACCGTCCGCTGGGCAGTGCGAGGGGATGGAGGAATCTTCCCGTGTACAGACCGCTGGTGGACCTGTCGACAATGGAGGAAAGACATGTCATACTGACATACAGGCTTGACCGAGCCACTATACAGGAACTGTGTGCCCAGCTGGAGGCAGACCTGATGTCACCCATCCGCCAACCCACAGGGATCCCCCCTCTAGTGCAGGTGCTGTCAGTGCTCCATTTCTTAGCAAGTGGGTCATTTCAAACAACAGTGGCCATATCATCAGGGATGTCTCAACCTATGTTTTCCAAGGTGTTGTCCAGAGTGTTGTCTGCCCTGCTGAAACACATGAGGAGCTACATCATTTTCCCTGAGGTGGGGGATTTGCCTACAGTGAAGGGTGATTTCTATGCCCTTGGACATATCCCCAACATCATAGGTGCCATTGATGGGACACATGTGGCTTTGGTACCCCCCAGCAGGAGTGAACAGGTGTACAGGAACAGGAAAAGTTATCATTCGATGAATGTACAGATGGTTTGTTTGGCTGACCAGTACATCTCCCATGTTAATGCCAAGTTCCCTGGGTCAGTGCATGACGCCTACATCCTGCGGAATAGCAGCATCCCGTTTGTGATGGGTCAACTCCAGAGGCACCGGGTGTGGCTATTAGGGTCTGGTTACCCCAACCTGTCCTGGCTACTGACCCCAGTGAGAAATCCCAGGACCAGGGCAGAGGAACGCTTCAATGAGGCCCATGGGCGGACTAGGAGGGTGATCGCGCGAACCTTTGGCCTCCTGAAGGCCAGGTTCAGGTGCCTCCATATGACAGGTGGATCCCTAATGCACTCACCAAAGAAGGTGTGCCAGATCATCGTGGCCTGCTGTATGCTTCACAACCTGGCTTTGCGCCGCCAGGTGCCTTTTCTGCATGAGGATGGTCCAGATGGTGGTGTTGTAGCAGCTGTGGAGCCTGTGGAGAGTGAAGAAGAGGAAGCCGGAGAGGACGACATAGACAACAGGAACACAGTAATAGAGCAATATTTTCAGTGACACACAGGTAAGAGTACACACCGGCATATTACATTTACTTAAAGACTCCTACCTCTCTACTGTCTGACTTTTTCCCCCAGTTTATGGTAACTGTGTTGTGACTTTCCCTTCCGTTTTCAGAGCTGTGGGCCCCACTGCGTGACATCTGCTTTCTTACCCCATGGACTACAGCTGTGTGACAGCGGTTTGTTGGCATCACAATGTGAATAACAATTTTGGCACTGTCATGTCTAATACATTTGTTAAAATCACAGACAGACTCCAGATTGTTTATGTGCAATAAGTGTGTTTATTCAAGTGCTCTAATTTGGATGGGTGGTTGCAAATCGGTGAGGGGTGATGGTGGAGGATTGTCCATGGCAGAGTCCAGACTATCAGGTTCACAGGTGCATTGTCCAAATGCCTGTGGGAAGTGGAGCAGGGGCAGTTTAAGGTTGGACAGGGTGACAATGTGGGACAGTGGGATGACAATCAGGGCGGTATCCTTTGCTGGCGGGGGTCTTGACATGTTACTCTGTCTTCTTCCTGGATCTCAGGGCCCGCTTGCGGGGTGGTTCTCCTTCTGCTGGGGGTGGGGTTCTGGTGGCCTGTTGGTCTTCTGTCGGGGCCTCCTGTACACTAGCGCCGGCGGAGGTGGTAGCCTGTTCTAGGTCCATGCTAGTGTCAGGGGCCCTTTGAGGTGCCACAGTGGTCCGCAATGTGGAGATTAACTCATTCAGGGCCACTACGATGGTACCCATGGCGGTACTGATGTTTCTCAGTTCCTCCCTGAACTCCATATACTGTTGTTCCTGCAGAAGCTGGATTTCCTGAAACCTGGCCAGGACCGTCGCCATCGTCTCCTGGGAGCGGTGGTATGCTCCCATGATGGAGGAGAGGGCCTCGTGGAGAGTGGGTTCCCTTGGCCTGTCCCCCCCCTGTCGCACAGCTGCCCTCCCAGTTCCCCTGTTTCCTTGGGCCTCCGTCCCCTGGACCGTGTGCCCACTACCACTGCCCCCAGGTCCCTGTTGTTGTTGGGGTAGTGGGTTACCCTATGTTCCCTGTAGTGGTGGACACACCGCTGATTGACGTGTCCTGGGGACAGAAGTATGGGCCCGCTGGGTGGGTGCTGTGCTGGTGTTCCCAGAGGGGGGAAGGTCTGCTGTGGCCTGTGCCTGTCTGAGGGGAACCAACTGTCCCGAGGTCCCCGATGGACCGGGCTGGTCATCTAGATCCAGGGAGACAGAGCTGCTGTCATCACTGTGGGCCTCTTCTGGGGTGGAGGGGACATTTGTGGACCCTCCTGCGCGGTGACCTGGCGTTCGGGTCCTGCAGGGGTATAAAAGTATGGTTATTGCTTCTGTGTGTGCCAATGGGGTGCAATGGGTGGGTGCCCGTGTACCCCAGTGCTGGCATTCCTTTGTGGGGGCTGTTGTGACGGTATTTTGGGGGGGGGGTGATGGGTATGTGCATTGGGCATGCCTTGGTGATGGGTGTCCATGCTTTGGGGCCGCATGCAGGGCTAAGTGTTGGGATGGGTGGGTTGTGATGGTGAGACATTTGCAAGGGGTAGTTGTGATGGGGGTAAGGGTGAGGGTGGGGGTATGAGTTGGCATGCAGGTGGGGTAGGGGGGATGAAGTAGTGAAGATGAGACTTACCAGAGTCCATTCCTCCACCGACTCCTGCGAGGCCCTCCGGATGCAGGATGTTCAAGACTTGCTCCTCCCATGTTGTAAACTCTGGGGGAGGAGGTGGGGGTCCGCCGCCAGTCCGCTGTACCGCGATGTTGCGCCTTGATACCATGGAACGCACCTTCCCCCGTAGGTCGTTCCACCGCTTCCTGATGTTGTCCCTATTTCTCGGGTGCTGTCCCACAGCGTTGACCCTGTCCACTATTCTGCTCCATAGCTCCATCTTCCTGGCAATGGTGGTGTACTGCACCTGTGTCCCGAACAGCTGGGGCTCTACTCGTAGGATTTCCTCCACCATGACCCTGAGTTCAGCATCTGAGAACCTGGGATGTCTTTGAGGTGCCATGGGGTGGTGTGGATGATGTGTGGGGTGGAGTGTGTAGTGATAGGTGGGGTGCTATTTAGTGGTGTGTTGTGTGAGGTGCGTGGAAGTTCTGTGGGTATTGGTATTGTGTGCCTGTGGATGCTTGGTAGTTGACTGTGGTGTCTCTTTCTCGCCTTCTCTCAGAATTTCTGGTCGTAGGGGTTTGTGGGTGATGTGGGTGTGTGTTTTATATTGTATTGGGTGTGTGGGAGTGGTGTGTGTATGTGTATTAGGTGTGTGTATTTTGAATAGTCCAATGTGGTTGTGTTTTGTACGAGTTTGTGTATTTCGACCGCGGCGGTGTGTACCGCCAATAGAATACCACGGTTGAAAGACCGCCGCGTGGATTCGTGTGTCGTAATGGCATGGGCGTATTTCTGTTGGCGTGGCGGTGGAGGTTTGGTCATCGCCAGTTTATCGCTGACCTTTGGTGTGGCGGACTTTTGTGGATGTCGGAATTTTGGCGGTTTGCCTGTTGTGGGTCAGAATGACCGTGGCGGTTTACTGCGACCGCGGCGGTGTTATTGCGGTCTTCTGACTGGCGGTAAGAGGCTTTTACCGCCGAGGTTGGAATGACCGCCTATATCTTTTGACTACCTATTTGGACTAAGTTACTCATGGCAGCATGTTTGTGAAAATTGTTCCTTTTCTTCAAAAACAGAAATAGATTCAGAGCTATTTATCTACTTAACTCTACCAGATTGAAAAACTGTCAGTTTTGAGACATTGTTTAAAGATGCATCACAGAGTAATACGTGCTCAAAATGTAACTCCGATCTTCTATCAATATAACATGACTGACAAGTATGTCATTCTAACGCAACATCGATGTACTGCATTTGGGAATTAACTGGATACAAAAATAACACATTTTAAAGATGAAAAATATCTATTTCTGGTTAAAAAAATACCTGTACAGTTGTCATTTTTCATGAAGTAGTAAGTACTACATCTGGACGCTACACCATCTATTTAAAAAATACAACTGGGTGGACAGAGTGAAATGATACCAACCTTTCACTCAAGCAGTGATTGCCCTATAAACTGCCAAATTCTTACCTTTTCATTCTTGAACCAAAATTCTAAGGAGGATTACTACTGACAAAATTGAATAATACACTTCTGGGACTTCTAATACAATAAGTTAAGACATCGTGTGGCCTACCAAGGGTGATGTCCTCTAAATCTAACAATAACTCGTTTATTATAGATTGTGAAGCTTTAATAGTTAAATTAATAATTTTAAACTTTAACTTATATTTATCTTTTCTCTCCTCCAACACAGATTAAAGGGCATCATTTTCTGCGGTAATGTAGGCAACTAATGTAATTGTGCTTTAATGGTAAGTCATCCATACCTATACTTTGAACACTTACGTAATAATACTACTACAACATAACAGACTAATTAAAACTCACCCTTGCATACACAAATACATACACTGACACATCCAGGCAAACAATAACATATATAAAAAGACACCCAGACACACACAAATGTGTAAAATGACACAGCCACACACACAAACTGATATATACCCTAACATTCCAAGGGACACACTGATCTACATACTGATACATCCAGGCACATAATAATCCTGACACTGACACACTACAACTGATACCCGAGATGCATACACTAAAACACATAGGAACACACTGATTCAGACACTGACACACCCAGGCACATATTAATGGATACACTGACACACCCAGACACACACTCATAAATACACTAAGATACCCAGGGACACTTTGGTGTATACACTGATACTCCCAGGTACACTCTTATAAATACACTGATACATCCAGACACACTCATCCATACACTGACACACCCAGATAAACACTGATGCATACATTGACACACCCTGACAAATACTCATGCATACACTGACATACCCAAACTAAGAGTGATGCATATACTAATACTGACAGGGACATACTTATCCATACACTCATAAAACCATGCACATACTAATGTATAGACTAACACACCCAGGCAGATGCTAATGCATACACTGATACACCCAGGCAAACACTGATATATACATTGACATCCCTAAGGACATACACCTCCATACACTAACATACCCAGGCACACACTTCAGCATACACTGAAACACCCAGGCAGACACTGGTGCATATGCCACAACTCCCAAGCTACCAGAGATCCATATACTAAATCACACAGGCACACAAGGATTCAGAGACTGACACACCCAGGCACATGGTTATGGATACACTGACACAACCAGACACACACTCATAAATACACTAAGACACCAAGGTACACACGAATGCATAGACTGACACACCCAGGCACATACTTATACATACACTGATACATCCAGACATACTCATCGATACACTGAGACACCTCATAGGATGCCAAGCTTCATCGCTGGGCAATCTCCTCATCAGACTGGTGCTGCAATGTCTGGCGGACATTATCCCCGTATTCACTCCCTTTGTTTTTTTAATCTTGGCCTGAACCTTTCCTTGATTCGTTAAAGTGATGGTTAAGGCTCAGAGCTAATTTTAACTCTTTCAGTCTCTCCTATATATATGTATATCTTTTCAAAGTCAGTATTCGTTTCAGACCTAATTTCAATTTGGCAAACAGTCTTCGGTACAGTACCATCCCTAATTTAGGGGTGATCCGCCAGACATTACAGCACCGGTCTGACGAGGAGATTGCCCAGTGATGAAGCTTGGCATCCTATTGGGTGTTTGAGGGCTCTCCTGATATCACTGACTGATTTCGACCCTGCATTCTTATTACTATTTTTTGGAACAGTGTACCATTTCTACTTTACAGTAAACCTTGGGAGACTGTACACTGGACCATCAACCTCCCAGTCCCTCTTCTTTTGTTGACATGTACTAACACATCCAGACACACTCATTTTATATACCGACACACCTAACCACACGTTCATGCATATACTAACACACCCTTGGACACACTGATACATGCACTAAAGCACCCATATAGACATTGATGCGTACACTGACATACCCAAGAAAATCATTTTGCATACAGTAAAACATCCAAGCACAGACATGCATAGAGTGACACATCCAGGCACACACTGATGTATAGATTGACTCACCCAGGGGCACACTGATATATAGAGTGACACACCCCAGCATACAGTGATACATACACTGACATGCCCAGGCACACACACATGCATACACTGACATACCCAGCCACCAACTGATACAAACACTGGCACACCCAGGCACACACTGATGCATACACTAACACACCCAGGTACACACTAATCCATACAATGACACACCCAGGCATACTCTGATACATACACTAAGATACCCAGGCACACTCTCATGCATACACTAACATACCCAGGCCCATACTTATGCATACACTGACACACACAGGCACACACTGATGCATACAGTGAGACACCCAGACAGACACTGGTGCGTACACTGACAGGCCCAGGAACACATTTATGTTGTACACTGAGGCACCCAACCACACACTTATGCTGTCACTGACTCACACAGACAACACTGTGATACAGACTAATATATACACTAACACATCTACAGATAGTTATTCATATGGCAAACAACATATACATAAAAATACAGAAGAATAAAAAACAGTCAGGCACACCTCTTTGTTAGCTTCAAAGATGGTTGTGAAAAGAACCGTTTTTTAAATATTTTTTCTCAAAATGTTTTTTATTTTTATATAATTTTTATTTTGAAAAAACACATAAAAAGTTTTAGAAATAAACTAAATGCAGAAAGTTTGCATTTTCAAAGAACAATGGTGCTGTGGAACACTTAGTTAAAAAAATAAAGTGTGAAAAAACTAGCAAAACTACTCACATTTCTTCACCTCAGTAAATAAATCAGTGACATCCTTCACTTTTGCAACAACAAGCTTGTGGCAGGTGGTACATTCGTGTATTGCATGCACATGACTTCGCATACTTGGCATCCAGTGGCTGTATTTTTTGATGTGCCTTGGGGCAATTCTTTGCCACAGAAGTTGCATTTTATGAATTTTGCTGCAACTTTTTTTTCTCCACTAAGTATGGCAAAAAACTGCCATATCTCACTCTCCTTTCATGAAAAGAAGGCCGTTCTTCATTTTGTTCTTCATGAGGAATGACCTCAGATTCTACAGGTGATGGTGCAGCACTCACTTCAGCATTACTGACAAGTACCGTTTTAGAAGGATCACAAAAAAGATGTTTCTCCCACAACAGCTAGAAAAATAATAATTGTTTTAGGGAGTGCCCCTACTCAAAACTAGGAGTGCTCCAAAACTAACCAATGAAATAACAGACTCTTCTTCGGACATTGTGCGGATCTACAGCTCTGGAGCCACAGATTTGCAGCTCCACGGAAATCATAAAACAACATTTTTTTAAAACGTAGGGCCTGATTTAAGAAAAGTGGCACTGCACAAGTGCAGTGCCACTGCACCGAGTGCAGTGCCAGTTTTCTTGAGCCCCTTGGCACCCCCTAACACCACCATGTGTGCACCATATCTAAGATATGGAGCACCAAGGCTGTAGTTAGGGGGTCTAGCATCCAACATTTTTACACTAGTTTAGAGCTTTGCAGGATTAGTATAAAAAATGTTGATGCTAATCCTGCAAAAAACCTATTGAGGTCCATTGTAAACAAAGGTGTGCCTCCTTTTAACACCAACTCTGTGGAGGCATTAAAAGTGCTGAAACAAATGACACACAGAAATCTCTAAGATTTCTTTGTGCCATTTTTTTGCCTTGCTAACAGGGGAATGCCCCCTTTGCATACATTATGCCTGGCGCAGGTATAATGTAGCGCAAAGGTTTACAAAGTGGCGCAATACATGCATTGCACCACTTTGTAAATTTGGTGCAGAGATTTTGTATTTAAAATATGGCGCACCATGGCACAGGGTAGGGGGCAATCAGGTCAACATTTTTTAAGCTATTGATGTACTGTTCCAGGTTAGCACCAAAAGTTTGCTTTGGCCCTAGCCCTGAACAGTACATAGGGGCCCATTTTAACCAATGGTGTGCCCCTTTCAACGCCTGATCTGAGCAGGAATTAAAAATGTCGAAAGAAATGGTGAAAAGAAATCTTTTAGATTTCTTTGTGCCATTTTTTCAGCACCCCTCTGAGAGGATGGTTCGGACCATCTGGTCTGCCCTGATTCTTTTTCGCTTTTTGACTAGCTGTCTTTTTTTTACCTCTTACTGTGAGAGAGCCTTCTAGTCAGGGACTCACCCACAGTAAACTCATGGTAAAATGGACTGTGCGTGTGACCACCGGTGCCACCTTGCTAAGGAAAGGGTCCTATGATGCAGCAAGAGTAGGAGGCCCTGGGCTGGTTACACATGATCATGTGTGCACACGTGTGTGCACCCATGTAAGTGCTGCGTGGGGAGGGTCCCTGGTGTGTGCAGCCCAAGAACTGCACTTAGGAAGCCTGGCGCAAAAGGAACCATGCATAGTGGGTGGTGACATTGGGTAGGCCTCATGAAATGGGTGTACACAGAGGAGGGATCATCAGTGTGCTTACTGTATTTTTACTGTAGGGACACTCCAGTAAATGTCAACATCATTGTGCTTACTGTCTTTTCACTGTAGGGACACTCCATTCAATGTGAAATGGAAAGAGTGGCCTAGGGCATAACTCAGGTCCCTTAGGGCCCACAAAGACCAGAGTCGCACCAATGTACACTGTAACCTGTGTGAAAAGAATGATGCAGTAGGTTACAAAAGCATAGTAGTACCACTTATAGGTCTTCCAGGAATGTCATCTTTCTCTGGCTCAGCTCAGGATTAGGGTAAATTACTGCTCTTTCCAGCTGCATGAGCAGGGCCTTGCATCAATCAGCCAGCTGTCAGCCCCTGCCAGGAAATGGGCGGAGAAGCCCTGAAAGGAATGTTAGGAAGGAGGGGCTGAGTTTCAGAGCACATGTGGCCGAAGCTCCTGGACAACAACATTTTTTTTTTAGCTATCCCAGAAGACTGTGCAGGAAGGAGGGGACTGGGACAAGGAATTGATGTGGCACGTCTGGATTGGCCAGAGGTGCAGGTCTGCAGGACACTTACGCCCCCACTTAAAAGGTTCTGGACAGGAGAGAGCTCTCTCTCTTGGCTGTGCTTCACTGCTGGACACTGAGCCTGCAGACGGGCATCATGGACAACTGGAAAGAAGAACCCCCTGACCCCCCCAGGGCAGGGACTCTGCCCCTGAAGGACTTCAGGCCCAGTGAGGCACAGGCCAGGGCAAGGTAAGATGGCCCCCTTACTTCCACTGAGGACTAGTTAGGAGAAAGACTGGGCTTCCCAGAAAGAAAAGGAGGGCACCCCAAAGAAAGGCTGGTGCAGGGAGTCAGTGGGACTGGTCCCCTATCATCTGGGACCCTTACAGGCTAGAAGGCCTAACAAGAGACTGCTCTTGGTGACAAGGGCTTGTCATCAGGAGCGAAACAACACCAGAACTATCTGAATCGGCCCTTGGGGGCCCAAGATATCCAAAGGAGAAGGACTGTGACCTTTGACCTACTTCTGAGTGAGCAGTGAAGCGCCTGGGGCTCTGCCGCTCTTCCGGTCGATGCCCCAGGGGGTGGAACAGGGCCTGTCCCAAACAAAATTAAAGCCGGGGCTGCCATCGTGACCCCCGTGAAGATAAAGCAAGGGCCCTGGACCCCATCCTGGAGCCCCACAGAGAAGGAAGGCAGGAGCCCCCTCGTACTTCCTGCAAAAATGGTGGAAGGGGGCCCCGGAAGATGGCCACTGGCTGAAGGAGAGCCAGAGCCAAAGGCTAAGCCGGGGAGCACCTTTGCGGGGGCCATTGCGCCCCCTGTGAATGCAGCCAGCGGGGCCCGACCCCATCTCAGGGCCCCACGAAGAGGTCAAGGCCCAGGGAGTGCAGGGTGTGCTCCCCAGAATGGCGAGGGGGGCCGATGCGGAAGGAGTGGTGAGGGGGGGGTCCAGACCCATCCCGGGTTCCTGATGCAGCAAGAGAGGAGGTTGGAGTCCCGTCGCACTCCTCCCAGGTGGCCCGTCCCCCTGCCCAGCAGCACGCATCTGTCCACAGGAGCGTACAGACACCAAAGAACAGGCCGGCTCCCGTGGCAGCACCTGGAGGTGCTGGCGTGTGGGGAGCAAGCAGGAGAGTCCGGGGTGGGCCCCCTGAGCTGCTCTCCAGCACCACTCACCTGACAGGGGTGTCTGGGTGGGGCCAGACACCCCCCCAACATTGAGGGCAGCTGGGGGTGGGCTCCCCATGCTGCACTCCACTGATGAGCCAGAATGACGGGGGGTCCGGGCGGGACGGGACACCCATCCAATCAAGAGGGCAGCCAGATTGGGCTCCTGCGCTGCCCAGGAAACCAGGAAATGCAGCACAAGGCCAGCAGAATGGGACATCCCTACAGAAACGCAAAGCGGCACCCCATTTGTTATGCATAAAGCCCATAAAGCTTTGTGGACCCCAGTCCTCCAGGACATAGTGCTCAACTCACAGAAAGATGGGGCCACCACCAACCAAGTGCCCATTGTCAGGGGAGCTGCAGGAACAATGTAGTGTCTCCTCAATGCCAGGTGTATGTCCTCCACCCTAGGTCGGGTGGGACAAAGGAAATATAACCCCCACAAGGGTTACAAGCAAATGTAAAGTACCAGCATGTTGGAACTTTTGTTCTTGGCTTGTGTGGTTTCACTCTCTAGGGGTGTAGGATGGTATTACACCAAAATAATCAAGTGTATGATGGTATACCAGTATAATCAGAATATAATCTAAAATTAATCCAAAAGTAATTTTTATTGTTTAAAGTATTAAAACATGTCCCCAGGTGTTTCTAGTAGTGCTGATTTACATAATGAGACTGATATCCACTCTCTTGTACAGTAAATAAGCCTTTTTGTCAGACTTTGGTGCTTTCACTCTATATTATAGGCAAATATTGCATTGGGATAGCAGGGATGCATGGGGGAGGCATGGGAGATTAAACAATGTGATCCAAGAGTAATTCCATCATTTTGTGTATACGTGTAAATTGTTGCTTAGTATTGAGTAGCGTGTGCGTATAATAAATGTACTTTTACTTTATCAAAAGAAAAAGCACAGACTGGACAATCACTTATTGAGGGCCCTGCTTGCGTGCTCGTGAATGGGGATTACCAGCCCACACCACCTCCCTTGAGTAAGCCTTGGACTGCTCAGCAATGCTACCCTATCAGAGTCTAGTGCTCCAATGGGGTGTTTGGTTCCCAGTGGTGGTTGTGTGGGGACCCATTACTTATGCAGGTCAAACAACTAATAAGCCACCTTCCAACATTTCTAATGGGGGAACCACCCCCTTGCATTCATTATGCCTGGCACAGGCAAAATGTGGCGCAAGGGGTTACAAAGTGGTGCAATGCATGCATTGTGCCAATTTGTAAATCTGTTGCTACACTTTTGGCCACATTGGCCCACATTAGCATAAACAAATTATGCTGATGTGACATAAGGAGGCGCTAGGCCCTCTTAAATTTGGGCGTAATGTTTTCTAGTACCTACAATTCAAAAGGCCCAATCTGGACATGTGGTCGCATTTGAACAGGGCAAAGTCAAAACTTGAAGCAGACAGCGATGGAGCCCTGCTTGTCTACATTTTTCGGGAGGCCTTGGTTAAAGTGTTGTGGGTACACTAGCACATCCAGAAGCTCAATTACAGTAAGGTGCTGTTGCTTGCAACACTCAGACATATTTGGGTATATTCATTGCATTCTGAATATTGAGTTTGCAAGAACCAATGCTCGTTAAATGCCTCATTTATTATAACCATTACTTGTTGATTATACACATTGCATTCCACCTGCTAAACTCTAACTGCCAAAACATGTGCTCTTCACAACGTGATCTGTATTGAACGTGTGCCATAATCAGGAGGATAATTGGTCACTTCCTTAACAAGCAACCAACTGCCTTTCCACCTGCTCTGACTGTAACTGCCAAACGTGTGCTCTTCACAAGGTGATCTGTACTGAACATATGCCACAATCAGGAGGATAATTTCTCATTTCCTTAACAAGCAATCAACTGTCAAAAAAGCATATGTACACAGATGCTTGTGATTCTGAGGCCTTGCTTAGCTTTGTACTTATTGCTCTGCTCACCTGTTTCCAGTCAAGTCAAGTTCCTTGTCCTCCGGCCTGCTTTCAGTCGAGCTCCAGTGTTCCTTGTTCTCCGACCAGCTTCCAGTCAATTTCCAGCATTTCTCGTTCACTGAACAGCCTCCAGTCGGGTTCTGGCAATCCTCGCCCTCTGGTAGGCTTCCTGCGGAGTCCTAGTTGTCCTCTTCTATCTTCTGCCTACAGCCCCGTATTGCCTTTAATAGAGAAAAAATAAGAATGTTGAAAAAAAACACTTTGGGTTCCTCTGATTTTTTCAAGCAAGTAACTGAATTTGAAGGTAAAGAAAGATGAATTGCTTAAATGGAACAAAACATAGCTATGTCTTTTAAATAATTTATGAAAATAAGAACTAGTGTGGTTTATCGTTTGGGTGGGAATCCGAGATGCCACCAAACAGACATTAAGAAAAAACGTATTTTGTGTAACAGGTTCCCCCCTTAGAACTAGGAGATTGGAAATAGAGCAAGTTTATCAAAGTTATTATTGGCAAGAGATTATGCCAGAACACAAAGAAGCCCTTCAGTGAAGTTGATTGTTTTTGAGTTTGGACATTGCTTCAGAGACTCAGAAGGTATTGTAAAAAGAGGAAGAGACTTGCTCAGCCTTAAAGAAACATATACACAATGTGTGAACAATAACTGACATTTTGCAATAGTTTATGCAAGTTCATTGCATTGATGAAGTAATTCTTTTGCAGCCCATAATCCTAAAACCACGAACCCAGTATTTTGAGAAAAGTCCTGACACCCAACACGACACGCACTCCAGGGTCAAGCAGTTCAATTCTGCAGTCCACAAAGCAGAAGCTGGTATTTTCTCTTTTTCTTTTCCCAAAACCCCCTTCCCCTTGAGGACTTGCAAGAGGGCAATATACTCTTCATCGCGGTCACATTAGTCCTCATCGGGATTGGGGAATTGTCTTCGCTCCATCGGAATAACTTGAATTCAGGTGATTGGCTCACACAGAAAATAAAGTTTTACCTTCACACTTAGGGCCTGATTTATGAAAAGTTAGCGCCGCCTTTATGGCAATTTTTGACTAAAAAGCGGTGCAAACTTACAAAATATATATTTTGTAAGTTTTCACCGCTTTTGCATAAAAAAATTACATAAAGGTGGTGCTAACTTTTCATAAATCAGGCCCTTAGTTGTTTTCTTGATGATATTTCTTCACAAGTTAAGGCCATCCCCGCTGGAGCCTTCTTTCGATAGGATGCGCAGGAGGCTTGGTCAAGTTTTCTACTTTCAGACATTTAAACTTTTTCAGGATGGAATCCTTCGTTCAGGACTAAGTTGAAAGTGGAAGTCAACCTCGCTGGAGCCCTCATCGGATACACTGCATTGGAGGCCTCTGTCAAACTTTTACCTTTGGACTTCAAAACTTTTCTGGAGCTTTCCTTCCTCAGCATTGGATGACTCTCCTCAGCAAGCCGATTTTGCTGCTACATCATTGGATTGCCTTTCCACAAGCC
Organism: Pleurodeles waltl; assembly: GCF_031143425.1. Taxonomy (NCBI): domain Eukaryota; kingdom Metazoa; phylum Chordata; class Amphibia; order Caudata; family Salamandridae; genus Pleurodeles; species Pleurodeles waltl. The sequence goes on along the minus strand of NC_090444.1, from coordinate 1,089,897,320 downwards.
GCCAAACATATCCTGGAAGTCTGGGGCTCTGGAACTTTTCATCTGGAAGAACCTTCAATTCCAGCCTGGTAACGGTTGATGTTGGCCAGCTTGACTCATGGCGTTGGGTCGGTCCACTTATGGATTTTTTTTTCAAATTTGCTCCAAACTTCTCCAACCTTCTGGATCTTCTTCCAGAAGTACTTTTAAGGTCTTTCAGGTGTCCACATCTCACCCCAAGTTTCCAGAAGCTCTGAGTTGCTCTTTGGAGGTTAGGACTTCAACTCAAAGAATGCACCTGGTCCAAATCCTAAAATGACCACTGGCCAATGGTCAGCTGGGCTATTTTTACAGAACTTAATGCAGGGTACTCAGGTCAGCTCCTTTCTACCTGTAGCTTACAGGAAATCCCTTCGTGAAGTTGTAGAAGTAAGGCAAAGTCCTTTTCTTGGTGAAGCCCAAAGTGTGTAGCTGGTGCAGTCCTGAGTGCAGTGCCCAGGTGCAGGTCATGGGTCCAGCAGGGTGGTCCTTCTTCTTCTTGTCTTTTTCCAAAAGGTATCTGAAGTGTGGGGCAGCTCTGCCATATTTATCCTTGCTCCTGGTTTTGCAAGCAGGGGGGTCCTGCTACTGTCCTGTCTAATCACATACATGCTACCACCCTCTTGAGTGACCACTTCCTGGGAAGTGTGGCAAAAATCAATCCTAGGGAACAATAGACCTCCAAAATACAGGATGGCAAAAAATCTATCTTAGAATTTTGGGCCCATATTTTTGGAAGCTTAACATCACCTTAGCGTCATGAATTTTGATGCTAAAACAGCACTAACCTAACTCCATATTTATATTTTGTCAATAGACCTGTCTAGCGTCAAAATATTGGAGTTAGCGCCATTTCTAGGAAGCGCCAACCCACCTTGAGTCAATGAGATGCAAGGTAGGCGTTCCCTTCCTAAAAATGGCAGTAGCCCCCCTTTGCCATATTTAACACCTGCCGCAGAAACAATGCGCAAGTGGGAGGTAGAGCTAAATAATGGTGCTAAGCCTGCTTAGCGCCATTATTTAACGCCTGGTCAGACCAGGTGTTAATGTGCAGGTAGGCCCATTTCCAAGGGTAAACACCATGGAATTGGCACAAAGATGCCCACGCCAACCCCCAGCATCACCACCACCCACACCACAGGGACACTAAAGGAGGAGGGAGCCCATCCCAGGTAAGTTGCAGGTAAGTGTGTGTGTGTGTGAGACCTAAATAATGGTGCTAAGCCTACTTAGCGCCATTATTTAACGGCTGGTCAGACCAGGAGTTAATGTGCAGGTAGGCCCATTTCCAAGGGTAAACACCATGGAATGAGCACAAAGATGCCCACCCCAACTCCCAGCATCACCACCACCCACACCACAGGGACACTACAGGAGGAGGGAGCCCATCCCAGGTACGTTGCAGGTAAGTGTATGTGTGTGGTGTGCCACTGGGAGCCCCTTACATGGGGCACCCTGGCTGGCACTGGGTATCTTGAGCTTGTCCTGGGCACACTGGACCCCTGTGGTGAGCATTGGGGTGGTGGTAATGACTCCTGTCTATACTTAGACAGGAGTTATTTTTTGGCTGCTTGTGCATCAAAAATGATGCTAGGCTGGCTAGTGAAAGCTGTTTTGCGGCTAAAAAGCCTACCGTCATTTTTACCCACTAGCGCCTTTTCCCCTAACGCCATCCCTCAATGGCTAGTGTCTGTTTTTTGAGACGCTAGCCATTCCTTAGCACCATTGTATGTCATTTCTTAAATATGCCACACAGATGTGTTAGGTAATGGCATTAGCTTGCGTTAAAAGAAATTATGCATACTAGTGAGAAGTGTGGCACAATGGTTAGAGCGGCACCAGGGTTCAATTCCCACCTCGCGGGTCTTGGGCTCAATTCCCTTGGATCAGATAATTCTCACCTTGGTGCCTACTCTAATTAATGGGTCCCACTCTGTAATTCTGGGCAGTAGCTTGCTTAATTTACACAATGGCCCTCACAGCACTTGGATGCCTGACTTCACCCTGGGGCTGTCCAGGAGTGGGTGCCTCAGAGGGAAAAGCCAGGAGGGGTTCTACAGCAGTATGCGTACAGCGCCTTGAGACCCTAACAGGTGAGTAGTGCGCTATACAAGTGCAAAGTTTCTTTATTTATTTTTTACTACTATAGGGAAAACAGCTATTTTTCCCTCACCAGGGCTTATAAAACATCTTTTATAAAGTCCCTGCTTATAGTTACTCTGCACCCAACCCTGGGGGCACTTAGGGCATACATTAGGGGTGACTTACCTGTAAAAATAGGTTAACTTAGTACTTTGGAAGTACTTTTAATTCAAAAGTCAAATATGGGGTTAACTTTAACTTAAAAGCAGCCAGCAAGGCAGGCCTGCTTTTAAAATGACAATGCAAAAAGTACAAGTGATTGTTTTTTTTCAACCCATGCTTTTCCAGCCATATGCAAATCAATCTTGACCCTGCTCCCAATGCGAACAATCCAGCCTGAACTGCCAAGCCAGTTCCTCCCTGGGCTGTAAACAAGCATCCTGGGACCAGTTTCAGGGTACAACCCTTATCAGCCAGGCTAGCTTGACTCCAGTGGCGTGGGGAGAAAGGGACCCACGTCTGGGAAACAAATGTAAAAAGAACAAGTAATGGACGGAATGCTGAACAATGTCAAACATTCACTCCAGTGCAGATATCTGGGCCTAAATCCATCATTTTTTGCTACCCATGCCTTTCAAGTTTGGACCCAGCCGTACAATGACAGTGGGTACCACATCAGTGCACTTATGGGCGTACTATCTATGTTGGGGCCCCTAACCCTACATACCCTACCATATACTAAGGACCTATAGGTAAGTTAGTACAACCAATTATAATTAGTCTAATTTGCATATACTATTTTATTCAGTTCACAAGCCCTGGGACTGTTTAGCAGTGCCTAGAGGGCACCATCAGAGTCAGGAAAAAACAAATATGATTAAAAATGGGTGCAAAAAGTGAAGGGTTTTCCTATATATATATATATATATATATATATATATATATATATATATTATCCAAAAGATTTCCCAAACAAGAGAAAGTGCCGTACTCGGGTTAAAAGGTGAAATGAGGCATTTATTTCACAGAAGTCAAAGTTCTTGCTTTTCCTGACGCGTTTCTGCTGTCCGTTGCAGCCTTAATCATAGGTACTTCTGATTTGAAAAAAGCCACGTAATGGTTGTCCTTCTTTTTATACCGTGGCATTAAAGTCACAGAGTCTTTCCATTTACAAATGCACTACAGAATTATCAAAGTATTAAAAGTCTCAAAGCACTGTTTCATCCTTACATCGAATTATTGTGTAATATCACGCTTCCCATTTCTCATTGCTTCGTCTCCTTCACAATGTTTACAAATTATAAGGGTGCTTCACAATATTTCTTCCTATTTCAATTAGAAGTGTCTTTGATTAACTTTTTATAAATCATCAAATGTATTGCACTTTTCATTAGTGCCTCAAAGCACACGATCAACCAGTGAGTGAGCTGAAATAACTCACTCGCATCCCTTGCCCTGTTTTCATATATTTATCACAGTCTAGTATAATCGTTCATCTGGTCGGTATTCCCCGTACCTTTTAACTTCCATGTAATGAAAACGGGCGGATCCAGCTCCGCAAAATGAAATACCAAACATTTTCTCTGCAGAAAGAGCCTCCTCCAAGCAGGGCGGCCCTTTCTGCAGAGAAAATGTTTGGTATATATATATATGTAAATATATATATATATATATTACCTAGTGGCGGTCACCGCTAGATAGTAATAGTTAGGACCTAGTTTCCAAGGGTTAGCAGTTTTTGTTTTGCCTATAAATTTGGCACTGGTTGATGAATTTTCAAAGTTTACACTATGTTAAGTTCAGCCTCTTACTTGAAAGTTTCAGGGTGATCTGTCAAGTGGGGGTCGAGAAAAATGGGGGGAGCAGTACATGTTTTCCCCATTCATTTTTCCAAGGGTCCTTCACACACACCTACATCCTGAACCACTGAACAGAATTGCACCAGATTTGGCTCGATACTAGATTCTGTTCTGCAGATTACACTTATTGTGGTTTGGTGTGAATCCGCTCAGTATTTTCAGAGAAATTTAAGGCCAAAAAATATAGATATATAGGATTGCAGATCCTCCATGGATCCAACTGTCACTGTGCTGATATCAGATTGGCTGCCAACACTTCAACAAGGAAGTGTTGCAGCCATCTTGGGACTCGGCTTCAGCATCTAGAATAAAAAGACAAAAAATCCCAAAAGGGGCCAGGTTAGAGTCACCCTGATCTCTTAGCCCTGGTGCCCCACCAGGGCTAAAAAGTTTGTTTTTTTTTAATTGAAAAATACGCAGATAGATCCAGAAATTTTTTTTTAAGAGCGCTCTCCCGCTACTTTTCTTTACTTATCCCTAGGTGGGACAGGTCCCAGGGGCATTTAGGGTTAATGTATGAAGGGGTGCATGGGCCCCCCTCCTTGGGCTTTAATAATCCCCAGGGAACTCCACCTCCCTAGGGTGATTGAGCAAATGCCAGCAGTGGACTGTGGCACCCCGCACCACGGGGACCACCACCCCAGGGCAAAGTGTATTTTAAGGCGGGGGAGACCCTATGGCCTCCCCCAAAGCCCTGGGTACCACAACTTCCCTGGTGCAAATATGCCAATATGAGCGGGGTGCCGCATGGCACCCTGTGTCCCGGGACTACCAACCCTGGGCAAAAATGCTTTAAGTAAGAGGGGGCGGCACAATGGCCTCCCCCACAGCCCTGGGGACCACCACCTCCCTCGGGCTACATTGATTTATTAGCAGGGGCTGCACAGTCCCCCCACTGCCCTGAGGACCACCACCCCCAGGGGCAAACATTTAAAAAAAGAAAGGGGTCCTTTTGGGACCCTCAAGACCCGGGGACCACCACCTCCCTGGGGCTAAGTCCTCATTGGAGGGGGGCAGTGTGGCCCCCCTCTTGGAGCCACAGATCACCCTGGGGACGGCCATCCCCCAGGGCGGGTCATGCTATGTCCTGGTGTGCCTACCCCCAGACATAGCTGTTTGCTGTCCCTTGGCAGCTGCTCTGCAACTGCTGCCAAGACATGCCAAACACTTTGATGTTTTGACAGAGGGACCTGTAAAGCAGGTCCCACTGTCAAGCAGTGAAGCTTTCATCTCTGTCCCCTCTATGCATGCAGGGGACAGAGATAAAATACTTCAGCAAGCACAAAAGCAGCTCCCTGCTGTAGGAAAGTACCATATTTCTTGGCATATTATCCCCAATTTCTGCCTGTTTGTCAGTGTGCCTCACTGGGATCCTGCTAGTCAGGACCCCAGTGCTCATAGTTTGTGGCCTATATGTGTTGTCAGTATGCTGACTGTGTCACTGGAGTTCTGCTAACTAGAACTCCAGTGCTTATGCTCTATTTGTTTACCAAATGTGTCACTATAGTTTAGTGACTCAATATTCCATTTCAGATTAGCACACTGGATCCCCCTTATAAGTCCTTAGTATGTGGTACCTAGTGTCTAGGGCATTGGGGTTCCAGGAGATCCTTATGGGTTGCAGCATTTCCTATGCCACCCATAAGGAGCTCATACAAACACTCCTTCAAGACTGCCACTATTTCATAGCCATTCGCACTGCACCAGGTAACTTATAAGTCACCTATATGTCTAACCTTCAGTTACTGAAGGCTAGGTGCAACGTTACTGTGTCTAAGGGCCCCATTGCATTAGCAAAGGTGCCCCAACGTTGTCCAGGATCAATTTCCCAGACTTCGTGAGTGCGGGGACACCACTATAAGCGTGCACTTCATATATGTCAATACATATATGTAGCTTCACAATGGTAACTCCGATTATGGCCATGTGAGGTGTCTAAGATTGTGAAATTGAACCCCCAATCCAAATCTGGTATTGGGGGGGCAATTCCATGCACCCTGTGGGCTCCACCATGGTTCCCCAGTACTGCCAAACCAGCTCTCTGAGGTTTCCACTGTAGCGCCAGCTGCTGCCACCTCACAGACAGGTTTCTGCCCTCCTGTGGATTAAGCAGCACAATCCCTGGAAGGCAGAACAATGCATTTCCTATTAGAGGAGTGTTACTCCCTCTCCCATTGGAAATAGGTGGTAGAGGCATGGGAGGGGTATCCTCCCAGAGCCTCTAGAAATGCTTTGAAGGGCACAAATGTTGCCCTCCTTGCATAATACAGTCTACACTGGTTCAGGGACCCCCAGTCCCTGCTCTGGAGCAAAACTGGACAAAGGAAAGGGGAGTTACCACTCCCCTGTCCATCACTTCCCCAGGGGTGGTGCCCAGAGCTCCTCCAGATTGTCCCTGGCATTAGCCATCTTGGATTCCAAGGTGTGGGGACCGTCTGGGAGCATCTGGGTGGCCAGTGCCAGCAGGTGACGTCAGAGACCCCTCCTGATAGGTAGCCAATCCCCCTCTCAGGGCTATTTAGGGTCTCTCCCCTGGGTGTTTCCTCAGATTTGGTTTGCAAGACTCCACCAGGTCTCTTCAGCATCCTCTGCTTCAGCTTCTGACTGTCGGATCAACAGCAGACTGCTTCAGGGACCTCTGTAACTGCAACAAAGTATCCAGGAAGGCTACTGTGACCTGCAACTTCAGCTCCAACCAGCAACTGCAACAGTTTCCAGGTTATGCACACTCTAAGGACTGCCTGTTTTCATTCTGCACCAGAAGAACCAAAGGAATTTCCCATGGAGTGATGGAGTTACTTCCCTGCTTCAACATCAACTCTCTGCAACAACAACCGGTACTCTGGGACTCCTCTCCTGTCGATGAGTGTGATCCCTGGAACACAAGTGGTGGACCAAAGTGATCCTGACTGTCCAAAGGTCCAGCGGTCTAAATTTGGTGGAGGTAAGGGCTTGCCTCCCATGCCAGACAGTACCCCAGGACATCTCGTCTTCTGCAACTCCTTAGGCTTCTGTGCACGTCTTCCAAAAGTTCTTCATGCACAGCATAGCTCAGGTCCCCAGCACTCTATCCTGTGACTCTCAGCTTCCTGAGTTGTTCTCCGACGATGTGGGATCCCTTTATATAGCGCTGCGATGACCACACTTTCCAACTCCTTTGTCCCTGTGTCCTGGGACTCCTGTGTGTGCTGCCTGGTCTTCTGAGGGCTCTCTGAAGTGCTGAGAGCCCCCTCTGTCTCCTCCTCAGTCCAAGTTGAGACCCCCAGGTCCCTCCTGGATCCTGGCAGTCCCTCTTTGATGCAAAACACGTTGTTGCATGAACCAAGGCTTGTTGGTGGAATCCAGTGACGCAAACAGCCTGCATCCAACAACTCGGCGTGGGACATCTCTTGCGCCAAGCAGGAACCCGCAGTTGTCTTCTTTGGTGCATTTCTGTGCTTTTCTTCCAACCAAAGAATCCACTTTTGCACCTTCATCCAGGTTGGCAGGGGCTCCTGTTCTTCCTGGACTCCTCATCAACTTCTGGACTTGGTCTCCTCTCTCCATAGGTCTTCAGGTCCAGGAATCAATTGTTGGTTTCTTGCAGTCTTGCTTGGTTCTTGCATAAGCCTTTACCACAACTTCTAGTGTGTTCTGAGGAAACTTGTTGTACTTTACTCCTGTTTTCCTGGGCTCTGGGTTGGGGTGCTGTACTTACCTTTGGTGTTTTCTTACACTCACAGCACCCCTCTACACACTACACTTGCCTAGGGGGGAATCCGACTTTCGCATTCCACTATTTTAGTATATGGTTTGCATTGCCCCTAGGCCCATTGCAATCTATTGTGTTTTTCACTGTTTGTACTAGTCTATGACTGTTTGCTTACCTGATTTTGGTTACTGGTGTATATATTGTGTATAATACTTAGAAGAAGTATTGCCTCTAAGATATTTGTGGCCTTGTGTCACTAAAATAAAGTACCTTTATTTTTGGTAACACTGAGTATTGTCTTTTATTGTGTATAAGTACTGTGTGACTATAGTGGTATTGCAAGAGCTTTGCATGTCTCCTAGTTAAGCCTTGGCTGCTCTGCTACAGCTACCCCTAGACAGCCTAAGCTGCTTGAAACTGCCTACATTTCACTAAAATGTATCACTGGACCTGGTATAAGGTGTAAGTACCTCTGGTACCCACTACAAACCAGGCCAGCTTCTCACACCTGCTTGCTGAAGCAGTGGCACCCGAGTGCCTGACAGCTTCCTTGTGGTCCCAGATAGCCCAGAAAGGGCTAAAAAAAATACATAATTGAAAAGAAAACCCATAGCTCAGTGTGAAGGTCGAAGACTCTTTTTTTTATTTAAACAAATAATATATTTTTTTAAATAACAAATACAGTTTTGATCTTACATTGTACACAATTATCTCATTCTAAGTATATCAGACATCAAACCCTAAAAAACTGGATCTCTCTCCCTCACTTTCTTTCTCTCTTTTTGTCTCTCTTTCAATCATTTTCTCCCACTCACACACCCACACCCACTTGGACACTCACGCACCCACTCACAGACTTACTCAGACACTCCCGCGCCCACTCACAGACCCACTCTGACACTCATGCACCCACTCACAGACCCAGTCAAACTTTCACACACCCACTCACAGACACACTCAAACAGTTAGGCACCCACTCACATACCCACTCAGACTGTCACACACCCACTGGCACCCTCATGTACCCACTCACAGACCAGCGCACACACTGACCTACCCACTAAACCACTGATACATGCACTCTCACACCCAGACAGACAATCTGACAGCCACTCTCACCCCCAGATACACCCTCTAACACCTATTCTCACAGTTATAGAGGTCGCAGACAGCTCCCGCTGTGCACGGCCACATGGGGTTGGATGGTTATTGGATGTGAGCCACAGGGCCTGGCCACAGGCCAGGCCCAGTGGCCAATCGGCCATGTCGGCAGGGGTTGGATTAACCTATCTGTTAGAAATTGGGTCTCTAGTTGGCAGAGGTATACACACTTGTCCAAGTAAGGGAGCACAATCATAGTCAACGTAGGTCACACACAGACTAAATTATCCTGTGCCCACCCTCTGGTAGCTTGACACTGAGCAGTCGAGCTTAACTTAGAAGTCAATTTGTAACATATTTGTGCAATAAATCATACAGTAACACAGTGAAATCCCCACAAAAATACACCACACAGGATTAGAAAAATAGATGATATTTATCTGAATAACGTAAGGTCAAGACAACAAAGATGCAAGAAACACAAGTTGAAATATCACTTTGGCAAGTTTAAAAAGAGTCTTAAACCTTAGAAATCAATAGTTGTCTCTTGGTCACACAAAGTACCTGGTTTGAGTCAAAAATAACATGCACAGAGACCGCAGAGGAGGAGATGTGTGGACAAATAAGGTGTGCGTCGGATTTTCCGACGTGGCACAGACTTTGCGTTCTTTCCACCCTGCAAGGGGCTTGTGTCATTCTTTGGTGTGCAGCCTTGGTTCCTCACTGCGATGCAGGGATCTATTTGACGCCCAGGGACGATGAGGGGAAATCCTGGATGCGCTGGAAGAAGGCACGTGTTTGCTTAGATCTGGTAGACTATGAATCAAATTTTCTGATGCAAGGCAGGCACTGCGTCGAATTTCCACTCAGGAAGTCGTGCTGCATCGTTCCGGTTCTGCTGTGTGGCCATTTCTCAGTCATAAGGCAGGCTGTGCATCATTTGCACAGGCCGTGCATCAGTTTTCGGTGCACAAGGAGTTTCCTAAAGAGATGAAGTCTTTTTGGCCCTGAGACTTCAGAAAACAGGATGCAAGCTTAATCCAAGCCCTTGGAGAGCACTTCTCAGCAAAGTCAGAGGCCAGCAGGGCAGAAGAGCAACAGCAGGTTAGCAGTCCTTCTCAGCAAAGCAGTCCAGATGAGTCCTTTGGGCAGCCAGGCAGGTCCTCTTGAGAGGTTGCAGGTTCAGGTCCAGACGTGTCTGAGATGGTGGGGTCAGAGACCCAGTTTATGTACCCAAAAATACCTTCCAAGTGGGGGAGACTTCAAAGAATGGTTTTGAAGTACACAAGTTCCCCTTTTAGTACAGGTCTGTCTGCCAGGGTCCCAGTAGGGAGTTTGGCAGTCCATTGTGTGTGGGCAGGACACTAGCTTTTGAAATGTAAGTGTCAGGCCCTCCACCCTTCCAACCCAGGAAGACCCATTCAGTATGGAGATGAGTGCAGGTGTGAATAAGTGTCCTGTGTTTGTGGTTGTCTGGGTGAAAGGCACAAGGAAGCAATCAACCAGCCCAGACGTTGGTTGGAGACAGGCTGTAAGCACAGATGGTTTTTAAGTGCAGAGAAATGCACACTTTCTAACAGTGGCATTTCTAAAATAGTAATATAAAATCTAACCTCATCAATAAGCAGGATTTTCTATTACCATTCTGGCCATACTAAATATGATGTGGTTACCTCTTTCTGATGAGAATCTACCACTCTAAAAGTATATGAGGGCAGTCCCAATGGTAGTCTATGAAAGGAGCAGGCCTCAGAGTAGTGGACAATGATTTTAGGGTTTTTTTCACTACCAGGACATATAAAACACATATGTACATGTCCTGCCTTTTACCTATATAGCACCTTGCCTTATGGATTACCTAGGGTCTACGTTAGGGGTGACGTATATGTAGAAAAAGGGGCTTGGCAAGTACTTTTAAATACCAAGTTGAAGTGGCAACCAGGACTAGTAATGGTAAGCCTTAAACATGGTTAAGGGATGACTTATGTGGGTGGCACAATCAGTGTTGCATGCCCACTAGTAGCATTTAATTTACATGCCCTGGGCACATGTAGTGCACTTTACTAGGGACTTACAATTAAATTAAATATGCCAATTGGGTATGAACCAAAGTTACCATGTTTAAGGGAGAGAACATATGCACTTTAGCACTGGTTGGCAGTGGTAAAGTGTGCAGAGTACTAAAACCAGCACAAACAGTGTCAGAAAAGTGGATGGAGGCAGGCACATGTTGAGGGATGACCACCCTAAGGCTGTCAGATATAACACTATAGTAATGAAAATTACTATACGTTAAAAAAACACATAGAAATTCACTGAAAAAAACGAAGATTATAGCAACGTTATTGTTAGGCTCATATTTTAAACATACAAAACCTTAGAAATTCACCAATTATAGTTAGAATTATCTCAAGTAACTCCAACTCGTGCCTTAAGGTAACTATGACTCTAGCCCTCGCCATGGACTGATAATTACTCACAAATTATGGCACTCATGACATCTTTGATAACATCATTGATACTATTAATGTAATATTTGCATTAAACGTTTTATATAGCTGTGTGTGTATGTGTGTACGTATCTGTATATATCTAGATATCTCTCTCTCTATAAATATATATATATATATATATATATATATATATATATATATATATATATATTTATGTAATATAATGTATATATTCATTAAAAAACAAAGGGATGTTATAAATAGGTTCAGATTTTACATGCACAAAACCATAGAAATTCAGCTGTTACAGTTATTTCAAGTAACTATAACTTGTGCCCTGAGGTAACCATAACTTGTGCCATTGCCATGGATAGTTTTCTCATCAATAATTTTACTGCAGATATTACAGTGATATTATCAATGATGTCAAATAAGATACCATGAATGATGTAATATCTCAGGTAATTAACAGTGCACTGAAGGGCTTTCTGTCAGTCCTCTTATATGTATCCATTTTTAATACTGATTTTCTTCAAGACATGAGGCTGGCAAGAGGCAGCTAAAGTTGTTTCTAGGCTGGGTTGAAAGACAAAGACAGAGGATTGCTCATGGGCGTAATTTAGGGGTCGCCAAGGGTTGCAGCTGAGACCCCTGGCTTGTCCCTTTCGACCCCCGGCACTGCCTTTGCGACTCCTAGCTTTATAGGTGGCAAATTCAGCGCCAGGAACACAGTTGCAGCTCGTCCTTTTGGACGTCAGTTGAGGCTCAGCTCTGTTTGTTTTCTGTCAATGTTTTACTATACTAATAGTGAATAATAAAATATTATTATTCACTATTAGAAATATTAAAAAAGTTAATATGCCCTCCCAAGGCAGCTGAGGGAAGTAGAAATGCTTTTAAATGTATGTGGTGTGCGTGCTTGTGGGTCAGAGTGTGTTTATGGAAGAGTGTGTGTGTAAGTGTGAATTTGTGTGTATGTGTAAGTATGTGTCTATGAGTGAAAGTGGAGGCCAAAGGGCGCGTGATGTCACTTCCGCTACCCCTGGCTTTTTGGTGAATTGGCACACATGGGAGCACTGTACATAGCAAAGCAAGATTAGCGAATATGACAGGAGTTACTATTTTCCATGACATTCTGTACAGCAGTCAATGGTCCTGAATATCTAGATTGTATTTGGTGTACTAACATGCCTGGATTACATTTGCACCATCTGGCACCTGCAAATTGAAAAATTACGTTTTGCAAAAAAAATCCCGTGAAAATAATGTAATCCGGAAGTGTTAGTCAACATTTCCATCCGCGTATTGCAAACGTTTTAGATCAAAATTGCACTAATACAGTCTTCATATTGCAGAAACACTTGTGGAGATTTCCGCGGGTACCAGTTCAATCCAACTTTATGTATATAATGCAGGTAGTAAGTGAATATGGATGGGCAAGAGATGCCTGATTAACAAAAGATCATCTTTGAAGTAATGAATTCCTGTGGAGTTGACAAATTGCTTCATTAAAGTTAATCACAGTTTTCTTCCTTTGATGTTTTCTCAAAGAGAATGTTGCTTATGCAGCTTCCCCCGCACAGAAAATTAGATACCAAAGCTGTATTTGCTACAGGCTGATTTAATGTCAGCAGTAAATATCTGTAAATCCAGCATTTCTACTTCAGTAAAAGTAGCTTGGTTTCGAAACACCATCTGAAACAAACGAAAGGCAATATTTGATCTAATAGACAACCTAAGTAAGGGAGATGCTGAAAAATAATTTGCACCGTGACCGGAGTAAATAAAAAGAGACATTTCTAGTATTAAAAGCAAGAGCCCAAAATTGACGCATCAGTCAACTTTCTGGTGCTAATCACATTTAGGCCCGTATTTATACTTTTTTAGAGCTGCATTTGCGTCACTTTTTGACCCACATGCGGCGCTAAAAAAGTATAAATATGGGCCTTAATGCCGAAACTTGAACTTCAAACAGCGTCAAAATTGTTTTTGCCCAAATAAAAACAAGGTGAAATAAAGTTATCTCTGCTTGTTGCCTCACCTGCGGAAGCATAGCAGTTTTGGTGTATTCCCAAGACTACGACTTATGGTGAATCTGGGAATGCACCAAAATCCATTGGAGCGCCTCCCTAGGGCGATGCAATTCTACATGAGCACTGCGTTGCATCACTCCAGATTTCAGATTTATGAAGCCACTCAGGGCCCCGCTAGGTGGACTGGCATGGCTTGAAAAACTGCATTATTATGCTTGCATTGCTTTCGCACCCTGTTGCTTGGTGCAAAAGGGACACAACCCTTTTGTACCATCTAACCTTTCGCCACAGCACAAGGCAGAGTGCTGTGCAAAATAGGCTACTTTTGTTTGTGTGCCTCCAATGAATTCATAGGCATGCAACCAGTTGTAAATCTGTCACTGCACCGCGTTTTATCATTTGTGCAACAATCTTTTAACACAGTGATCTTTAGTGTGAAGGATGGGAAATATCTGTCTGGAGGTGTTTGCGTTGCCTCTCAACCTGATGGTCATGCTCTTCAGCTCTTCAGATAGTGTTGTCTATTGTGTAGAATTTACACGTGTTATTCACAATGAGATTTAATTATATTAATTTTGCACAGTTTGGATACTGCACTCCTAATAATCTACTATTTATTTAATGTTTTTTTCAGGTTTTCCAGAGTTAAATATACATGGTGATATTAACATATGCAAAAAAATATTTTTGGGAAAAAAATTGAGCTCTTCCTCATGTAAGCCTTTCTATAAGTGTAAACATGGTCAACACGTGGGAACATACACATATTACTCAAGCTCCATGTTGTTCTGAAGGCAAAGGGGTACTCCAGAAGCAATAACTTGTAGTAGCCCGCAATTATGGGTCCTCCATGGTCATCAGTTAGTGGCTCTGAGAAGGATCACAGAAGAAAGTGAGGATCCGGGGGAGGGGTGAGGGGGGAGTCAAAGCTTATGGGACACCTAACTAGGGGTGGAGGGCACAACCCATGACGAAGTCGAGTGGAAAAGGCTTGTGGGAATAGAAGCTTAGTAGCAGATTCAAAGGACTTTACTGGGGTGTAGGGCAAGTGCTCTGATCAGAGAATGGGAGAATCTGTCAAGTTGCACGTGTCTCCCTTCCCCATGAACAGCCCCTTATGACTTTGGAAATTCTTGCTTTTACAGAGCGTCACTTTAAAAAAAAAAAATGTGAGAGCTATGTACTTCAAAGTTTTCAACTTTACGACGACAAATTGTCAAATTTCCTGTCAGAAGATAACTGTTCTTCAGACAAAAAGGTTATGCAGAGCCAATTCAAATATGTGTGCAACTATTCAGGCGTGAAGGTGGAAGATGAGGTGACAATAGTGTGTGGCACTGCTTCATGCCTTGAGCTACCAGCACCATACAACCACATTTTCAGAGCTAACAACCATCTTGTAAGGGCTGCGAGTCCCCAAAATATGAATCGTACCCACACTTCATCATCCAACGTCGTGTCTCTACCACTATTGTTACTATGACTACACTATTGCATTCTTAGAAGGCATCCCGGTATCACACTGGAATATACAATCTCATTGTACTCATAGGCTCGTTCATGCATGCACTGAAAGTCGGCCTCTGATCCTAGTATGTTCTCACAGTACCCTAATACAAACATAACAGAGTATAAAAGTCAGTCGCCTTTGAACACATTTAAAGAGTCATTTCCCCAAATGATTATTTGTAGAGTAAATCATTCTGGCGATATATTACCCAAATGGGAACTGTATTATTAGTATATGATATGTTTTTGGTGATGGCATTTTGGTCCAGATTGCTTTGGACCTTAAATGACCTCAAAAAGAGACACAAAGCTAGGACTTAGTACAATACATTTTTTTTTCTAATAGATGTTGCATACTCTCCTATAATAAAAGTAAATTAAACTTTCTAAGAACACATTAACGTATTCTGTATGTAAAAAATTGGTTACTGTTTGAGGGGGGTAAAAGCCTCCTCAATCAGCAACCACAATCCGTGTCAGGGTGAAATCACAAGCAAACCCCAAATGAACCTGTGTTCAACCCTCTGGTAGCTTGGCACAGATCAGTCAGGCTTCACCTAAAAGCAATGTGTAAGATATCTGTGCAGCTCTTCAAACAGTAATAGTGTGAAAACACAATACAAGTGTTGTATTTGGGTAATTTAATTGTTGGAAGATCACTTTAAGAAACTGTTATGTAGGAATTTAGAATGCCAGGGAAAGAGAGCAAGAGAAAGAAAGAACGGAGGACGGAGGGTTAGACTAGAGAAAGACGTGTTATGTTCTTTTGAAATAAACTCTTAAAAATATCTTTCAGCGTTGTGTGAAGATCTTTACAAAATTGGCGGCGAGGATTCAGGAACGTATTGGACTGCTTTGAAGATCCGAATTGGTTTTACTGTGATCGGAGCTATTCTGGGATTGGTGGCGGTGCGTTCGGAACAGCTTCCGTTGTCGGAACGGGATTTTGATTCCTGTTCGTAGGCTGCTTCTTCTTACAACGGGAGGCAACAGCACCGACAAACATCGGTGGAACCACTAGGGCAAATATTCACACTTTGCCCAGTTAATGATCTACAGATTTCCTTCGTAACAGACTCTGGTAACCCGTCTGTTACTGTTGCATAGCAAAGCTAACCCCACGGATCATGAGCACAGATCGCGAGCACATTTCAGAAAATGCTCGCTGTATTCTACAGCACTATCGCGCTCTACATATTTTGGAAATAATTATCCATCATGGAATCAACGCGCATCATTTTTTAAGGACATCCTTACCAAGTAAGGAGCAGCACACCATCAGTCAAGTTTTTTTTTCTCTTTCTATTTCCTGTTTCCCCTCCTTACTTCCTGTTCCACAGGAAAGAAAAGATTGTTAGTCTTTTCTTCATTACAATTGTAGTTTTTTTTGTTTTTTTTCTCTCTTTTCCTTAGCGTGCAAAAGAGGATAGTTATTTCATTAAGTACAAGAAATAAAAAAAATAAAAAAAGGAAAAGAGGATCTGCAGTTCAAGCCTCCTCCAAAATGTCTACAACTTAAAGGGGACCCACCTATACCATGGTCTAGGGGGAAGGAGGAATTTTTAACCTACTTGAAGGCTATTGATGAAGATGGAATGTCACAGGAAAGAAAGAAGAATATTTTATTACATTGCTTGGGCTCTGAAGGGCACCTCATTTTTAGGATGCTTCCACAAGGAACCATTCAAGATGAAGAAATTGATGTCTTTAAAGATGCCCTGAGTAAACTGGAAAATAGATTTAAACTGACTACAAGTATAGCTTTGAACAGATTTAAATTTTATGCTAGAGTTCAACATGAAAATGAAACATTTGATGAATTTTTGACTGGACTACGAAGTCTGTCCATGCACTGCAATTTTGGACCAATTACCGACGAGATGATCAGAGATCAAATTATTGTACATGTAAGGAGCAGAAGAATTCAAGAACAATTGTGGGTGATGGGTGATCCAAAATTACAAGATGTAATAAATACAGCAAAGGCTTTGGAACAATCAGAAAAATGGATGAAGACAGTACAAGACACAGAGAAAAGTAAAACGTCGGATTGGGGAGTTGTTGGAGCAGTTGGGGGTAGTGGAATCAGCAATAAATTTACATCTAGGAATACTACATGGAACAAGAGAGATGAGAAAAATAAGAAAACAGATAGAATGTCATGTTATCGATGTGGGAGTTTATGTCATCTTGCTAATTCTCCACAGTGTCCTGAAACTGGAAAAGAATGCGAAAAATGTGGGAAATTAGGACATTTTGCAAGAGTTTGTAAGGATGTTCAAGGGAGTGATGTCAGTGATAAAGGGAAAGTCTCAAATTTGTATGAAGAGAGAGAGAGAGAAAGGTTGTGTTGTCCATTAAGAATGACTCTGTCAACAAAAGTGGGAGAGAAGTGAAGCCGCCTAGGTGTACAGTATTTATTGAGGGTCAGGCACTGGAACTCATGGCTGACTCTAGTTCTCCTTGGACAATTATCACCTGTGATTATTTTGTTCAGAAGTTCAAGTTGGTTTGGAGTGTATCCGACTTAGCATGCTCTGATATTGTGGCAGAAAGTTTTGATGGCACTGCAATCAGTATTATGGGATATGTAAAAACTGTTATATGTTTTAAAGAACGTTCTGCAGAAATCATAATGTATGTGGCTGAAAAAGGAGTTCATGTTTTGGGGTGGAGAGACCAAGCAGAACTAGGGATAATTTTGAATCCTAGGTCTTGTGAACCCGTGATGTTGATTGGAGAGGGTGAAAAAATGTAATTGGATTGTCTCTAAATTTCCACTTGTGTTTTCTGAAACCTTGTGTAAGTTAAGGAATTACAGTCATAAGATTAGACTGAAAGAGAACGCTAAACCGGTTGCACAAAAGTTGAGGAACGTTCCTATTGGTGTGCGTGAGGAGTTGAAAGATATTTTGGTGGAGATGGTTAAAGAGGGAGTTATTGAAGAGGTGGAATCCTCTGAGTGGGTTTCACCCATTGTTTTAGCTCGGAAACCTGATAATTCGTTGAGGCTGTGTGTGGATTTGAGGGCATTGAACTCAAATATTATAATCAACTGTCACCCTTTACCTAATATAAATGAAGTTGTTAGCATGCTGGATGGGGCAAAAACTTTCTCTACCTTAGATTTGAGATCGGCATATCACCAAATTGAACTCACTGAAGATTCCTGTCATCTCTCTGCGTTCATCACTCCACAAGGACTATACCAATTTAAACGTATGCCCTTTGGGTTGGCACCTGCGGCATCAGTGTTTCAGAGGGAAATGTTTATTTTGTTCAAAGATATGGACAAATTTGGAAAGTGTTTTCAAGATGATGTGTTGGTCTATTCCAAAGATGAAGAAGAACACAAAGATCATTTGGTTAAAGTATGTGAGGTGTTCAACATGAATGGGTTAACCTTGAAATTCAAGAAATGTCACTTCTTTGCCAAATCCGTTGATTACTTGGGACATACTGTCTTTGGGGATGGAGTGGTGCCTAAGCATTCACTTGTCAAAGCCATTATCGATGCACCTACACCTGATAATAAGGAAAAACTTTTGTCATTTGCAGGATTGTGTGAATACTATAGCAAGTTCATTGAAAATTTTGCAACAAAGATGGAACCTTTAAGAGAATTAACCCGGAAAAATGTGGAGTATGTGTGGTCTGAAAGGCAGGAGAGTGCATTTGAAACTATCAAAAAAGAAATTGCGTGTGCGCCTACTCTCAAACCTTTTAACATTAGGGTGCAATGTATAGTAACGGTTGATGCAAGTATGTACGGTGTTGGAGGTGTACTTTCTCAAAGATGTGGCAAAGATGTATGGAATGTTACATTTGCTTCTCGTACCTTGAATGATGCAGAGAGGTGGTATGCTGTTATTGAGAAGGAGCTAGTGGCATGTGTTTGGGCTATTGAGCATTTTCAAAATTATATTTGAGGTTCACGGTTTGTTCTCCAGACAGATCATAAACCTTTGGTGGGCATTCTATCTCCGGGTGGTGGTTGGAATGCGAGAGCCCGTATTGAAAGATTAGTTTTGAGATTGCAGGAATATTCTTTCCAAGTCCAATATGTGCCAGGAAAAAGTAATTCTGTGGCTGATTGTCTGTCGCGTCTTCCTCAGAAAGATTCAGATAATTTGGATGCTTCTGCTTCTGGTGATTTGGAAATTGTGTCTGTGGTGTCTGAATTTATTGCTGAAGAATTCAGGGCTATTGAGGAAAAGGAGTGGTTTGAAAGGGATCAGGAAGATTTGACTTTACAAGAAGTCAGAACTTATGTGAGGTCTGGTTGACCGAGGAAAGAAAGTATTCTAGAAGAGGTTGCGCCTTTCTTTAAAATAAAAGATGAATTGGAGGGTGAAAATGATCTGATATTTAAAAGGGGGAAATTTGTTCCACCTAAAGGAATGCAAACAATCATTTTGAAGTTGACTCATGCAGGACATCCTGGTATGTCATCTATGAAAAGATTGGTACGAACTTCCTTTTGGTGGCCAGGCATGGATAAGATGGCAGAGAGGACTGTCAGGGAGTGTGGTGTATGTGTGAAAGCTGAGGAGATGTTCAGGACAGTGCCAGCTCCTTTACGTCCGAATCAATGGCCCGATTCTCTATGGCAAAAATTGGGGTTTGATATTTCTGGTCCGTTCCCATCTTTGCCTTATGAAGCCCGGTTTGCTTTAGTATTAGTAGACTATCATTAGAGTGGCCAGAAGTGAAGCTGGTACCTCATGTCACGTCGGCTGTTGTCATTGAGTTCCTTAAAGAAGTGTTTGCTAAAGAATGATATCCAGAGATTCTGGTGTTGGATAACAGTGGTCAATTGGTGTCGAAGGAGATGCAAAGATTTCTCAAATATTGCAACATTAAGCATATAACCTCCTCATTATATGAACCACAAGAGAATGGTCAGGTTGAGAGGTTTAATCGAGTTCTTAAAGAATGTATTTGTTGGGCACGGAGTTTTGGAGGATCTTGGAAGGAGAAAGTGAGGGAAAAATTATGGTATTACTGTATCACTCCCCACAGCACCACGGTTGTTAGCCCATTTAACTTATTGAGAGGTAGAGATCCTGTATCCAAACCTTGTCCCTGGTGGTTTAAAAAGAGACATAGTAGAGGATCTGATGGAGTTGATGAGAGACTATGTGAAGGTAAAACAGGAAAAGAGTAAGGAAGCGTATGATAGGAAGTGGAGAGTGAAAGAGCCAACATTTATTGTAGGAGATTGGGTCAGAGTGAGGAAACAAGGTCTGATAAGCAAAGGTATGCCTAAGTTTAGTAAAGCCATGAAGATTGTAAAAATGTTGAAAAAGAAGGTAATCACATAAGATGGGAGAATTTGGAATGTGAATAGACTGGCTAAGGATACTCCTGAATGTGGTGATGCATTAAGTGGAGATCTTGCTGTTTCTGGACCAATATTGCACGAGAGACTAGTGGAACCTGTTTGTGAGGACGTAAGTGTGCAGGGTGCAAGAAGTAGGGTTGATGGGAGTGAGATTTCTGAGTAAGTTAATCGCAGGGAGAGTGATGAGGAGAGTAATATGGGTGAGTGTGTGAAAGAGGATTCCATAGCCTCGAGAGTGAAGTTCAAGGGTCGTCCAAGACAAGTGTCTTCTCGGTTAGTGGACTTTGTGTGAATGTGTATATTAATGCACCAATTTTTTTGATCTCTATAGTTAAACTTCCGGATCTTTCCATTTAATTTTTGTGTTTCTATTTTATTTTATTCAAGGGGGGAAATGTGTTGTATTTGGGTAATTTAATTGTTGGAAGATCACTTTAAGAAACTGTTATGTAGGAATTTAGAATGTCGGGGAAGGAGAACAAGAAAAAGAACAAATGGAGGACCGCATTCGTTGGAGGGTTAGACTGGAGAAAGGCTTGTTATAATCTTTTGAAATAAACTCTTAAAAATATCTTTGAGCTCTGTGTGAGGATCTTTACAACAAGAAATATCCCACATCAATGTAGAAAAATAGTTAATGGTGATAAATAAAGCAGGACTAAAACAACAAAAATTCAATCAGTAGAATCAGAGAAATGTAATTTTAAAGGTTTAAGTGAACATAGCACCAAAGTCTCAAAGTCCCAAATATGGTTACCTTGTCATGCCGACTGCAACAAAATCACGAATTCAGACCAACCACAATGGAGCAGGAGTCGGCAACAGGAACCCAGTTGAGCCGCACTGTAAAAGAGTACCTTAAATCTTAGTTGTGGAGCAATGCATAGTCCTTCTTTCGAGTTGCGTCAGCTGGTGTTGAGGAACCATCATTGTGGAGCCTATGATGCAAGGTCCTTCATTAAGATGTGTCGCATAGTGAAGTCATTGGCCGTCACAGGGAGCTTGAGATGTGAGATCCTGTGTCACCATTGAGGAAGCCGTTGGGGTTTGAGAACAGTTGCATAGCAAAAGGTCACCGCTGAGGTTGAGGTGTGTTGTGCTGGGCCGTTACTGGTAAAGGATCTGCGCCTTGTGGGGACTAGAGCCAAATTGTGCTGCGCTGTGTCAAACTGGACCGGTAGTCGATGTTGAGATAAGTTGCGCTGGATCGGGCTGGCGGTGCTGCCAAGACAGTGTGCATCCTGTGTCAGAGATGTGAGGAGCTGTGGGGCGCTGGGCCTGTTGTCACCATTGAGATGTATCACACTGGATCAAGCTTGCAGAGCTGCCAGGTGATGAGTGGTCCTGCATCAAAAATGCCTGGCAGAGAGAAGCCTGTTGTGTCCTTGTGGCTTGGAAATAGAAACCCATCCGTCTGACCCTTAGAGATCTTGAAGCTCTGGGACACACATGCAGGCTGGTTGCAGCAGGCTAGCTCATAGCAGAAGGGTCTAAGTGCCACAGCAGTCCTAAACAGAATAGCCATTCTTGGGCAACAAAGCAGGTCAGCAGGGCAGACATTGCAGCTGGGAACTCATTTTTCCAGACAGATTCCAAAGGTCCAGAAATGATCTGAAGAATTGGTGTCTGAGGTCCAATATTTACACCTCGTGCCTTTGAAGTGGGAGAAGCTTCTATATGTTTTCCATCCCCCCAGAAGTGCTTCGAATTTCTCCTGGCCCCCGATTATCTGGGGTCCCAATAGACTAGTGTCTAACCCTTTGTTATAGTGCCTGAGCATGGCCTTTTCAATGTGCAAGTTAGCTCAGAGTGGCCCATCCTGCTAACACCTATCATCCCTTTGTCTCACTGTCTGGGAGCAATACACAAGCACCAACTTCCAGCCACACCTAGCCATGTGTCCCAGGAGCAGGCTGCAGGCACAAAATGGTTACCCTAAGAAAATGCAAACTTTCTAAAAGTGACATTTTCAGAACTTAAAATCCGACTTTACTATTAAAGAGGGCATTTAATTACATTTCAATAGACACACATCTGACATTTCTACCTGCTCCCATTTGAATGTTATCACTTATTAAATGTAATAAGGAAAGCCTATATGACGAGGTGATTTCTAAGTATTGAAAAAGGAAGGTTTGGGCCTGGCAAAAATGTTATTAGAAACTCACAAAAGGTGATAGAAAGAATGCTTGCATTTTATCTAACCACTGACGACCTCAAAAAGAGAGCCTGGCTGATGAGGGGCTGTACTCCGAAAATGGGCCTA
Source organism: Pleurodeles waltl (assembly GCF_031143425.1). Lineage (NCBI taxonomy): Eukaryota > Metazoa > Chordata > Amphibia > Caudata > Salamandridae > Pleurodeles > Pleurodeles waltl. Next base: position 1,089,874,964 of record NC_090444.1, on the reverse strand, counting down.
GGATACTTGGGTCAAGACTGATTTGGATATTGCTGTGTACAACCTGGAATGGCATGGCGAGCAAAGAAATAATGGATTTAGGCCCAGATCTGTGACTGGGGTGAATGTTTGACATTGTTCAGCAATCCGTCCATCATGTGTTCTTTTGGCATTTGTCCTCTTGAGTAGGATGGGTATGCCCAGATGATGGTCCCATGCTCACTATGCCACTGAACTCAAGCTAGCCTGTCTGATGAGGGGTGATACCTTGAAACCAGTCCTAGGATGCTTGTTTCTGGTCTGGGCAGGACCTGGCAGCTGGGGCTGAACCGATCCCATATGGAGCAGAGTCAAGGCTGATTTGCATATGGCTGGGTCTAGACTGAAATGTTGTGGCAAACAAACAACTATGGATTTAGGCTCAGATCTATGAGTGGGGGTGAATGTTTGACATTTTCAGCATTCCATCCATCATTTATGCTTTTGGCATTTGTTGCCCTAAGTGGGAAGGGTATGGGCAGGCACAAGTCCCATGCTCATTATGCCACTGGACTCAAGGTAGTCTGCCTGATATAGGGTGATACCACCAAACCTTACCTTTACCTTGTTCTTGAGGCACCATCCTTCCGCTTTAAACACCTTGCATCCCTTTTTGAAAAACAGCTGCGTGCATTTCATCCACATTCTGAACTGCACTACCATTTCCATAACCAACTAATTTTGATACCCTTTTTGCACAAACTTCAACTGAGACAACAAAAACGTCACCTTAAGCTTTTTCTATTTCATCTCATGCTCATCACTGCAATACTGTGCATGTTTCAATATTTCATTCAAAGACTTTGCCAGCAAATCATATTCTGTCTTATGTGCTTACTAGTCTCAGGTACTAAACCAAGAACAAATTGTGAAATGAAAAATTTGATATCTATTTGGACAACATGTATGTTGCTGAAATGCTTAATCTCCCATAAAACACATGCGCAGTCTCCTTAACTTCCTGCTGGACTCGATTTAGTCTCAGATAATCCAAAACTTTAGGATGAACCCTGCCCTTCAAAAATGTCAAGGCCTCATTATACAAAGGGCCTGATTTAGATCTTGGTGGAATCAGTCCCGCTGTTGAAATACCGTCGTATTTCCCCTCCCCTGCCCTGGAAGTCCATGCACTCTATTTAGGTGTTGATGGTCCCTTACACAAAAGACAGCTGACTAACCGCTGTCATCGCCATGAATCTTCACCCCTCTCAATTGTGCCAAAGGAAACGCTGCTGACAGCGGGATTCCAGCCACTTTTACTGCTAAGCCAATCACAATGTGCCTTCCTGCCGACTGAACTGTGGATTGGTAGAGATATAAGCATGAAACACTTATTTTTTCAAGTTTTGCTGCCACCATGAATCCAATCATATAAGTCTTACCTTTGATGCTGCTGCTGGACCAAGCTAGACGAAGGACATCATCACCAGAAGCGAAGGTAACGCACTGTTTTACCTGACATTCTCGAAATTGCTTGCGTACATTAGCATTGGACTCAAGCATGATTATAAAATACGTGCAAGCAATAGTACAATGATGTACAATGCATATGTCTGCAATGTGGTAGTTAAAAAAAAACTAAAATGAAACACCTCACCAAATCATTCCCAATCACCAATAATTGCCAAATGCCTGCATGCCAATGGACACATACACAAAAGGCACATTAATTCCTAAATGGGAATGTATCCATATAGGTGTGTGTAATAATTTAACATGAACTACCATATCATAGACATAAACAGTACACATCATTTTAAATACATAAAACCAGTATAATGTAGTATTTGCAGTACACAATGAAAAAAGTGGGGTTATACAGAATGTGCAATCAATGTAACCTCTAATCTTCAAACATGTCGGAGATGTATTAAGGTCACAGGTCCCCTGGGTTTGTGCAATTTCTGTTTCATATGCCATTTAATTCTAAAGTGTCATATTCCATGTGAAGTGTGTATGTGTACACCATCAATACATCATGTTGAAATAAACATACATGTGTTCTCAAGTCACAAAAATAAAAACAGATATACTTTTGGTGTAGCTGTCCAGTAACAGAAAGAATGCCTGCACCAAAAGCCACATGTCGATCACATGTCAAAACTAATCTATGCACTATAGAAATATGTCAACAATACAACCTGTGTTTGTCACTGTCAGAAATGAAAATATGTTAATTTAACAGACATTTGCAAACATAACATTGTCCACAATCAATTAGTAATAATATCAAAATAATCCCAGGGCAAACATAGTAAAAATAAATTACATTTAATTAAAGAATGAGATGCCTCTCTCATATTGAAAAACAATTTTAAAAACAGTGATTGTCCATACAGTCCAGGATAGGTGGGCCTCTGGCCCAGAACTTGCCTCCTAATTACACCGACAAGTACAACCGCCTCAGAAAGAGGCATCTAGTGGGCACAGTGCAGGCATCTCAAGGATCTTTCTTGGGAGGGGTGGTTTAGGATTTGGAAAGGGTGGTTTTGGGTTTGGGAGTGGTAGTTCTGTGTTTGAGAGGGGTAATCATGGGTGTGGGAGGGGTGGCTTTGAGTGTAGGAAGGGTGGGTTTACATTTCGGATGGGTGGGCTTACATTTGGGATGGGTGGTTTGGGATGTTTAAGCGGTCATGTCAAGGGCAAATAAAAGGGCGTCCTTAGGAAAATGGGTAGGGTGATTGGCAGGGAGTCTGGATTGAGAGGTAGAGGGAGTGGCAGTGGGTGATGTGTCTGTCTTTGTTAAGGGTGCAGGTGCTTGTGGGTCTGATGTATGTGGCGTATGTTTGTGTGTGTGTTTTATGATGGGTGTCTGTTGTTTGAGTAAATGTGGACGTTTGTGTCCTGTGGGTGTGGATGTGGAGATTATGAATGTGGTAAAGCATGTGAGTGTGGTGGTGTGTGTGGTGTCTGCTGATGTGAGGATGGTGGTGTATATGGGTGTGGTGGTGGGTGTGGTGTCTGCTGGTGTGGTGGCGGTGGCGGTGGTGGTGCATGTGGGTATGGTAGTGGATGTGGTGTCTGCCGGTGTGGTGAGGGTGGTGGTGCATGTGGGTATAGTGGTAAGTGTGGAGTCTGCGAGTATGCTCATGGCTGCGGTGGTGGTGACTGTGGTGGTGGTTGTAGTGTCTACATGTTTGGGTGTGTGTCTGTGTTTTTTGCTGTGTTTGTGTTTATGTGTGGATTTGCTGTTTGTGTGCAGGAGTGGCAGCATGCAAAAATATGAGTGTGATTTGGACAAGGCTGAAAATAGGAAGGAAATTGGGATGGGAAAAGGGTGGGAGTTGGGGCCCAAGGGTGGGAAGTTAGGGGAGCCTGCAGTCAGTGAGGAGGTCAATCCTTGGAAAGACCTCTGTAGGCTTAGAGTGGCCCCCTTCCTCCACAACCTGCCAGGTCGAAACATAAAATTTGTATTTAACCTGGATTGTCAATTGTTTTCAGTAAGGGGCGATTATGAGTGATACCATTACCTCTGGCTAGATGAAACAGTTCTAATGATGTAAAATATGTACACACAACAAGGCTGCTGTATAAATGGGATGAAATAAGTGATGGGTCTATTTTTCCTTTCTCTTATTTCATCTAAAATACTTTATTCACAAGGACTTTTTTTTCTGAGCACTCTTTCATGTACTTTTTTGGAGCAACCAGATGTGTATATAATGTATTTGCATTTGGTGTTTTTATTTAAAACAGAAAAAGTCATAAATTAAAATGTGTAGTCTTGTTGTGTGATTTTAAGGTTATAGTTATATTTTTCACTCTCCCTTATGGGCACTTATAGCACCTATCCCCATTTTTAAATTATACGGGTGGGCTGTGTGAAAAAAACAATCGGGTAGTATACCCTTATCTGCTGAGTGGATCTCACCAAGAGTACCACTGTTGTTACATATCATTTACATTCACCAGCATGTAAATATGGATCAATGTGTCATAAAAAACTGCAATGTTGTACAATATGTCTATAAACTGAAAACCTGTTTCATTTGTCTGACCATTTCACAATGGTAACACTTGCTTCAAGTTACTAAAGTATATTTCAAATGTACTGTATATCACGTGGATTCTGTGAATTAGTGTAGCACTATATTAGGCACTATGTACATACCTATGCTGTTGAACCTATTAAAAAAATATATTTTGTGGTGGATTGACAAATGGCCTTGACAACATGAGTAAATGCTGATACATTTCTAACCCACTTCAGTCAGAGCAAAACATTTTCATATTTACAAAAGAGTCATGTTTTGGGGTGGTATTCACTTTTCAAGATGATATATTCGAACATATATGTGATGTAACCTTCCATCAGCAAAAGTCCCTTTAAGTATCACATTTCTCACCATCAATGATTTCACATCTGTTCATAACTAAAGTCACTAAATTGTTGTTTGGATTATTTGTAACTGTCATGAATGTGGACACATTTCTGCATGTTTCAATCAATACAGTTTGGCTAAAAAAAATCATTTTGGTTAAACAGATTGGCTTATGTGCACATCTGTGAATAACTAAGGCCTCATGCCAATCTTCTAATGTCTTCATGCACTGACTTCAATCTTGCTATGAACACTCATTTCAAACAAGTTTTTGGTAAGGAATGATGCCATTGTACTCACGCCTCCAGTGCTTTTGGACCAGATGTTCATTATCATTTGGTCATTGTACAAATTTACCAATGTAAAGTCTGAAACATCAACTGCATTATAAAGGTCTAGTATACCATGGCACCTGTAATAGGGCCTATATTACCTACTCACAGTTGTGATGACACCTCACATCTGACCCAATACTGAAAAGTGGCTCTTTGAACAACTGTCCCTCCTAACATCTCAAAAAGGCAGGTACCCCTTTTTTCTTATGTGGCAGCAAGTCTGTTCAAAACAGTACTTGGCTTGTGATGAGGAGTCTAGTAGCAAGCACTAGAATATCTCAATATTCCAAACACAGCATCAGACACCATATGAAAAACGTACACCTCCAGAAATCCTCATGTGCGTTGGATGCGTGTCAACCATCATGTTGATGCCATAAAACATTGCTGTAAATAAAAAACGTTAAATAACAAGTAGGGCCACAAATAATAACTCATCCCCTTGATGATGCTGTTGGGTCCTGAACTGCCCATCAAGTTCCAGCTAGGCCACTGCAAGGATGCGGGCCATTAGGGTGGGTCAAAGCTCAGTGCATGTCCTTGCCTCATTGGGAGGACTGGCCGAGCTGGACTTCTGCTGACTTTCTGGTCCAGTGTTGAAGGTCTTCACACCTCTTCCTGCAATGCAGGCTGTGCAGCTTATGGACCCAAAGGGTCTGCACCTTCTTGGGAAAAGCATCCCAAATCCCACGCTTTTTATGGGCATTGACCTAATTTGATGTGAAAAAATAAAAACAAAATATGTGAATTTGTGTGTTCGCAGTGCTGTGACACAATTTTCTTGCATCTCTCACATACATTTGTAAAAAAAAAATCAGTGCAGACTTTTTACAAAGATTTTAAAGTTCCTAGGAAATGTTAACTTGCAGTGATCTTTTGAGTACCCTCAATACTTTTTGTCTCCTCATGTTACTAATCCAGGGCATGAATATCTTCTGGGCCACTCCTGATTAGCCCAGATCAATGTGAGCTACTAAAGGCTTAACAACCTGTACCTTATTTGCATGTACCCCCATTCACAGATACATTGGCTTAATGCCTAATCTTTAAGAGTCAGATACTATGGTGCGAACCATGTACAGCTACAAAGGGCAGTGTGGAAGGACTGCCATGTGTGTCAGTGAGAGCATGCTTTTGGCGATGTATAAAAAAGTGCATGTAGTGATAGGACACACTTGTATGGGTGAGTGGGAGGCTGTGTCATTTAGACTTACAGCACAGGAAATACCTTTCCCCATATGTGGCACCATGACATGTTGAAAGCAGACAGATGGCTTTCTTAAAAATATGGGGCATAGTTTAACTTTAATAAAAGCATTAGACAACTCCATAACTCAAATGTTTCTTCTTGCATTTTACATTCATCCCATTTCAAAATGGGCTGTATGTTTCACTGGTGATACAGGCCCATATTTATATTCTGTTTGCGCTGGATTTGCCGAATTTGTTTTACGCAAATACAGCGCAAACTTAACTCCATATCTATAGTTTGACACTAGACACATTGAGCGTCAAAAATATGGAGTTACTGTCATTATAAGGATGCGTGAAACCACCTTGCATCAATGAGATGCAAGGTAGGCGTTCCTGTCCAAAAAATGACTCAAACACCCCAGCGCCATATTTATCCAACAGGACAAAAATGATGCACGGGTGGGAAACTGACCCAAAAAATTGTGCTAACCTCAAATTGCGTCAAATTTTAACGCCCGGGTCAGGGCAGGTGTTAAAATGAGGCACACACACGACTACTTAAGGAAAACACACACAAGCAACATTACAGACCAACAGGACAACATGGAGGTGCTACTGATGCAGCTTGCAAGACAACGCCGAGCACAGGACTAACGGCGGCAGCCGCCACCACCCCAATGTGGCCCACAAAGGCAATGCAGAAGGCAGGAGAGACTTTTCAGAAACGGGACAATCCTCCATGGCCTCAGGGAACAGGACATCATTCGGACTCAACTGTGAAGCCGTACAGCAGCTGCTGCGCCTTATTGAGCCACAACTAACAGCTAGCCTGCAGATACCACACAACATACCATCTTTGACCAAGATGACAGCTGTCCTGCATATGTTGGCAAGTGGATCCTTCCAGACAATGGGTGCCCTGGTCACTGGGGTATCACAGCCCTCATTCTCGGCTTTCCTGCCCAAGGTGTTAGATGCCATAATCTCCCTCACACCCTGCCACATCAGCTTCCCCAACATCCAGCATAAGCAACAGGAGATAAAACAGGTTTTTTTTCAAATCCATGGCTTCCCGCATGTGCTTGGTGCAATTGACTGCACCCATGTCCGGATCGTCCCACCTGCAGCAACAGAGCACCTATTCAGAAACAGAAAGCACACGCATTCTATCAATGTGCAGGCCATAGTTTACCACCAGGGATTGTTCACTAACATCTTGGCCAAGTATCCTGGGAGTGTCCATGACTCACTTATATTCCAGCAGAGCAGGATCAATCAGCACTTCCGGGATAGACAATACGGCAATGGCCTTTTTGTCGGTAATTCAATAAACCTAGCAATATACAAACAGCACAACAACCCAGTAGGACACACAAGACATACGCCACTAGATTGACACATGGGCAGGGTGACACTTAGGTGTGACACTGGTAGTTATATTGTACACCCTGGCACAATGGGATACAACCTCTGCACAAATGACGGCTGACACAAGCATTAGCTGTCACACTAGAGCACCAAGGGACCAATGTCAAAGCCCACAGTGACAATGACATGGCACGCACTGTAAGTACAACTTGGAAGATTAACTTTTTACAATTACATTAGGCCACATAGGCCTTTATTACGATCATGGCGGTTTGGCCCGCCATGCCGCCAGTGGCGGCTGAAGCCACCAGCTGGCATGGCGGGCCAAACCGCCATATAACGGACATGGTGGCGGCAGCCAGCGGCAGCCATCACTCACTACCAGGCTCCCGCCGTCAGGCAGCCTGGCGGCGGGTTGAAACACCATCCGCCAGGGTAACTGCACTACCCTGCGGATATTGTTTCATTTCCTGCCAGCCTTTTCCTGGTGGGATACCCCACCAGGAAAAGGCTGGCAGAGAGGGTGCCCGGGGCACCCCTGGGGGCCCCTGCACTGCCCATGTACTTTGCATGGGCAGTGCAGGGGCCCCGGTGCAGAGCCCCATCGCGCAGGTCTGATCTGCGCGACGGGTGCAACTGCACCTGCCGCACAGAAGCATTGATGGCGGCTCCATGTTAGGCCACCATCAATTTCCCGGCCGAGCCTTTCTGTGAGCCAGCAGGGGGAAACAAGGTTTCCGCCCGCCGGCTCACAGAAAAGTTCATTATCTGGCCGGCGGGGTTCCGGGGTCGTTGGCGGTCAGTGTTTTGACCGCCAGCATGAACACGGCGGTTGTTTCCGCCGTGTTCATAATGAACACCATAGGCACTTGGCCACACTTCCAAGCAGTATGTAGCGTGGAAGGGGTGTGCAATGTGTGTTGAGGCAGGTCTAACAGCATGAGACACATAGGATGATGATGCTGACTCACATGTAGGTGACACGGAAATACCCGAGGCAGGCCCGACATCATCCTTATTGTAACCTGGGGTGCCATTTGCAGGTGCAATAAGGAAGTAGACTGTGCTATGAACACATATTGATGTGCCTCCAATGCAAACTGCACACTGAAGGAGCCAATTGTCCATCAAAATAGCATATGTACATGAAGATGGCCCTTTCTGCACAGATACATCCACCTCCACAAGGCAGTTAGCCAGGTTCCCTGGAGCAAGTTTGATAGAGTAGTTGCATGGTTTCACATGACCTACTGGCAGAGAGAACAACAAAGGCTTGCCTAGAAACAAGTCACACATGGGAAAATCGTGCATTGTCAATACTGAGCAGCTCAGTACTGCCAACTTATGGAGCTGTGTTGTACTTTGCCACCTACCCAATTCAAAGGGCCTCTGTTGCATTTCATCTGTAATGACACATGTTTAAATGGATGGGATGCCCAGGCCATGTAGTGCAACCATGTTACCACCACATCTGAACCAATTGTGTGTGAAGGATGTATCATGTCCCCTCCAGTGAAAGCACATTGATACATATGGGACACTACACAATGCATGGTACACACATACTGCCGAACAGTTGGGAAACCAAATCATAGATCCCAAGTCCATGAGCCAAACACAGTAGTCATGTCAAACAATCCAGTGCTGTGAAGACCTCACAAAAGCCCAGGAACTCATACCATACCACAAACACATATGAGTCACAGACAATACAGATATCAACTGCCATGCTACATGACATTCCTGTTGCAAGCACTAACAAAATACTCACTCCTATTATATTTTGCAGCGGATCAGGGTTATGGGATCCTGCCATGGATCATGACCCCATTCCCCAACCCAAGCACAGCAGCAGAGCATGCCTATAATGAAGCACATCGGAGGACATGCACCATTGTGGAAAGGACTTTTGGCATCCTGAAGTCTAGATTCAGGTCCCTGGACATCACAGGAGGCAGCCTCCTATATGCCCCACACATTTTGTGTAAAATTATACTGACCAGTGCTATCCTACACAACATTTGTGTGAGGATGACCATCCCATTATATGAGCCGGACCAAGAACTGCCTGAGGAGGAGGAGGATAGTGGCAGGGAAAATGAGGGGGAACAGCAGAACACAGCTGCAGGAATGTGCCACAGACAGCAAATTGTACACAACCTTTTCACGTTATAGTCACTTTACACACCTTGTTAAGATATGTAAATAAACATCTTACTTGATCACCCAATCCTACTCTGGTGTCTTCATTCTCCATTACATGTACCTTGGGAATGTGAGTATTACCTCAGGGAGCATGTTACAAATACAAATCTTACTAGTTCTGATGCAACATCACATGTGATGCATATGATTGTACAGCCGCCATCACACACACAACAAAAAGACTAATCTCTTGAATGTCACAAATGAAGGACACAATCAATGGAACACAACATATGAGTCACATCCATGTTGCCAACATGGTCAACTGTATCTCATTGCACATAACTATGATATCTCCATCATAAGGTAAATAATGGCCCTATACATGAGGCAGTGGATGTGAAATATCAGAAGTAACGAATTGTATGAACAGACCACCAAAATTACTAAGTGTGACACTTGCAATGTCTGTAAGGAGCTTGTGTGGCAAGGGGGGCATCATTTGTGACAATGGATAGCGTGATTGTCCCAGGTATGACAAGCAATGTTCACAATACTTGCCCTGTGCAGTCCATCCCTGGAAATCAGTCCTGCCACTGCCATGGAGCCCAATCCTGACACAGGGTACACATGCCCACACATTGGACACTTTTATGGAATGCAGATCTGAAAATATGTGAACACATGCAGCTAGGGCAGCAGGTCCACCACTGCAACACAAGTAACATAGCTAATTGTAATGAGTCAAACTGATGTGTACAAAACATTTTATGGGTGGAATATAGGCACAGTGTTTCAAACACAGTATGTACCAAACATGTACACATGTCAGACATTTGTGTAGTCCACACACGTCACCATGAACTCATAGCCAACAATTAGTGACATATGAGGGGTAACATATCCTACATAGCACTCATCAACCATCCTCAATGATGCCTGAGTTGTGTTTGTCGTCTGAAATGTAATGTCCTCAAAGTCAAACAACTACACACATCACAAGTCAACACATTTCACAAACATGTACCATGACTGTTGTAAATCACTGACTGACATCAAATGTAGATACACATTTGGCACAAATTCATACATATGCATGACGTCCAAAGTATTGCATGCCATTCCTTCAGAAACACACACATCATTGTTACAGACCATTCACACCCAACTCACAAAGTTGCATGCTCCACCACATGTGGCCATACACTAATATTGAACACCGCAGCCCTTACCATCCTATTTTCATGTTGATACAGGGTGCATCCATGTTAAATACAATAAAATCACGCAATGACAGATAGAGTCAAACATTTTTATGCTAATGGGTCGAAAACACCCACAAACGCAAACTCTGGGCCCTTAGAATGAATTCCAACCGTGCACCTCACTCATGCGACATCCAGTGAAATTGAAGTTTACGGGTAATGCGTTGTATATTGCCACACAAGTAGGTAAGGCGTTGAAAATAGTCATGCAAACATCTTATGCGTCAAAAAAATACACGCATGACGTAAAACGTATCACAAAGGGACAGGAAGTGATGTAATAGGAAATCCTTTTTACAGGCATGGTACAGTGGGTGTACTTTCACTTTACTTTACAGACTATGCATTTGTTGACTTCGTGGTTTTTCTCGGTGTTGCTGGTGTGTTGCATGCGAATATTGTATCTTGTGGTGTCTTTCTCGTTGTGTCTGTCGTGAAATCTGTTTGTTACTTGTACCAGTGTATGTGATTTTGTGTAGTGTATTGTATTTCATATTGTATTTGTACTGTCCAGTATCTGTCTGGGTGTTAGCTTAGTTGGGTTAGTTCGGGTTCTTAAGTTTTGGCAGAAAGTTTCCTTTATTCTCATTTTTTTCACTATTTACCGTTTGAAATTGTGGTTAAGGAACATGTCAGGAAGGGCGAGGCTGACACAGATGGGGGAAGAGGAACTTGGTGGCTTTGTGTGGCTGGTGTGCCACTTCCTACCCATGATGCTCGAGATGGGTGGCAGGGTGATACATGGGTATCACACAAAGGCGAGGCGGCTGCAGTGGGCCAAGGTGCTCCACCACCTGAAGAGGGTGTACCATACCAGCCGGAATGAGCACCACCTAAAGAATCACTGGGTTGACCTGGAGGCCAGAGAGCTGGATCTGCTGGACCACCTGGGTGTGGTGATTGGTGGCCTTGTTGGTGAGTATCACATTGACATATGTGTACAGTAGAATGCTCCTGAGTGACAGTAGCAGATGTGTTGGTGTGCTGCATGCAATGTTTGTGGCCAGGTTGAATGCAACCAGAATGAGGTGTTAGTGTCCCAGTACTGAGATAGAGTCCACATGCCTATACATGTTAACAATGCAGGTCAGAGGTTTGTTGAGTCATGTACAACTATCACTTAGGGCTACATGTACAAAGCTCCTTTTCATCATCGCAAATGGCCCAATTTGCAGAATTGGGCCATTTGCAATGAGAAAAAAGCTTTTTCCAATGCACAAACCCAAGTTTGCCATGCCGTAATCATATTACGAATCGCAAAAAGGGTTTGCGAGTCGCATTTAGGAAGGGGCGTTCGCTTCCTAATTGCGAGTCGCAGTCCGATGTATGATTGTTTTGTGACCGCGAATGCCAACACAAAACAATTGCCGTTAGCACCAGTTTCAAGCTGGTGCTAACCCATGCGCAAAAGGGAAGGGGTCCCCATGGGAATGCATGCAAAAACATTTGTTTGGAGTAGTCAGTGGTCCCACGCACCACTGCCTACTCTGAAAAAATTAAAAGAAAAGGTATCATTTTTGTTTTTGAAATGCATTCCGTATTTCCTTTAATGAAAATGGGCTGCATTTCAAAAGATAAATACTGCTTTATTTAAAAGCAGTCACAGACATGGTGGTCTGCTGACCCCAGGAGGCCAACATCACTGTGAGTGCCGCTACTCCCACTGGGTTTGCAAATTGAGACCACATGAGTGTTGGGCCCAGTGCATGGGTGCAGATGTGTGTCTCTCAATCACCGGAGTGTCAGTGTCAATTTGAGTTTGCGGTGGTATGTCTGTTGTACTTTCTTCATGCAGGATCACTAGCTCACTCATGTAAAATGTTACACACTGTGATATGTTGTCCACTCGTATGAACAGTGATGTGACATTGAGCATCCATTTCCATCCATGTCTTACAGGTGGACACCATCGGAGAAGTAGCAAGATTTCAGGACCCAGATGTATCCAGTAATTGTGATAATGTCTGTCCCATGTAGTGATTGTGGCTGTTGTGTGAGTGACTCTTGTGTGTTGCACTCAATGCTAGATATGATGAGCTGGCACATGATCAGATGTCAAAGTAGGCTGGATGGTGACAGTGTGTCCTGTGCAAGGGTTACCCATTCACAAGCAGAGAGTCATATCTTGGGAGTCTTGTGCTGCGCAATAGGCAGCAGCGTGTGAACAAGGTGATTAGTAGCCATATTTAGGCCCACATGTGATTTGGAAGTGCACCAGTATCAGTATATTGGCATTGGGTAATACCGTCACTCTAACAAAAAAGTGATGCACCAGTTTTCCACACAAATTGGTGCATCCCTGTATTGAAATGTACATGTAGGACTGGGTGGGTAACTGTCTCCCAGCATGTAGCCCCATAAGTTGTACTCCATTTATGTGACACTTATGTGATAAGTAATAAGCATGCATGCAGGTCAAGGCCAGATGTCTGCTGGCATCAATGTGGGTGTTTCGGGAATTGTGTTGGCAGATCAGGTGTTGATGGGTATCCACACCTGGACACATGCATGTAGATGTGAATGACCTATTGAGACCTGCTTCCTAGGTGGCAGCCCTCCTCACATGTCTTCCACTCCCTAAATCCATATACAAGTGGACATGCCTTCGTGGTTGACCTCGACAGTTGTGATGATGTATTGCATGCCCATTGCCTCTGAGGCACAGGAGTAGGGGAATACACATGTGTAGGTAGATATGATGGTCACAGTGTAGATGACAGTCATCTCATTCAGGCTTGTATGTGTCCCAGCCAACACTGACCCCTTATTATTAGCAACTTTATACCATACTCCCAATGAAATCTACTAGTTACTGGTGTTGTATGCTTTAAAGTTGACTCAGATGATGAAGATTAGTGGGCCTGGCCCATGTGAAGTAGTTGCTGCCTTTGCATTGTGACACATTGCACTAAATCAATGCACAGATTAGTTTATTTGGTTCCAACTCTTGTTGTGCTTCGCTTTGGTGTCAATGACATGATGGGTAGGCAGCATTGCAGTTACATTCATCAGGGACATTGAATTATCTGGACTGTGATTCAGAGTGCATTTGAAAATCGAGGCAAAGTGTTAGCGTATCATCTGTACATACATCACACAATGATGACACTGATGGTTGCCTGTCTCAATTTTCCAGCTGCCAACGTGGATGTTGCAGAACTCAGGCCATTCCAGAAGAGGGCAGTGCGCTATCGCCACAAATTGGATGTGGAGTCTGGGTACCACAAGATGGCACAACTCTATTGAAAAGAGCAACCCACTGGAGAATGGGGGGCATTCAGCCAAGGGGGACCTGCATTGGCCACAAAGAGTGGACCGAGCACCACAGCTACACAGGGGGCCACGGCTGACATGTCACATCTGCCCCACCTGCAGCACCATCAACATCGGCAACACAGCCCACCACCCCTGCTGCAATGGACATGTCAGGAATAAAGGACCTACAGAGGGACATGAAACAGGCCCTCAAGAAGCTGGACAGCTTAAAGAAGGAGGTGGTCTGCATTGCAAAGAGACTGAAGACCATCAAGAGTACACTCAATAGGACAAACCTCAGAACTGATGCCTCCCTTCACCCCTAGTTCAGTCCCCTGCCTCCTCATTCCTTATCATGTTTTGTAGTGAGTTTAAGGGGGTTAGTGATAGGTTGGAGTAGGGTAGTTGTTTAGATAGGATACGTAGGTTTGGGGGTGGGTTTTCATATTACTACATGTTAGTTTGTGGGTGGGTGAGTGGGTGGGGGTTAATGTTGGGGCATTTGTGTTTAAAAAATATGTATTACAAATATGATAAAAATAAAAAAAAAATATATTTGTTTAGGATTAGATAGTATATGTTTAAGGTTAGTATATGTTGTTCTGCATGTGTCTCATGATATAATGGGGTGGGAGAGCCAATGTTTAGAGTGTGTTGTTAAATGTGGTAAGTAAGCTTAGCATAGGATAGTTAGGGCCATTTGTGGGTAATGTATAGGTAGGATAGATTAGGTTAGGATAGGTGTTTAACATAGTTTTCATTTTAGTTTTCTACATATATAATAAAACTTTGAGTACTACCTTACTGCATGTGCCATATGCTTGGGGCTCAGGGGCTCCGTAAGAGTGTACAGTGCCAATTGTGTGTTGGCCTGGGGATTCCATCCTGCATCCAGATCCCTCTCTTGACATGTTCATTCCCACTTCCAACTGAGCTGTCACATTGGCAGCTACAACAAATCTACTTCTCAATGCATCTGCCATCCAATGTACCCACCACTCAAGGTGACTATGGTTCCCATGTATTGGACATGTAGGTGTGGTTTTTAAGCTGTCATTGTTTGGGTACTGTGTCAGAATGTTGGGCACTGTGGGACCTCTGCCTGCAGCCTGACGTCCATGTCAACGCAGCTGAACTGAGCAGTGCCAAATTCAGATGAGGTCAAGTATAACTATTTCACACCAATGTGTTTCACTGGTACTCCCAGCTGATGTTATTGCCCGAGCACTCTTACACAGGCATTCCTGCTGTATGTAGTGGGTGAGTCATACATGTGTTAAACAAATGTCACATACACAGTGACTTGCTTGTAGTGGATGTGGGCAGCATTGACGGTCATTGTGGAGGTACCTTGTGCGTAGATATGTGCCCACAATATTTCTGCACTCTTGTACTGACACTCTGTGACTATAGACATGTTACACGCATCACAAATCTACAGCAAAGTAGATGTGTCACATTACACAGAGACAAAATGGTTGTGTTGGTGCTGTTTATTTCAAAGTGCTGTAGTGCAATATATACATTGTACAGGTCTGTGAACCTATTAGTGAAAACCATTCTATTGTGACACAACACAAGTGCAGGGTTGAGGGACGTGTCATTGGACATGCTGGGGTGAAGTGTTGTTCAGTGCAGGGAAACATGAATTGCCAATGGAGTAGTGAGAGACAATTGCAGTCCATAGTGTAAAGGTTAACAGTGTGTCGATGAAGAGTACATGTCACCAACTGTAGCAACACTGGCATGTTGTCAAGCACAGGACAAAGGGAACTCACTGTCCATGTGCCATGGGCTGGTGCTACCGGGTACTCCTACGGGTGAATATGATCTGTTCCACATCTTCATCCTCTGATGTGTGTGTTGTCTCCTCTGCCCTTGATGATTGGTTGTAGTGGTGGTGGGATAGAGGGGGCCACACACACTTCAGTGGTTGGAGAAGTGGACACCAAATTCCCGGCAGCTGACATCTGTGGAACTACATATAGCATCACTGCAGCAAGGAGGAACTTTTGATTATTGAGTACGGCAGCAACATCCCAGTGGTAGGCAGCCATGTCCTCCCTGAGGGAGTTCAGTTCCTGGTGCATGGAGTCCTGCTTGTTGTCATGCATGCAGCAGCAAGATTGGGAGGGCAGGTATTGTGCCAACTCCCTCACAGCAGTGGTTAGGTCCCTCACACACTGTTGGACTCCATGCAGTGGGGATTGGTGGCTTTTTTGTCTGCTGTCCGTTCAGTGGCCGTTATGATGCACATGCGCATACCCTCAAGGCTGGCTGCCATAGTTTGCACCCCCACCCACACCTCCTTGGCCAGCTCCCACTGGACTCCCACTACTGCCTCTCAAAGGTGGTCCATGTGTCGTCAGAGTCCTCAGCTGTGTTTGAGCTGGCAGGTCATACTATTGGGGTGGTGGGAACGGCTTCTAGGATGGCCACTACATTAATGCTCCTCCTTGCGAATGGAGGTGGTGTCTCAAGTGTTCCCAGGAAATCTTGGAGGGTTTACTGGCTGATGGTTGTCAGCTGGTCATCCAGGTCATCAGGGTAGTCCAGGACAGGCAGATCCACAGGAGAGCCATCGTCCTCTGCAATGAGATATTGCACAATTAATGTGTCTGTGTTGTGATAGTTGTAATGTGACATCACTGACTTCCTATTGGTGGCACATTGTCATCTTGGTTCCCATGCATTGTTCCTGCACTTAATGTTTGCAGTCTTTCAGCCCTATGCCCCACCTGCATGTCACATGCAGGGAAGGGCAGTTTGTGCAATTGTCTGCGTCACATCTTCTAGGTGTGGGTTCTGTTCCATTTGTGGCTTGCCACCTTCTTGTCCTCATTAACACTCCCTCTGCTTCCATTTGAATGGTGAGGCCTTGCAATGGGTGTTGGTGTGCTTATGCCACAGCACCACACATGACAATATGGCCCTGTCCCAGTCTTTCATTTTGCACATTCACCTATGCAGTGCTGAGACCTAGCACCACCCCATGCATGGCATTGCCAGGAGACAATGCACTAGTTACCATTGATAGTTCCTCATGTTGATGTTTGAGGATGTTTGCTACATTGCATTGTACTGATGGACCTGGCAGAGTTCCATTTCCTCTTGTGACTGTGCCAGTGTGTTCGCCTTCCTACACATATATGTCCTCCCCCTCAATGCAGTTGTCTTTTTACTAACATACCTGAGATGCTGCATGGTGGCATTGGAGCTGTTGTGACACAGGCACAGGGGTAAACCCAGGGATGGCCAGCACGGGTATGAGATTACCGCTGTGTACATAATTATGTATGTGACAGTGCCTGATGTTTATTGAGTTAATGGACATGACCAGTTGACAGGAGGTGCACTTGGATAGGGATTGATGGGGATTGATCACGTAGTCATACTGAATCCTCATTTCGAGTGTGTTTGTTCTATGGGCACCTAACTGCCATTTCCTAAATGACCAGCGCCAACAGCACAGGTGGTAGTGGCAAGTGTTGTCAATGGGGAATGGCCCTTGGACCAATGGCCTGACACTGGGCAGTTTCCTACAGTTTACATTCTGGTAATACCAGCTGTCCTGTGACACCAGACCAGTTTTACGTTCTACCCTACCCTCCTGGTCTGCTTCAGCATTTTCTCCAGCCTTGGTATGATGGTGTACCCCCATGCAAAAGTTGTTGGTGTTGTGTTGTGCTGTGCCCCTGGATGCCCCTGCTCAGCCCATGCACCTGGCATGGGCAGTGCAGGAGGTCCCATGCCCTGCCTCTTTGCCATTTCCACAGCCTGATTTGCAGGGCTAAAATGTATTGTGTAGTAGCTATGTGCCTCCCTCTTCTTGCACTTGACATTTTCCCCATGCAACTCACCCTGCATATGTGTTGTTTCCTGGTAGTCTGAGCTGTCCTATCCTGTGATACCAGTGACAATTTCTTCAGGGATGACTTCTGCAACCATCTCCTCCATCTCGTCCAGGTCGTCTTGTGGGGCTGGACTCCCCCCTCTGGTCTGCAGTGCTGCCTTCCTGTTCCTTGCCATTTTCTCCTTTGTCCTCCGCTTGCAGTCATGCCAGCATTTCTTGCACTCAGTGACAGTTCTCCTGACCTCTGCCATACTGTTAATCTTTTCTACAATCTGCTGCCAGATTGTCTCTCTCCTTCCAATTGGCAATTTAGAGGTGATGGAGAGTTGATGTTGGTGCTCCATCACCTCTCTCACCAGTATTTCATGCTCCTCTGCGCTGAAATGACACTTCCTCTGTTTCTTGTCTCTCCCCTGGGTCTTGTCAATGTCCTACTGGCTGGTTCCTGGTTGTCTTGGGTCTCCCTGGGGTCTCTTCTGGCTATGTGGGTCCATCTTGCCTCTCCTTTGCACTGTTTGCTCCATTAGCATCACTTTTTGACGCTATTGTGAGCAAACATGGTGCATTTCCGTTTTGTGACGTGCTTACATGTCGTAAACCAGATTAGAGTCAATTTTTCTGCGTTAATGTCATTTTGCCTTACGTCAAGGCACAATGGTTAGCGTCAGGAAAAATGACTACAACCTATTCTTAGCGCCACCCAACGTCATAGTATAAATATGACTTTGACACAAAACTGTGTTTGCGCAGTTTTCGGTCAAAAATTATAAATCTGGCCCACAGTGTCTACTAGCAACTGGAAGTAAAGGGCATGCAGTTTGTCTCATGAAATCTGGAACTGTGAGTAATATGAAAAGAAAAGTCAGCTTATTTTTTCAGTTTACTTTTCATTCCGAATTACAAACATTATCAAACAGCATTCTGTACCCAGCTAATTTATTCAGTTCCATAAAGTGTGTAAAAAGAAGGAACAAGTTACTTAGTGAAGCTTGTCCCACTCAAGCATGTACCTGTTCCTCTGAATTCCCATACAGCTAGCTTTACAGGGACACAACCTCCATGGAGAGGATATCCATCTCCTCATCAGAGAAGGCAGGGGCCCTGTCACCTGCTTTATCCAGCATCCTGGCTCCCAGAGGTCGATAACAGCAGAACAAATCAAGGCAGTAGTGTTGGCTGCAGTGTTAGGAGGCCAGCGAGCTTGATCTGTAACAGAGAAAAACACAGTCATAAGCTTTCGTACATAGCCATCACACATGTTAGCATATGGCTTTTTCCATCGTGGAGTGTTACACCTACTACGGGGTCAACTTCTGCTGACAGCCGTAGAATAGCCAATATCGTGACATCAAGATAAGGCACCCTCCATTTTAAGATGTGACCCACATGGGTGATGGCACAATATTGGTATATCTCATTACTTTTATAATGATCAGTGCAGGACAGCTCAGTCTGCCACAAACGGTACATTAAACATGTGATATATGTCGTATACAACTTACAGGTTCAGCATTGTGCTTCAAGGCGGGTGTCCAACGCACTTCTGCATGCCCATTATAGTATATGCAAGCAGTGCTATGCATGTCCTACAGTGTTAGGTGTGTGCAATTTTGACATGTTCTGCTTACATGTGTCAAGTGCATTTCTCAATGTACATGCTCTCCTCTCTACCTAGATATCCTGCCATGAGGAGATTGAGGCAACCATCAGTGTATCATCCATTAGTTGACCTTGCAACCTTGGAGGACAGGCATATCATCCAGACCTGTTGTCTGAATCGTCGGACTATCGTGGATCTATGTACACAGTTGGAGCCTGATCCCTTACCAGCCATACACAATTCATATGCCATACCTCCCACAGTACAAGTCCCGTCAGTGCTACACTTTCTTGTCACAGGCCCCATTTCAGAATACAGTGGGCTTGACAGCAGGGATGTCACAGCCCATGGTCAGTCTTGCTTTGATAGATGTACAGTGTGCATTGTTGAAATACCTGGACAGCTACATCAGATTCCCCCAACGTGCGGATGTTGCCTATGTGAAGGTAGATTTTTATGATATGGGACATATCCCTCATGTGATAGGGGCCATTGATGACACCCATATAGCCCTGGTCTCTCCCAGTGCCAATCAATAGCTGTGTAGGAACAGGATGACCTACCACGCTTTTAACGTTCAGCTGGTGTGTCTGGCAGACCAGTACATCTCACAGGTCACACCCAGGTTTCCTGGATCTGTGCATGACTCCTCCATTTTGAGGAACAACAATGTCTCACACATGATGGCATGACTACACACATAGAGGGCCTGGCTCCTTGGTGCGTATGCATTTGAAGGTAGTTCACTGTCATGGCATCTGTCATCACATTCTTCCCTGTCACTGTACCTGTTATGTCACTGGTCTTACATTTTTTTACACAGGTGACTCTGGATGTCCTACCCTTCCCTTGCTGTTGACACCAGTGAGGTACCCTACCACGGATAGGGAAGTTCATTTCCATGATGCCCATGGGAGAACAAGGCGTGTAATTGAAAGAACATTTGGCCTGCTGAATGCCAGATTCAGGTACCTGGACCTATCCGGAGGTACCCTCCTCTACTCACCCCTAAAGATATACCAGATAATAGTAGCCTGCCTCATGCTCCACAATCTAGCCCTGAGACATCAGATACCATTGCTAGCTGTTGTGGGTGAGGCAGCTGGACCAGTGGCTGGTACTGCTAACATGGCAAGTGATGAGGATGCAGAGAAGGAAGGTACAGCTGACTCTAGGACTGAGCTCACCAATCAGTACTTCTAGTGAAATACAGGTATGCTGATTGTGGGCTAGCAAGTGTTGTATATCCACATGATTTGCTGCCAATAGTCCTCCTGAGTTGACTCATCATTGGGGGTCTAATGTGGTCCTATCCTTATGTGTGCGTTGGGGGAGAAGACGGATTGAATGTAAGGTGCACAGTAAAAGTGTCTCAAATCTAACAAGTGCACCCACTGAAGTTTCCTAGATTCACATCTCCAATGTACAGACCAGTACTGAGCAATGTTTGCTGCATTCTTCTGTTCTCATGTCATTCCACCCACTGACTGTGGTAATGAAATATGTGCCTCTGCTACCTGTGGCTTGAGGCATTCATAGTCACTAGCCATTGCTGAATGATTTGAGAATTGAGGGTTGTAAATGACAGGTGGCAGCTACAATGAGTTAAGATGAATATTCTGTGACTGGTGTTGTGTAGGTAATCTCTGGCGGCCCTTGGTTGGGAGGTATTCTACACTGGGCACAACATCTATGTGCTGCATATGTGCTTTGTGTGGCTCCATGCCTTCCATCCTGATGGTACTCTCTGTCATTGTCTTTTGTCAGGTTGGAATACTGACTAAACTTTTGTGTGGCCCAGGATTTTGGACTGTCTGACATGTGTCCTAGGACCTATCTGTTGTACTGTATCTCTTGCTGAGGATGCCTCCCTCTGTTTTCCATTACACTGCCTGTTGGATGTAGGGGTGCATAGCCATACCACATTTAGCAATCATGACTTTTGTTAATTTTGTAATAAAGACACAAATAGACTATCTGTGTTCTGTTGGTGTTTATTGTGCATATATTGAATGTGTATCAAAAATATATGGTGCATGCATTGTCCAAGAGGTGATGAATGAGGCCATTGTAGATGGAATCAATAGAGTAGGTGGTACAGCTGTTGGTTGCACAAGTCCAGTGTCCAAATGCCAATGGGAAGAAGGAGTTATATAATTGAACAGTCAGCAGGGTGTCTCAGTGGCACACAAGGTAGACTTCCTGGCAGTGGGTGTAGTCTTGGCATCTGCTCCAACCGGATGTCTGGATGGATGTCCACACTTGCAGGGAGATCTTCAACTACATATGGAGGGATGTCTGAGGGCTGTGGTTCTCCTGGCAGGGCCTCCATTCCACTAGCTACTGCTGATGTGGATGGATCTGATGTTATGTTGCCAGCAGAAGGGGTCTGCTGGTGGGTGGAGGATGCATGCAGGTTGGTATTGATATCCTTCAGCACCCCTGCAATGGTGGCCACTGTGGCATTGTGCCACTGCTGCATGACCTCCTGGTGGTATTCCCTCTCTAGCCTTTGGTTTTCCCCCAACATGGTTATAATCTGCCCTTCCTGTCCTCGGATTGTTGGTATGCTCCCAGGACATGGGAGATGGTTTCCTGGTCTGTAGAGTCCCTTGGGGGCCCAATCCTCTGGCCCACAGCTTCCCTCCCATGCCCCCTTTCCAATGTGCTAGTGCCCCTGGCACGCCGTGCCCACTCCCGGTGAAGCAGGACCTTCATGTCTAGGGTGTGAGGGGTTGGCTCAGGTCCCTGTACTGTGGGGCACACAATAGTTTGATCTGTCCTTGGGACACAGGTTTCGGGACGAAGGGTTAGCTGTGATGTTGAAGCCACAGGGTTAGTGGGATTGATGTGGGCAGGGTGAGACAGGGAGTCATAGACTGACCAGGTGTCCCAGGTGGGCCAGGTAGGTTGTCAATGTCCAGACATCCTGTCGTGTTTTCCTCACTGGGGCCTTTATCCTGAGGTGGGCTGGCAGTCTCTGGTATCCTCTCCATGGTGGCACTGGCAGGGATACCTGTGGATGGAGTGATAGAGGGAGTTACATATTAAAGATGTATTTGGTTCTCTCTTTATCATATACATACAGTGGCTTGACATGATTACCAGCAATGACAATGACAGATGCTGCACAGCATACCATTGGTGGTAGATAGTGGTCTGTGACATGTGTACCATACTCCATTTAAGTTGGTGTCATTCAGGTTTAGTACCTCTGGCTGTGTGGATTGGTAGTTGTACTGACTGACAGTTCACATGTCTGCACTGTTAGCTAGTGACTATTCAGCCTTGGTAGTTGTGAGTGGCTGGACATAACAGCATGGTGTCCTAGTGGGAGGAGGGTATGGGAGTATACAAGGTTAATAATCCTGTCTGTGTCTGTGCATGGTGTCTGCCATCTTATATCCCATGCCTTGGTGGGGCACCTTCTGGGTTGTAGATCCTGATTGGAGGCCAATTGGATTAGTCACAATGCTGTAGTTGTGTTTAGCTTTGTTTGGCATTGTGTTGTGCCATTGCATTGCTGTCATTGCCATGTAGTGGTCCTCAGTCATACCATCTAGTAGTATGATGTAATGTGCTCATTCCAGGTATTCACAGAGATGGGCTTGTGCACTGTGGGAGTTGTAGTGTTAGTATTAGCCAATGTTATCTGTGCATTTGGCAACGGCTGTGTGGGTAGCTGGGCTGGGTGGAGGTGTGGAATGCAGGAGAGGTGCATGAGGGGGATAGGTGGGATGTGTAGTGAGACATGGAGTACATTGGAGAGTATTTGGGTAGTGAGAAAGCATGCAGAACACGACAATTGTGTGACATGGAAGTTGTGTGCACTTACCAGAGTCCAGTCCGCCAGGTTTTCCAGTCAAGCCCTTGGAATGCAGTATGTCCAATACCTTTTCCTCCCAAGAGGTGAACTGTGGGGGAGAAGGTGGGGGCTCACCGCCAGTCTTGCGCACGGTGATCTGGTGTTGTGATGGCACGGAATGTACCTACCACCTGAGGTTGTTCCCCGTCTTCCTGATGTCCTCCCTTGTGCGTGGATGGCTGCCTACTGAGTTGACCCTGTCGGCTATTCTCTGCCACAACTCCATTTTCCTGGCTATCAAGGTTTGCTGGACCTGAGGTCCAAACAGTTGTGCTCTACCTTGATGATTTCATCCACCATGACCCTCAACTCGTCATCGGTGAACCATGGGTGCTTTTGTGGTACACGATAGAGGTTGTGTTGTGGTTGGGGGTGTTGTGTGTGTAAGGGTGCAGTGTAGGGTGATTGATGGGGTGTGGGTGGTGCGCAATGGGTGATGGATGCTTGTGGTGTGTGTGGGTGCTTGTTATATGTGTTTTGTGTTGGTAGTGCAGTTGTGTTGTATGTGCTGGGTGAGATGTGTATCTGTGCCTATGGCATAATAGTACTATGTGAGTATATTTGCATGCTCTCTGTGTATGTGTAATTTGATTTTGTAACAAAAGATTGTGGATTGTGTGGGGGTGTGTTATATAGTGCAGTGAGTAGGTGTATCTGGTGTGTGTATGTGTGTCAGGTGTGAGTTATTCATATTGTCCTATGTGGTGTTGTGTTCTGACAGTGGTGGGTTCTGAGCATGCTGGTTGTGATTTGGGGCTCGTAAATCTGGTGGGTGGATTTGTGCCTGCGTGGCAGTGCTGGTGGTGGAACAGCCTCTTTCCCACCCTCCTGTCTCCTGGCAATGTCAGATTTGTTGCTGTTTTTGCGGTATTCACGGTGTGAGTTATAATACGGGGGCCGGATTACTGTCAACATGGCCGTCTTTTGGTGGCTGCCACCACGTCGGTCTTCCGTAAAGACCGCCAAAGTCGTAATGAGGCCCACAGTGTCTAGTGCAAAACAGATATACCAGTGCTTAGACATAAACGACGGACCAACATCCAAGAAACTGGTGTGTTTTATATTTGTATGGTCGCTGTTTCGAACTGGTGTTACTTATAATAGATGGTCAAGAAGAACATCCATATCAATGCTATTGTACATATTGCAAATTCACATGAATTTATAACAATAAATAAAACAAATTAATAAAATGAAGTATTTCCATAGTGGGGTGTGATGACAAGACTTTTGGAATGATGACCTTAATTGCCTTATTTTGAACTGAATTTAGATTTTTTTGATAGGGACAGAGTTGTATTGTTTATTTCAATCAATGTGATGTTCTCACAAGAGGAATTATTTTTGATGCAGTGGTGCTATACAAATATTGTCATCACAGCCGACTTCCTTATCTTACGAGATGCATATTGAAATGCTACTAGATATTGTTTGTTATTTCTTAACCAATAATACATTTTGTTAATGAAACCATATATAGACAACCCCAGAGCACTGCAATGTGTACTTGCTTCACCCCTAGCTACACCTGTTTATATTTGGGCTGGTGGGAGAAACAGGTAGTACATAACATCAATCAGTTTGATGACCATGCAGTTCTCTAGACAAGATATATTGATGATATCTTTGTTATATGGAAAGATACAAAAGAGGGAGCAGAGGAATTTGTGCAAATCCTTAACAACAAGACACTGAACTTGTCATTAACCAGCCATATAAGTAATCAATGTTTGACTTTATTTGGATTTGTTAGATGAAAAAATGGGGGAAAGCTTGACCACAAAACAGTACAGAAAGCAGACGGCAGGCAATAACCTGCTAAATGCACAAACGTCACCAACCAAAGAAACTGAACAAAAGTGAAAAAAAGAAAAGAGGACCGGGTAGGTTCACTCTGACCCCTTGACTCTGGTGCTGGGGTCCTAAAGGGACCTCCCCCAGGGCAAATGTGCCCTTTTCGTACAAATAGAAGAGAAAGAGGAGGCCATGTGCACCCCCTCCTGGAGCCATACACGGCCCAGCAGGACCGCCACTTTCCAAGGCCAGCTCCTGCTACATCCCGAGGTGCCACTCTCGGGAAGTAGCTGTTTGCCTTTGCTTGCTGGGAGCTGTGGCAGCTCCCAGCAAGTAAAAGCAAACACCTTGTTTCCAGCAAGTGGACATTTTAAAAATACTTCTGCTTGCTGGAAGAGGAGAGTTAATCTCTTTCTCTGCCCACAGAGATTATTGCTCCTGCATGTAGGGTTCTGCTATTCGTATTAGCTCTCTGTGTGTGGGAGCAATGCTGACTTTGCAGAAGATGAGAGCTGGCTGGGTCCACAGGGGCCATGAGGATCCCCACGTGGTCCACATAAGTTTATACTGTGTGCCCTGGGCACCCAGGAACATGCAGCTGGGCCGCAGGGATAGTGTCCCTGGGGCCGAAATCAGTCTAGGCAAGGGGGCCCCATGACCCCCTTCCCTTTTAAAAAAAATATTTGGTCACAAGGAGGTTGTGGACCCCAGACCCTTGGATGGGGGTGATCCTTGCAACAACCCCCACTCCCCCAAAACATATTTTAAAAATAGCCCTGGGGAGATGTTGGTCTCCAGGGCATGGGAAGCCATGAAGCAGCCCCCCATATCTTTTTTTACTGTTGTCCTGCATAGGTGGTGGTCCCCGGGACCCAGGGGTTCTGTGCAGCCCACCTAAGAGTTTTTATTATGTAGAACTGGGGAGGTGTTAGTCCTCAGGGCCTGCGAGGTCTATGCGCCCCGCCCATATATTTGTTTAATGTAGTTCTGGTAGGGTCTGCACGGCCCACCTACGTTTTTTATTATGTAGCTACCGGAACATGGTGGTCCCCTGGGGGGTCCTTGTGACACCTACATATATTTATATAATGTTGTCCTGGGGAGGTGGTGGTCCCTGGAGCCAGAGGGGGTCTGTGTAGCTCCCAAACATTTGTATTAAGTAGCCCTTTGAAGGTGGTGGCCCCTGGGGCTAGGGGGCATGTGCTTCCTTCCTTAATATATATGTATTTAATGTTGCCCCCTTTAAGCTCTAAACCCCTTCAGCCAATCATGGGTTGGGTGGTTATAGGCGGTTGGCTGCGGCAAGGCCCTGCAGCCAACCCCCAATGATTGCTGAAGGATGGGTTTGGGTGATTATAGGGGGTAGTGCACAGGGTCTGGCTGTTTGTACATTTAAAATGTGAGTCATCGATGTGGCTATTGTTAGCGCTTTTTCAATATATATATATTTGTTATCAGTGGGGCTGACATTAGTGCTTGTTCAGAGTTGAAACATAATCAAAGGAGTGGAATTGTGCAGCTGGAAACACAGGTTGGCTGCATGTGCACCAGTAATTGAAAGAACCCTGTATTATACCTTGGAGCAATGCCCACTTCTCTGCTCTTCAACATACAACTATTGGCCATGTGGAGCAAGGGGCCACAATAGTACCTAATGACAATGACTTACATAGCAGCTTTATTTAGGCAGTCAATAATTAGCACCATCATGTTACACATGTCACATATAATTACCCAAAAAGTTCTGCAAGATTATGTGGAACTACACAAGAAAAGTAAGTCTGTATTTAATGTTATTTTATTAGTGCAAAATACCCCATCACTTCCAAAATGGACATTATTTCAATTTTCATACACATACCGACACAACCATATCACCCACTCCAGCTCCCTACACCTAAACAAGCTAGTCAAGTCACACACATACATACACGTACGGGCTCTCATACACTACAGAAAGCACAACACCACAGGTACAGGTCCCCTTGAAATGTGCACACATGGACACAGTTGATTGTACCGTCATTATGGTGCCAGCATTCATTTGACAATAAATACTGACCTAAAAATAGCATTTGTGTCCCCATCAATGTCCAACACCATCGTGTTCCCACCGTATGCATGTCACAGTATCTTTAAAAAAATTACTCTGACATGTATATAACTGCATTGGTCCCAAACTGAAGTCATTTACAGTGCCCACATGGTGATGGTGGGATTGTATTTTCTCCATGGTCCGAAGGCAGTGGAAATGGCAGGTCTTGTCCAGTTGTGCCCAGCCGAAATCAGAAGTGGAATCAGGAGAAAAAGTATGTTTTTACCCCCCCCCCCCCTAATATCCGCAGTGAGGCAGTTGGACCACCACAGTTGGCTTGACGGTTAGGCACATCCAAATCTGAACAGCAGTAAAGGTGGCTGGGGACCTGGTGCCACCCACTATTGCCAGTGGCGCTATTGATGTGGGCCGAGTTTCTTGGGAGAGATAGCGGGCCGAATGCAGGCTATTCATCAATATCACCAATGGGACTGCCAACATCTAAATTCGGCAGGCAGACTGCCAAGGTGGCAGACAGGTTTTCAGTTTGAAAACAGATAGCAGGACTGATACCATCAACATCTAAATCAGGCCTCATGTCATCAGGTAGCATTTTAAGGAAGGTGCTGTTCGATGATGAAAAGTGCCTATTGAACCTGCCAGCAAACTTTATTTGAGTGAGTTAATTATTTTACTTTTATTTTATATGAGTTCAAAGTGAAAAAAACAACAAGTATTACTGAACGAAATGTATTAATCTGTGGCTCTTTGGCTACAGTGAGTAAACGTTAACTGTAGCAGTGTGTTACTATCTGCATTCTGTAATGACTCACGCGACTTCGTGTTGTCCCTGTGACGCTACATCCACACATTAGATTTAACGATTCCCAAAATGATAAAAAACGCTACGAGAAGGTGTTAATGCCAGTTAAAGTGTTTCTCAGTATCAAATCAACACTATGCCGATATTCAGGTTTTTTGCTCGTGTACTGCTGCAAACATAGTTTAGGGTAGGTGAGCTGTGGAAGGATTCGGAGACATTGGCTACAAATCATTAGTAATATGATATATGCCTTTGCATTTCATTCATTACCTGGAATGGGTTCGGAACACTTCAGGTTACAGAAAGCGCTCTTACTCTCGTTCTGTAATGGCATGATGTGTGCAGCCAGCGGAACGGAAGCCATTAGCAAAGTCAGCCATTACACACAAATGTATGTGCCTCTTAGCGCACAGATCATCGGCTGAAGGTGGGCCACAATAAAGAAGGTGCTGTCCTAATCTAGAACAAAATAGCCGCTATACATTATCTCTTCTTGGAGCTGTAAAAGGAGTTTGAATGCAGAAAATGTGTGTTTATGTCTGGGTATTTCATGCAGAGAAAAAGCAGGAAATAACCTTTTCTCTAGGTACTTCACAAATGCTCCTTTTCGGGTACCTCAAGGGAAGGGGTATTTAGTAAAATGAGTGACACCAAGAGCGAATGAGTGATGGGGTAAATGAGTGTGTGAGGTTGTGAGATGCTGATACGTGCTGAAAGAAACCCCAAAATCAAGAGCATCTGGCCATGTGAGAAGGTATTGTGCTAAGGCCGCCGGTGGTGCAAATCCACTAAACGTGTGATGAGCTGGGACTTTACTTAAATAATTAGGGCCTCATTTCAAGTGGCCTGAGCCACCAGTGAGTCACTTTTTTTGACACATCAGTGGCACAGGCTGCAGGCCATATTTAAGGCCATGCAAAGCCACCTTGTGTGGCTTTTCATGGCCTTGTAAATATGGCCCTCTTTCATGCATTACTCTGCTTGAAAGCAGCGTTCCATGGGTGTTACTATGGGTGTTCCTACACAGCACCCATGGAATCTGACACATTCCCAGATTTAAAAGGTTTCGTAAACCTGGGAATGTGTCAGTTTCCTATGACACCCCATGGGTGGCATAAGGGTGGCTCAACAGGGAGAAATAACATTATTTCTCCCCGTTTGTTCCTCTTTCTATGTGTGCTGCATTCAGCAACAAATATAGAAGGATGAAAATGTTGTTTGTGATTGTTTTTGTGCAGGAATGTGTACCTTCCTGCACAGAAACAATCATTCCTGCAACGTAGGTACCCTCGTACCATGGTACAAGTGTACCTCTTTGGGGCTAGGCAGCGAATTTGTGTGCCAGCACAGGGGGCAAAGACAGGAATGCACAATATCTTCTAAATACAGCGCATTCCTGTCCTTTTGTTTTGAACCTGCCCTTTTGTTTTGATGCAGGGCAGCACAGCAAAAAGGCTTGCATTGCTGCCCTGCACCAAAACCTTGTAAATGAGGCCCTTAGTTTATGGCATAAATTTTACTAACCCATCCGGACATAAAGTCCCCCCTTTCTAATCTACGCCCAGATGATGGATCGTTTTCATTGATGAGAGTAACCAGGAGCTGCAAATCAAATCAGCTCATTCATCACTGGTTCAATTTCAATCTTTAGGAGTCAATAATGATAGTTGGTTTTAGTTTCAAAGCTTTATTTAATTTTTTTTATTGTTCAGCATTAAAGTAATCATGTAGTTATAATCAATACACATCATTAGTGTCAGAACAAGTGCAGAAATTATGCGCTATAAAGGAAGAAAAAAACTATTCTAAGTTATGAATAATGAGAGAAAAGCATCAGTCAGAAGCCATAAAGAGCTCTAAAGTTAAGAGGTGAAAGCATGAAGCTTTTACCATAAGTCTCAAATCATAAACCAGAACGTCTCATAAAGAGAAGTTCAAGAAACTCAGTAGAGTCTTGGAGCAGCATAGATACCATTCAGGCAAATGAAATAAAAGGGTCTTTGACAATGAATGTTCTGCAGAGAATCTTGAGTAAGTAAAGGGTGCCCATGCATGATCTGTCTGACTACTCCAGGAACATGCAGTTTTAAAATACTCTAACATCTTTAAATGAAACATGTTGCTGCAGTCTTTGGCAGCTCATTCAATGAACGGATGGTGTCATCATGGGACAGGAAGGCTTCTGTTGTCTAAACAGTCAAAAGACAATAGCTCACAGATATTAAACTTCAGAATGAAACATTATGTGAAACATTTAGTAAGACACAAACATGTAGTCACCCTTCATTCTGAATAAGACAACTACAATTCATGGTTAGGCCTCTACATTACACCATGAGGTAATAGGTTTCTTACCCATCAAACTAACAGTACCATTATTTATAGTAAGCATTCTCTGGAGATTTAACTAAGCGTTTTAGGCCCATACTTATACTTTTTGGCGCTAGCAAAGATTTGCGTCAAAAAGTGTAACGCGTGCTACCGCCATTCCAAAGCCCCAGCCGGGTGCCTTATTTATGGAATGATGGTAGCGGCCTGGTTAGCGTCAAAATAAATGATGGTAACCGGGCAGCGGAGGCGAAGGGAAGACTGGGGGTTGTGTGCCAAAGAATGGTGCAAGTCAGGTCAGAGTCCTAAATATTGACTCTAACCTGACTAGCATCATTTTTTTACGCACTACCCCCATGGAAATAACTCCTGTCTTAGCAAAGACAGAAGTCATGCCCTCCTGCCCAATGGCCATGCCCAGGGGACTTATGTCCCCTAGGCATGGCCATTGGGCACAGTGGCATATAGGGGGGCCCAAGTTAGGCCCCCATGCCACTTCTACATAAAAAAAATACTTAACTCTACTTACCGTAGATGGGTCCCCCCATCCATGGGTGTCCTCCAGGGGTGGGCGAGGGTGGCAGGGGGTGTCCCTGGGGGCAGGAAAGGGCACCTGTGGACTGCTTCCATGGTCGGAAACCATTGAAATGATCCCACAGGTCCCTTAACGCCTGCCCTCACCCAGGCGTTAACAAATGGCGCTAAACCGGTTTGGAGTCATTTTTTAAGGCCCTTCCCATTCCGTGCGTTATTTATGCATGGGAGTATAAATAAGGCGCAAATGTCTTGGAGTCATTTTTTGCCCGGGAACACCGACCTTGCATGTCATTAAGGCAAGGTAGGTTTCCACTGCAAAAAAATGACTCTCACTCCATTAATTTGGCGCTAGACGGGTATAGCGCCAAAGTATAAATGTGGAGTTCAGTTTGCGCCGAATTTGCGTAAAAAAAAATTACGCAAATTTGGCGCAAACAGAGTATAAATATGCCCCTTAGTATATGAGTGTATTCTATGAAAACTGTGCCTATGGGAAGGTTGAAAGTTACATTTTCTATTAAGTCTTACATTTCTGAATACGTGTCATTGACAGTTCAACATCTGACATTTCTGACCTAGTTCGGTGTTAGTGAAAAGAAAAAAAAATGCATTATACAGCACTTCAAACTAAACACTGATACATGTGAAAGCATTGTGCTCTAACTTGCCTTTATGATATAGCTTTTTGTTCAAGACCTACACGTTATTTCTACATGTTAATTACTTTAATTTTAATTATTTTGCCCTAGCAAGTGTTGACTTACTAAAGTTTTTTGCACTGTCAGAACAATTTGTTATTGAAGAACCAATATGTCCCTGTAGGATAGACAGGAAACCAGAGACGTAGATATGCAAATCGTTAATAAGAAGTCACCTTTAATTAATCCTATCCATCAGCAACCCTCAGCCTCTTTCTTTCTCCTTTCCCACGCTCTCAGCTCAACTGAACCACTACATTCTGTGTCCATAGCAACTAAACTTAACTAGCTAAACACTCTTAGAATTCCACATATCTTCCTCTTATCAAAGAAACATATCGCCCATTAAATGCATTAAGTCACATACCTATAAATAAAAAACGATGATGCAAAAATTAAACCTAATCTCATAAATAAGAGGTTTTCTTCTAGCGTTCCAACATTTCCTGCAACACACTGGCGTTTCCAAAGAGTGACCAGCATTCTTTGCAGATTGATCTGCAGACTTGTTTTAAGACTCTAGAGTAGACACAAGTAGACAGAACTACATAACTCTTTCAAGGTTCCATGTTCTCTAGTCTTGAGTTTTGACAGCATTTTTAAACATTTGAATGACCTTCAAAGTTTGGCTAAATTTGGACAGACACCCATCCTTGCTGGATTTCAGATTTTGACTCAATTACCCACCTGCTCGTCGGTAACCATGACAGACATATGCTTATCGTAATTCTTTCTTTTAATCATCTTTTATCTCTCCCTTTCCTCCCAGACCTCAACACTGGCCATGACATTTTCCCACAACAATGTATTTCCATTCACCCAACTTGGACACAATTTGCAGTTGACAGTTGTGGTGGAGTGTGAGGAAAATCTATATATTTTCACTTTGTTTCTCAACTCAACCATCCAACATAAACCAGAGACAAGAGAGTTTTGTAAGGATTCCTTGAGCACCTTATTAATGAGCTCAATCATGCCGTTCGCCTCAAGATGACATGCCATTTTTTATACTTGACATCTCTTACACTCAGAAACTTCTCCATTACCCTAGAAATAAATTGCACACTATTATTAGTTAACAAAGTAGAGGGGTAACCTTCTGTCCCAAAAAGATTATCAAGAAAACTGATAGCATCCAGAATATCACTGAATTCACTATCTTTATCACCAGCCATCATGAAAACATGTCCTTTCAGCTTATTACATACACTTTGCATCCATAGTTTAGGATCTCATCCATGCAGGACACCTGAGAAGTAAAAATCCAAATATTTATTAAAAAATCGCTCTTAATTAACCCCGTCCATCTGCAACCATCTGCTGCACTGCTGCTCCGTCTTCTGCTTCCAGCTAAACAGGACCACTACATTCCATGTCAATAACAACAGAACACAACTAGCTTCTTAGAATTTCTTCTAATACCACAGCACCCTACTATAATAACAGGATCATCTCCTGTTCACATTGGAGACTCTGTACCAGGCCAACACATCTATGAGTCTAGTTTCCAGAACAGAGTTCACTGAAGATGAGCCTTGTATTTTGTGCTTCTTCTCTGGTCTCAGAGAAGAAAGGGTTATCTTCTAACTTTGCTTCAGCTTCATGGAATGCACTACGCCCATGGGTTGTCTTAACCCATTGGTGAAGGTAGGTCAGAGGCACCCTAGTACACAGTCAAGCAGCACAGCTGACACCACATAGTCTGGATCTATTTCAGGGCAATTCTATAGATTTTCACTTGCCAGGGTGTTTTTCCACCTCTGTGCTGGAGCATTTAAAAAAATGCCATTCGTTTTGTCAATCATATGTCTCTCTGTAGTCTCTTTGTGCACCCATATAACTTATAGCCCTAGTTTATAAACTCCATTTTCTAATATGTAAAGTAATACTCAGGTAGTACTTCTCACTTATGAAATGCAGTTTACAAACCTACATTCAGAGACCTCTGCCTCTCCCATCTTTTCTGTGCAGAGAACTCCACCACGGTGATAGAGCTCTCCGCACACATATGTATACAATCCAGTATTAAATGTGAGAGCGACAAGGAGGAGAAATGGGAATACAGTGAATAATTACAACAAAATGGGAGGGATTTATAGAATTTTAGGGAGGGTTTCGTGGTGACATCATGGACGTCAATTCATTAAAATTCCAGGGATAACGGAAGTGACATCACATTCCCTTTGACCTCCAATTTCACTCATTAACACATACTTACACATACACACAAATTCACATTTGAATACACTCTTACATAAACACACTCACACCCACAGGCACGCACACAACATACATTTAAGAGCATTTTTTACTTAGCTCAGCTGCCATGCAAGGGTATTTTCCAGCTAATTGTACTCCATAGTTATTACACTAATAGTGTACATATTATTATTCACTATTAGTGGAACAAAATATTGAGAGTAAACAAAGTGGGTGGAGCCCTGACCACCTTTTAAGCCACGGATCACAAAGGCAGTGATAGGGATAGCAAAGGGGAAGCCAGGGGTCACAGCTGCGACCCTTAGCAATCCCTAAATGTCATCAATGGGTGACACGCTAATACAAAACACACCCACAGAAGCGTAACACCATTACATTTCACAACATGCACTAAATACATTTATTACAAGTAATTTAAAAAAAATTAAACATTAAAGGTCTGATTTGGATCTCGGCAGGGGGGTTACTCTGTCACATTACTATGCAGAAATCTCCACTCAGAAATGGTGAATATAAAGAACGTATACTGTTACACTTAGGTGTAGGTGTAAATCTACACATGAATTAACATAAATGTGTACATCTACATTTGTAGGTAAGGCTCTGTATTAAGTTTTTTTTGCAATTTCAGGGCTATGTATTGGTCTAAACCCCGAATTAATGGCTCATTGCAGCCTGACAATACTGAAAAATGTGAAGTGTTTTTATTTGTATTAACAATTTTTCCTCAATATTTGTTTCATTTTTAGAATAGAAAAGCATGACTCCCAGAATTTCAATGAAGGAAATATGGCCCTGAATGTGTGGAGTATGGAAAAATAACCAATTATGTAAAATCAGCACAGATAAACTTGTCCCAGAATCACTGTTCATGATGCAATGTTAATTTGATAACAGATATAAAGCACAGGCAATATAGTATAAGGACTGCACATTTTTTATTCTGTACAATTTAATGAATCTGTTGGTGCAAACCAGAACTCTTTTGCTCTGACTGACTGGCCTTGAGAACACTCTGAACATGATGTTTGTTACATTTTCCACAAGTTTCTTAGAAGATAATTCCCTTCAATCTGACTTGGCTTGGAATTCTGTTCTCCTTCATCTCCCAAATATGAGGGTGCCAAATGTTGATGGTTTTTGTTAAACTTGGCCTTCTCTGCAGGGTCATCCCCAATCTTTTTGCCTTCCCCCTCCTATTTTCTGAACCCATTTATGTTGGCCCTTAGGATGCTGTGCACTTTATCACTGCTAACCAGTACTTGTGCTGTCTCTTTTGAACATGGTAAAATTGGCTTTTGAACAATTCGCACATTTAATTGACTTGTAAGCCCCTAGTAAAGTGACACTACATGCACCCAGGGACTGTAAATTAAATGCTACTAGTGGTCCTGCAGCACTGACTGTGCCACCCACTTTAGTATCCCTTTGAACATGTCTCCGGCCTGACACTGCAGCCTGTGTGTGCAGATTTAAAATGCTATTTCAACCTGGGAAAATAAACCTTTTGCCGGGTCCAGACCCTCCTTTTTAATACACATCACACCTAGGTTAAGCCCTAAACATGGCAGGATAAAGTGCATTTAAAAAGTGGGACATGTACTCTCAAAAAGTGAGACAAAGGGAGCTAGGTGTTTGCACCACGGGCTACATCTGCCACACTTGCATCACAAAGGCCCTGCCTGAGCACACTCACAAAGGAGTTTGACACACATCTATTGTGATCCCAGACAATCTGGAGACAGGGCAGGGATGCAGGAAATTTCAAGTAGCTCTGGGGGGGGGGGGGTTAAACTTCTAGATCTTTCTCCTACTTCACAGTGGGTACCAGGTATAAATATTGGAACTTATACTCCAACTCTTATGATCACTTCTGGGCCTGTGGACTCTGCCAGGAAGAAAGACTGCCCAGAAGCGTAGTTTGCCTCTGCTGGCCCATGGACTGTTCTGCTGGGCCAGCTGTTCAAGGACTGCTGTTGCACCAGGACTCTTTCTGCTATGAACTGCTGTGCTGATAGGCAGCCTGTCCGTGTGTTAGAAACTGGGGGGCATATTTATATTCTGTCTGCGCCGAATGTGCGTCAAACAATTTGACGGCCATTCAGCGCAAACCTTGCCCCATATTTAAACTTTGACGCCCGAGCCCGCGGCATCAAAATCCCGATGTGTGCGTAATCTTTTGGATGCGGGAACCCGCCTTGCGTTAATCATATGCAAGGTAGGCGTTCCCGTCCAAAAAATGACTTAAACGGCCGTGCGTCGTATTTATGCTTCTGGGCAAAAATGCTGCACAGCCAGGAGGCGGAGAATGTCGCACAGCCCGATTTGCATCAAAAATTAACGCCTGGGTCAGGGCAGCCGTTAAAATGGGGCAAACACACCTGTATTTATTCAGAACACACAGAAGCAACAGCAGAGCAGCAAAAGGGAGACATGGAGGTGCTTCTCATCCAGCGTGCATGCAGACGCAGAGCCCCGGAACAACAACAGCAGCTACCACAACACCAGCAGGGACCCCAAAGGCAGCGCAGAAGGCAGAAGAGGATATTACGCACCAGAACAACCCTTCATGGCCTCAGGGAACATGACATCATCCAGAGGTACAGGTTGAACTGGCAGGCCATTCAGCAGCTTCTGCGCAACATAGAGCCACAGTTGGCACCCACCTTGCTGACATTCCGCACCATCCCAACAGAAACCAAGCTGCTAGCTGTACTTCACATGTTGGCAAGTGGCTCTTTTCAAACAACTGGTGCCCTGGTTTCTGGAATATCACAGCCATCATTCTCTGCCTTCTTGCCCAAAGTACTGGATGCCATCATTGGACTCACACCCTGCCACATCTGCTTCCCAAACACACTGCAGAAGCAGCAGGAGACTAAACAGGGGTTTTACCTCATTAGTGGCTTCCCACACGTCCTTGGTGCCATCGACTGCACACATGTACGCCTTGTGCCACCTGCTTCAACTGAACACCTCTACCGCAACAGGAAGCACACACATTCCATCAATGTGCAGGCCATTTTTGATCATCAAGGATTGATCACCAACATCGTGGCTAAATATCCTGGGAGTGTCCATGACTCATTCATCTTCTGCCACTCTACCATCAATCAGCACTTCCAGGATAGACGGTATGGCAATGGACTACTTGTTGGTAAGTACAAAAACCTACTTATATACACACTGCACAGCAACTCTCTAGGACACACAACACATACACCACGACAGCAACATGTGGACAGGAACACACTGAGGTTGTGACATCGCTGGCTATGTTTCATAGGTCAGCATTGACCTGTCACACATCTGAAATTAGTGTACAGTCTAATGTAAAGCCGTCAATGATCACAACGTTTGGAGAGGTTTGCCTATTTGTCACCTTGCAAAATGTAAGCGTCTCACTGATGTTTAAATTAATACATTGCATAAGTCTAAAGGATTGGGATGTCCAGGGTACATTGATGCTAACGTGTTAACAACACTGTCAAAATGAATCTGTGTATGGAAATATCATCTCACCCCCAGTGAAGACACAGGGACACCTGTATCACAAGTCACAATGTTAGGAAGTGCACACTGTACTGCTAATCCCAAAACATACTGCTGACAACCGGTCAGCAGCCAAACACTCGTTCAGCCAAGGAAACAACCCAATGCAGATGGTACATCCTACAAGCCTAGGAAGGAACACAATAATACAAAAGAGTCACAGACAACACAAGACAACTACTGCCATGCAAGGTGATTTCAATGGGGCAAGCTACATCAACATGATCCCATTCATTTTCTTTTTCAGCTGATCAGGGGTATGGGATGCAGCCATGGATAATGGTACCATTTGGCAACCCAAGCACTGCAGCAGAGCATGCCTACAATGACGCACATAGGAGGACACGCAGCATAGTCATCGACATCACTGGTGGCAGCCTCCTATATTCCCCAGAAATGGTCTGCAAGATCATTCTAACATGTGCCTTCCTACACAACATTTGCATACGAAGGAACATTCCCCTCTTAGAACCAGAGCCACACATGCCTGAAGAGGAGGAAGAGGAGGATTCTGGCCTGCAACATGAGGGGGAACAACAAAACACGGCTGCTGGATTGTGTAGGCGCCAACATATAGTGAACAATTTATTTTAAAACTAATCACCATCACCACTGTATTAACTAATATAAATAAACACTGATAATAATCACCATATTGTGGTCTGGCTAATCATTTTTGCTCACCTTTATCTCTAACTATCAGAATAAGAGTGTAGCCTCATGGAGCATTGCTGATATACCGATCAGGACACAGAAATTTCCTGAGCAATTGTGATGCATATCATGCAACAGTCACAAACACACACACTGCAAATGACATATATCCTGTACATTTCACCTTTGAAGGGCAATAGCAGAGGACCACACCTATTTCACACATACATGTTGGCAACATGGTTCATCACAGCATATGGCACACAACTAAGACACCATCACTCAATAAGGGGAAAACAAGCCTCATACATGAGGCAGTTGATGTGCTATTGCATTGGTAACAGGAATGTATGACCAGACCATTGACAACAGTAAGTCCAACTGCACCGATCTTTGCACGGACTATCTGTGACTAGAGTTCCATATAAGCAGAACAGAGACAGTACAAGTGCCACACCTATGACAAGCATTGCGCACATGACATTCCATGTACATGTCAGCCCATTTCCTAACTCCTGACACACCCATGCTCCTGGTCACAACCCATCTGTCTGAAGAGATCCCTGGAATGGTAATATGTGTACCCTGATATTCCCTCCTCTACACACACAGACTAACAATACTAATCCTGTGTGCTACACCCTTTCCTATGTTATGCCATTGTCATAGTACATCTGACTGCTTCGACGTCAGGTCAATTAATACCCCGCTTGTAGTTTCTAAGCCCTGTTATCACCTGTAGATTGCTTCCCATGTGAAAGGTACTGTTGGCCATTTGAATTCGACTCTCACATACAGGACTTGTGAGAAGCTGATGGAGCACACACCTGTGATTACCTCCATGCACACCACCCATTTGAACATGCAATGCCCCTGCTGATGCCTGGAACAGCATAGAAGTTTCCATTTTGTCAAATACACCGTTATGCATTGCTAGTAATTAAGCCATGTAACACAGCCTTTGGGTTTATGTGTCACCTTCAAAAACACAGGACATACACAGTTTTCCATGTCAACTGTCTTGTTCTTCATCCGACTAGTCTTAGTCAGACCACTGATTATGTACCTTTTGAAATTGCTGGATCCAGATTGACCCTTCATCCTGTCAGCCTGACTGGCACCTGTCTGTGCGTTACCCTAAAGGTTCCTTGTGGCTACATATGTACCACACTTGCGTTACCAAACCTCTCATTCCTCAGAGGGTTTTTTGTCATGTGCTTTCTCAATGCATACCCAAATACATTGTATAGCATCATCTGCTTTTTAATTGTACCATATTAGTAAAAATGTCTCTGAATAC
This sequence comes from Pleurodeles waltl, assembly GCF_031143425.1. NCBI lineage: Eukaryota > Metazoa > Chordata > Amphibia > Caudata > Salamandridae > Pleurodeles > Pleurodeles waltl. The sequence goes on along the minus strand of NC_090444.1, from coordinate 1,089,835,803 downwards.
CAAAATCATGGCCCATCCCTTGTCTGGGTCTCATGTATGCATGAACGACAAAGTGTGACAGTGTACCAGGACCGTATGCAGGGAATGGGTATGGTGCCTCCAGCAGAACCAGCTACCTCTGATAATGTGCCTTTACCTTTGCTCCATCGTTGGCATGGCAGCATGCCCCCATGGGACTGTTGTTGGTGTAGTGTAATTGTGTTCCCCAGCTTCTCTCTGTGCAGGCCATGCCCCCATGCCATACCCCTTTACCCATGCCACTCCATGTATATGATGACTTCCATGAATTTTGTGGTTGGTATCCCCCCCTGCTTACAGTTGACATTAGTGCATTATAATTCCCCATGCGACTTACCCTGCATGTGCGTTGTCTCCTGGTAGTCTGCGCTGTCCTGTCCTTGAATCCCTGTGATGATCTCCTCAGGGATGACGGCTGCAACCATCTGCTCCATGTGGTCCAGGGCCTCCTGGTGTGCTGGACTCCCACCTCCAGTCTGCAGTGCTGCCTTCCTGTTCCTGGCCATCTTTTTCTTGGTCCTGCGCTTGCAGTCATGCCAGCGTTTCTTGCACTCGATGACTGTTCTACGTACTTCTGCCACACTATTAATCTTGTCAACAATTTGTTGCCATATTGCCTCTCTCCTACTGATTGGCAACTTTGAGGTGACAAACAGTTGGTGCTGGTGTTCCCGTCACCTCTTTAACCAGAATTTCCTGTTCCTCTGCACTGAAGCGACACTTTCTTTTCTTCTTAAAACTGTCCTGGGTCTTGTGTGGGTCCTCCTGACTGGTTCCTGGTCTGTTGTCATCTTCCTGGGGTCTGTACAGGCATCTGGGATCCATTTTGGCTCTTCTCTGCTGAAATGGCTGTGTTTGCAGGGAATTTTGACGCTATTGCGTCAAAAAACGCGGCATATCTGGTGTGCGGGGTCGTAAATCGACCCACAGTCATTTCCGCCGCATTAACGTTGTTTTGCTTTGCGACTTGACGCTGCGGTGTGCATAAAAAAAAAGACTTATACCTGTGGTTTGCGCCGCCGGGCGCCAAAGTTTAAATTTGACCCGCACGGCGCACTAAAATGGCATTAGCCGGTGGTAATATTGTTGACGCAAAACTGCGACGGTGCAGTTTTGCGTCAAAAAGTATAAATATGGGCCCAGGTCTCTAGTTGGCAAAGATATGCACACTGTCCATGTAGAGACCACAATCCTAGTAAGAGTAAGTCAGATGCACACTTTAAATTAACCTGTATTCACCCTCTGGCCCAGAGCAGGCAGTCTGAACATAAGAGGCAGTGTGTAAAGTATTTAATGCAACACACATACATTAACACATTGAAAACACCACAATGTTTAGAAAAATGAAGGATATTTATCTGATTAAAACAAGAAAAAATGACAAAAATCCAAAAAGTAGGAGTTGGGATATGAATTGTTAAAGATCAAATTGAAAATATGACTTAGAAGTCACTAGTGATGAAAAGGTTACTTGAGGTCGCAAGAGATCTGAACAAATTCAAAATTCAGACTGATCACGTTGGAGGGTAGGCCAGATAGGGAACCAACGCAGGGTCCGCTAAAACAGTACCTTTGATGGAGCAAAGCACTGAGGCTGAGGGTACGATGTTTCAGTATTTTCCATGCAGTTGGGTCACTGCGTTGCTATTGGGCTAAATTGAAGTGAATGCAACTCATCATCATCAAGCCATGCAGAGTGCTGTTGTTGGCCATGCAGGCTGTGAACCCACTGTTATACAACATTCTCTGAATCAGCATCAAAAGAGTGATGCAGCACAATTTCTCACACACTTGAGGCAATGCTTCCTTTTTTGCAGAAATCAGCTGCAGAACCCACTTCTGAGGCCCAGGACTGGAGGAGGAACCTCAGGCAATGATAGAACTCACAGATGTCAGAGTCCAGCAGCTCCAGGAGAGTCGCAGATAATCTTTGACATCCCTGAGACTACAGAAGACAGGGGCAATCCCTTGAAATCACTCTGAATTCAAGTGAGATGGGTCCAATCCTTGTCCTCAGCAGGGGAGAGATCAGCAGGCAGCAGGGCAACTCAGCAGAGGAGAGAAGCAGTTCCTTAGAACAGTCAGTCCAGGCAGAGTGGTAATCCTTACAGCATAGCAATCTTTACTCCAGCAGTGTTCTTTCCAGGTCCAGTAATGTGCTGATCGGGTAGGGTCAGAGTCCTAGTTCTTAAACCCAAATGTGCCTTTGAAGTGGGGGTGACTTCATAGAAAGGTATGTGAAGTGCAAAGCGATCCTTTCTTCCTGGGACTGTGCCCAGACAATTAGTAGGGGATAATCAGCTCTTTGTGTGGGAGCAGGCACTCCCCTATTGAAGTGTAAGCATAAGCTTGCCTCCACCCTTCCTGCCTAGGAAGACCCATCAGAATGTAGATGAATGCAGATGAGTCCTTAGTCACACCCACCCTTCCTCTGATTGTAGCTGTCTAGAGGGAATGCACAAAGTACATCTGTCACCTACCCCAGATGTGTATTGGAGATAGGCTGCAAGGCACACAGAGCATTATGAGCAGAGAAATCACCACTTTCTAAAGTGGCATTTCTAAAATAGTAATGTTAAATCAGACTTTACCAGTAAACGTTATTTATCATTACCATTCCAATGATATGAAACATGATGTAGCTACTCCTTTTTGACCAGCAATTACAGCTTAAAAGTACATAAAGAAATTCCCAATGCTGGCCTGTGAGAGAATTAGACCTCACAGTAGCTGAAAAATGACTTTGAGAGTTTGTCACCACCAAGACATGGAAAAGTAAAAAGTGCATGTCCTTTCTTTTAATTACATAGCACCCTCCCCAATGGGCTACCTAGAGCCTACCTTAGGCATGAAATATGTGTAATAAAAGGGGACTTTAAGGCTTGGCAAGGGGTTATAAGTGTGAAGTCAAAGTGGCAGTGCAATTGCACACAGAGGTTCTGCAACAACAGGCCTGAGACACGTTTAAGGGCTACTGAAGTGGATGACACACTCAGTGCTGCAGGCCCACGAGTAGCATTTAATTTAGAGGCCCTGGGTATATGGTATACCACTTTAAAAGGGACTGATAAGTAAATTAAATATGCCAAACCTGTGTAAATCATTGTTACCATGTTTAGAGAAGCAAGCACATACATTTTAGCACTGGTAAGCAGTGGTAAAGTGCTCAGAGTTCTAAAGTCAACAAAAAGATACAGCAAAAAGTGTAGAGTAAGAGGCAAAATGTTTGGGTTGACACTAGAAAATGCCATTGCCAACATGGTGTGTCCCAGGACTCCAAGATTTTTGTTCTCTTTATATACAGCTCGTTTTTCTAGTAGATTGCTTGCTTCAGATGGTGAAGGAGTAATTACATATGTAGCAGGGCAAAACACAAAGATAGTCTCTCAGTGTAACCTAATTAAACAAACAGGTATGTCCTTGTGCTACCCTTGTCACTACCCAACTATAGGTGATTTCAATCATTTGGGACCATATGATAAAAACAAAGCAAATCACAAACCAATCACAAATTGGTTTGTGTTGCTAAAATAGTGCATCAGTATGCATTAAGGCTAACATATTAAGGATTTCTTAAAATTGCGTTGAAAATCAAATTTTTACACATTCATTACTTAACTGCATTACCATTTAAGGATTCACAATCAGGGATTCACAAATCGCGACTTACTATTCATATGTACAAAGCATTCACAATCAGCAAGTAGACATAGAATGGACTTTTTACATTCACAAATTCCCATCAAGTGGATGCAGGTGAGATCCAGGTGCAACATATAAAAAGAGGCCCTGAGTGCTTCAGTTTCCTTCACAGTGGTTGTGTTATACGTTGTGGTGAGGTGTAGACATATTTAATAGCAATGCAGATGAGAAGAAGCAGGCAAAATAGGATTTATAAGGTCAGGGTTTCACTGTTACTATTTGACCAAACAGAAGAGGACATTTACACCAAATATAGACAGTAACATTATTTAAGAATTTATAGATGAGCTGCATTTGTTTACTATAAAGAGATATATGTAGAAGCCGGACAATTCCAATCCATATTTAGGAATAGTGCTTTTTAAATCTTTTGGCATCATTAAGCTATCAGACTTTTTGACAGAATAAGGAAGAATTTGGCAGGATGCACTATGTAAGTTATTTGGGCTAATCATTGAAGAAATGTTGCTTAACATGAATATGTAGTTGGCTGTACTGATACTACACACTTTGCAGTTTGTCCACCATTGACAACAGAATTTTAGTATAGAAATAGGAAAAAATATGACTCCTTTCACATAAAGGTAGTCTGTAATAGTGTCTCATCTCAGACCTTATTGCACACTATCTAGGCAGCACCCATGTTTCTTACTTATTCTGCATCTGTGTTTTTTTACAACAAGATAGCTTGGCAATGGCTTTATTTTGGGTATTCAATCAGGCCTGGAAGGATCTCACGGAGTTCCACTCTGAGGAATTCTACAGAGTTACCTAAAAACTCAACAAGATTCCCCAAAGTTCCAGGACCGGCAAAATTCTGGTATTTTGCGCTGCTCGTACTGAGTTTTTAGCACCAACAGCAACACAAGGCACACTAGACGGCGCTACTTCTTTCTGCCCCTAAAGTATATTTTCTACTCAGGCAGCTGCTTTCTCATCATGAATGACAACTTTCTGAACGAGTGGTAGCGACCTGCCATGACCACCTTTGTTGAGAAATGTTGCCAGGAAGTGGTTTGGTGCTCAATTTATTCACTCGCACTCCCCAACTTAATGCTGGCAAGCGGTGCATGAGAAAATATCTCATCCATGTGGCGGTTGGCAGAGTTTTTCCAGAATTCCCTGCTCCAAATGCAGTGGAGAGTAGGCAAAACTCTGCAAACTAAGCCAGAGGAGCGAAATTTACCCCCCCACTCCTATATTCAATATATCAGTATAGTATATATTTCTGTTATTGAAATTTCCATGCTGATTTACAAGCAATTTCCTGTCTTAGGTGACAGTGCATATGCAATAGAACCATACTTACAAGCATTTGCTTGCCTTAGGTGACTATGCATATGCAATACAACCATTCTTAAATCCACATCCAGCAAGGGAGAGAAGCTATCATGTAACACACAGGCAAATAAATTATGTGATTGAACATTCATTTGGATTGCTAAAAGGATAGATCACATGTTTACATAAAAATGCTGGAGCATTTCAGTATTCACCAGACATTTCTTGCAAAATAGTGCCATGTTGTGCAATGTTGCATAATATAGCAACTAGAAAGGCTCTTCTGTAAGGACCAGTGAATGATGGTGTTAGTGAGTAGGAAGATATACCACTCTTTATTAACCAAACCAATATCAAGAGGCAAACAAAGAAATTTAAGGAAGGTCACTCCAAACAGAAATCACAAACAACTACTTTTGCAGTAAGTGTTTTAATGTTCAATGCTCTTATTTTTAAACTTCTCAAATAACTGTCATAAATGGTAAACATAATTTTTTCTGTTTATTTACAGGCCATAGAAGACAATTAGGAAAATATTTGTCCTAAAATATTTCTGCAACTTAAAATAAAAAATAGAGGCAATATATATGCAATTTCTTTTTCCAATAAACATACATAGTCAAAGAAATTAGTGTTACCATTAGTCTTCCCTTTTTTCTACCTTTTCATTGTTATTGTTCTGTCACTAGATGTAGAAGTGCCCCACACGTCTGAGATTTGCCCTGTACTGTGACTTTAACTACCCTCCTTGCACAGACAACCAGCTGTGTCTTGACACATTTTCACACTGTTCCACAGCACTATCTTCAGCCCTTCCAGCATGTGCAATTTCTCTCTTCCAAAACAGTAGTAATTTCTGCCAGCCCTTTAGCACCATCTACACTAAAAATACCTAAGCTCAATTTATGGGTTAACAGACTTATGAGATAAAAGACTCAAAGTAGGGGCAAGGCGATCTACAGATCTGCATGATGATGTTGTACATCAACTCTATCCACATTCATGGATGCACACAGTGTGGTTACTGTCTCTGTAAATGCACTGATTTCAGTACAGATTGACGCATGTGAATCACAAATGTGATAAAAACCTGATGTCATTGCTTCTTCTAGCCCACTTATGTTTTAGCTCAAAAACATATTGCCTTTAGCTGTTGTTTCTCCACCTACAATATAGACATAAATACATAAATTGTCTATCAGATTGTAATTCATCCTGTAAATTACGTGACATATTTGACATAGGCCTTCTGTTCTAAATGTCTATTTGAAGTAATCTTCTTCACTTAATGTGTCTGCTTGAAGGGGAAGTAGCTAGATCAGTTGGCATAGAGGCATATCTTAAAAGGTATGTGTTGGTCGACAAATTTCAGTCCTTGGCTCTAAAGGCTGTTCTTTTCTAAACTTGATGCTAAAGGTTAAGCATCAGGTGTTACACCCATTTTTCAAATCTGCAATAGGTTAATCAATATCACTTTCCTCTGCGCTGCATTCTTGTTCTACACTGATTTATGTAGAAAAATCACATATTCTTTTACATTCTTTTTAAATATTTGTTTAGATTTGTAATGCAATGTTTATCTAAACTACATGTCCCATAATGCATTGCTTTATAACTAAAAATTCACCAACAACTGTACACATGTTTTAAAGTTATTTAACAACTTACTAAACAAACTTTGGAAGGTCGTAATAATGCAATTAAAGAAATATTCCATGTTTAACCTTTGACCACATTTGAAATGCATTATGGGATTTGTAGTTTTGAAAATAGATGCATTTCTTCCAAATGGCTAAATAATTTGTTGGTACATAATGCACTTACTACGTTAAAGCTTAACACCTTATTTTACAATTTGTTTGTAATGACATCATTGTAGAGAAACCTGACTGTGACATTTATATTGTTAACCCGTTATATACGTTAATGTTGTCCCATAAACAACCTGCCACATCTACTTCTTTCCTTAGCACTGCACCGAAGCCCGAACATGGACCACAGAGAGGAGTAAGTTAAATGTCTGCACTTTTGGTTGCAGGTCTAATCTATCTCTTTATTTCTTACTGACAAGGTAGCTATATGTGTATTGTCAACATTCTTATTTGCACCCCAAATAACATGCAATGCAGTTGTTGATTAACCCCTTAACTGTGGCCACCGGACAATGGTTGATAACCGTACTCCCTCCTCAGTGTTTCTGTCAGCCATAGGCCAACAGTAGGAAGGTTATAAATGGCCCTCTGGTGCTCTGCACTAGAGGGTTCCCTTGTCTCCTATTGCTCGGGAAGAGCTTCCCCCTTAAAATTATCAGGTTTTTTACTCTCTTTGAAAGGGCAGCAGGTTTGTTAATACCCCCAGTCTGCTCCCCTGAGGGTGCAGAAAGCCCACAAGGCACAAGGGACTTAGGGGCAAAATTATGAGCTCCTAGCAGCACCGGAGCATCATATTTCGTGACGCTCTGGTGGCGATATGCCCTGTGCCGTATTTACAAGTTGGCGCTGAACCACTTTTTGTGGCTTAACCCCACATTGTAAATACGACCCCTTCACAGGCAGCCCTTTATGTGGAAGGGGGGTACAATGGGTGTCGCTGTGGGCGTGCCACAGCAACACTCATTGCATTTTGATGCTGCCTCAGATTTACGAGTTAACATAAACCTGAGGCACCACAAAAATCGCAAAATAGCAAGGTGCAACGAGGAGTAATAATGTTATTCCTCCTCATTGTTTGCTGTTTCTATGTATGCTGCATTCTGTAGCATGCATAGAAAGAGCAAAATGCTAGACATGATTGTTTATGTGCAGGAAGGTGTCTCTTCCTGCACATAAACAATCATTTCTAAATGACGCTTTGGTACTTCTGTGTGTGCTGCATTCTGCAGCATACATAGAAGTGTCAAATCATCATTGTAGATTGTTTATGTGCAGGAAGGGACACCTTCCCGTGTATAAACAATCACACCTCTAAATACAGACATCCTCGCATGATGGTGCAAGCATGCCTTTGTTGGTGCTAGGCAATTCAATTTAGCACCAGAGCAGGGGACAACACAGGGGTGCGCCATATTCAATTAAATACTGCACATTCCTGCACTGTGAAAATGACAGAGCGTGGCGCTGTCAATTTTGGCGGAGCGTCTTGCTTTATCATTTTCCTAGGAATATGGGCCTTATTTCTTTAAATAAAAAATATAGGGATGTGGGCTGACCACCATAGGCATGGTTATTCCCACACCCCAACTAAATGGGGCAGCAGTTTTTCAGCTCCCGGGGGGGGGGGTAGATAGGGTAATTACCCCAATCTGCCCCCTCACTGTGGCAGAAAACTCAATAGATGTCAGGGAATAGTTTAGATGTTTTAATATAGAGGCAACAATTTTTCTTTTCCCCTGGGGGGACAGATGGGTTAATTATTCCTCATCTCTCCCCCAGGAAGGGGGGGCAGAAATAGACTAACAGTCATTGGATAATAACCCCCCATTGAAGGCAGAAAGTCCACTGTACACTAGAGACTGAGGGGCATATTTATACTCTGTTCGCGCCGGATTTGCGTCTTTTTTTAAACGCAAATCTAACGCAAAGCTAACTCCATATTTATACTTTGACGCTAGTCCCATCTAGCGTCAAAATTCTTGGAGTTTGTGTCATTTTTTAGCGTGGACACCTACCTTGCGTTAATGAGATGCACGGTAGGCGTTTCCACGCTAAAAATGACTCTAAGGCATTTGCGCCTTATTTAAACTCCCGTGCAAAAATGACGCACGGGAGGGGGCTGGCCTTAAAAAATGATGCGCAGCCGCATTTGCGTCATTTTTTAACGCCTGGTTAGGCAGGCGTTAAGGGATCTGTGGGCTCGGAAGGAGCCCAGAGGTGCCCTCCCATGCCCCCAGGGACACCCCCTGCCACCCTCGCCCACCCCTGGAGGACACCCATGGATGGGGGGACCCATCTCAGGTAAGTACAGGTAAGTAGAGGTAAGTATTATTTTTATATATTTTTAAGTGGCATAGGGGGCCTAACTTGGGCCCCCCTACATGCCACTGTGCCCAATGGCCATGCCCAGGGGACAGAAGTCCCCTGGGCATGGCCATTGGGCAGTGGGGCATGACTCCTGTCTTTGTTAAGACAGGAGTCATTTCCATGGTGGTTGTGCGTCATAAATTTACGCGAGTCAGGTTATCGTCAATATTTTTTACTCTAACCTGACTTGCACCATTTTTTGACGCACAACCCCCATTATTCCCTACGCCAGCGCTGCCCGGTTCGCGTCATTTTTTTTTACGCTCACCAGGCAGCAGCGCCGGCTAGCGTCATTCCATAAATATGACGCCCGGCTGGCGCGTTGGAATAGGGTTAGCCCGGGTTAAATTTTTTGACGCAAAACTGCGTTAGGGCAGTTTTGCGTCAAAAAGTATAAATATGGCCCTGAATTAATTCAATTTTTGGGGGAGAGACAGAGCCCCTGGGCACAGGCCAATGTCCTCCCCTAGCCTGGGGTAAAGACCCATTCTGCCACTCCTGGGTGTGGATAGGGTATTCACCCCAATCTTCCAACCCCATCTCAGGGGGTACCAAAATAAACAAAATGATGGAGGTGAAGTGCCCTGACATTAAGTCATACCCCTTCCCCAGTGTGGTCAATACTGCCTTTCTGGTCCCCTGGGGGCAGATAGGAGGCTTGTCTCAATTGCAGCAATGCCTCAAACTTGCCCATGGGGGTGAAAATCCACCTGATACCAGGGATTTTGCCTTTGGGGTAAAGAGAAGTGCTACAGGTGTTGCTCTCTGGCATTTGCCGCACTCCACCCCAAAAAGGACATTCTCCCCCCAAGTGGCAGACAGGAGGCATGCCCCCAATTTTCCCCTGGGGGAGGCAAAACACCACTGTATGATATGTATTTATGTATTTTTAAATAAAATAATGGGATGGGTCTTGCCCATTCTAACGTGAGGCCCCACCTTCACCCAGCTCCAGCTCCCCTGTGGACTAAAACATCCCATCCCAATGGCAAGTGAGAGGACATTTGATTATTTTGGGTGTTGTTTTTACATATGGACCAGGAGAACTCCCAACATTGTCTCATTGCAAGTGTTCCCATTGACCTTGTTAAAACAGATATTTTAATTAGAAATATTAATGAATGTTTATACGTTTTGATTAACAAGAAAATGATAAAAAAAATAAACATAGAGAAATGAATGTGCATGTTTGAAAATGTGCCCACAAGGAGTGACAGTCAACTTATATGAACTTGTACTAAAATGATTAAAAATGCATGAAATATTGAAAATGTGCAATAACAATGTAGTAGTATGTCATAATAAGATGTATAACCTATGGTTTGCATTATATTGTATTGTTAACTTAGCAGAAGTTGTGGCCTAGTTGTGCCAGGCCTCGTGCAGCAACAGAATAATCATGTACTGTAGAGAAGCAACTTGTTGAACTGTCCCTGAACTGTTTGTAAAGTCTGCTTAGCTACAATTTTTTGCAAGGTACCGATGGACAGGAGATGACTGAATCAAATCACAACATATGTTGTGTAGAGCAGACTTGATGTACTTTCCCAGGAATCGAACAACAGAGACACTGACTGGAGAAGAAGGTGCAACATTTTTGATACCTGATGAGCCGGATGATGAGGACATCGTACCAATCAACAAACTGAGAACGGCGTAATATTAGAATTCATAGATTTGCAAAATTTATATTATTGGGTAGAGTCATATCTGGAGTCTAATTGACCAATTAGGAATTCGGGGGGTGGACTGGGTAACCTTAATAAAATGTCATGACACGGGGTGAGAATTCAGGAGTGAGGCAGATGTGAGGGGTGAATTGATGAGGTCAGAAGACGCGATTCGAGATTCTGTCATTGGGCTCATACTCTTGAGAGCTTGATGTGTTGCTGATCGACTGATGACCTGAAGATGAAGACTGACTTTGTTGCTGATCCATTCTGTGGATAGGTAGCTATGACAATGTGACTGTTAACTTTTGTGCCTTTCTTTCTAGGTACCAACTGCGCTGTTTTATCATTTTTCTCCTAGCTAGATGTTTTTCCAAATTCTTGTTCTAAGTTGTTTTCGCATGAAGTCCCACATGCTAATTCTAATCTGGGTTAGGTAGGGTTCTTTTGGGTGACGCTGACAGGGACAGATGATTGATTAACTGATCACTGAACTCTGCTATTATTGTTGTTATATTCATCTTTGTTGGCTTATGCTGAAGCATTTGAGCAAGTTTTGACTAGATTATGTTATTGGTGGTCACTAATGAATTAATCATTGATTTAGATTAAATAAAGTTTAAATTAATCACATGACTTAGTATTGTAACTAATAGGGAAATAAAATTGGTAAAACATATATTGAGATGTGTGATCATTGAATCATGTCTAATTACTTAATGGTTATTGATTCTTGTGTATTGATTGTTGAACATTGGTCACCCCGTAGCTAGGATACTCCATGCGATCCAAAAAATGAATTGGCCTATACGTGCCCCCTTGTAAGTTTACTTACTATGGACCAGGCGCGCTAGCAACCTTGACTCGATCTGTTCCTGCTGCAAACTCTACGCCCAGCCGCGGAAGTGTTGCAGCATTTTTATTGGCACAAACGATGTAATGCTGGGTGGTAGGACTTTTGTGGATTTCTGCACCTTCTAAAAGTTTCCATCATTGAAATGTAAGGAATTCATGTGATTTCAGGCAAAATGTGAGGTTTGTAGGGCATTGGAGTAAAAAAGTAAAAACACTTTGTGGGATCTACACAAGTCACACCACCTTGGACTTCCTAAGGTGTCTAGTTGTAAAAAAAAAATGTGCATGTTTGTTAGAATTTTTTTTAGGTACCCAGCGGAGCTAGGAACCAAAATCCATAGCTACCCACTTTGCAAAAAAGGGTCAATTTTGAGTGGAAAAATGTGATGTGCCCATGCTGCATTTTGTTGCTATTTGCCAGGGGCACTAGGCCTACCCACACAAGTGGGATACTATTTTTATCAGGAGACCTGAGGAATGCTGGGTAGAATTACATTTGCGTCTCATTGCAGATTCCAGAACTATCCATCACGGAAATGTGAGGAAATGTGATTTGTTTAGTCAAAGTTTGAGGTGTGCAAGGGATTCTGGGTAACAAAAAACAGGTGAGAGACACAAAGGTCACCCCTTCCTGTAGTCCCTGGTGTCTATTTTTCATAAATGTACAGGTTTGCTAGGTTTCCCTAGGTGTCAGCTGAGTTAGTGCCGAAAATCCAAAGCTATCCACTTTGGAAAACAGAACAGTTCAGAGTGGAAAAATGTGAGGTGCCTATGTTTGATTTTAGCCCATTTTCAGTTGCGGACACTAGGCCTAGCCACACAAATGAGGTACCATTTTTATTGAAAGTCATGTCGGAGCAGAGAATAGTAGAGCATTTGTTATTGCCAATTGCATTTCACTGCATTTGTGCCTTCTAAATGTAGGCAAGTGTGTAAGAAAGAAGACATTTTGAATAATACCCTTTAAATATGATTTTAGTAAAGGTATCCAAAAATTCAGAAATGAACAAATAACTACAGCTTCTAAACTCAACATCTTATGCCATTTCAGAAATACATTGATTTCCTTGATACCCATGTTTCACTCTACATATTTTACCATATGAATTGGTCTATAGTCGGTACACAATAAAAAACCATTGTGTGGTTGAAGAACCTACAAGGACTATGGGTCAGATTCACAAAGGTAAACATAGATCAAAAGTCTAAGTTTAGATATAAAGTCTAACTTTACCTATAGTAAAGTTAGACTTTTGGTCTAAATTTAGACCAAAAGTCTAAACTTAGACTAAAATCAAATTTTACTACCACTAAAGTTAGATGTTTGGTCCAAACTTAGACCAAAAGTCTTAACTTAGACCAAAAGTGTAACTTTACTATAAGTAAAGCTAGACTTTTGGTCAAAACGTTGACTTCTTGTCTAAGTTTACCTTTGTAAATCCAGCCCTATATGTTGTTGCAACCTCAAGAGACTAGCGGATGTAATGGTATATTGCTTTTGCAAACTGGGCGTCATGACAATAATTAAGATGAAAACGATGTCACAAATTCTATTTAATTTCCTACTCATTTTCAGCAGTTAGTTTATTTGGGAAGGCATTGAAGGATCTACACATAAGACCCCTTGCTGAATTTGGATTTTATCTACTTTCCAGAAATCTTCCTGGATCACCCATTAGTTTCATACTAGTTTCTACCACAGACTGGAAGTAGGTTGAGAGGACAAACATAGAAAAAAATGGGCTACCTCTTTAACAAAATGCCAAAAATGTGGTAACAAAATCAGATTTTTTTTATTCAGCTCTGTATTTTTACTTAAAGTTGGGAAGATGGTGGCTTTAGCAATGTAAAGTAGTTAATGTCATTTTTAGGAAGAAAAACACAACAGTTTTATCCAGGACACTTTTTCCTATTTTTGCCACAAAAACCAAATGTAGCTATATTTTGCATATTTCCTCAGTCACCTCCAGGACAGTCCACAAACCCTGGGTACATTTAGAATATCCAGGATGATGGAAAACAAGGATGCAAATTTGGTGTAGTTACCTTATGTGGAAAAAAGTTGCGGAGCCCTAAGTGTGAACGATCCCGAATAGCCAAAACTTAGTTCAGCTCTGGGGGAAAAAGCCCAGCAGTTATGGGGTTAAGAATTTTAATTTGCTTTGTGTTATCAAATTGCCATTGCAAAAGTCCCCTTTACAGATAACCACCAATAACTATGGTTCAAATGCTTTCCCTAAATGTGTAGTGGCTAAACACCCCAATTAAACATCTGAAGATCTGGCATGTTATGAAGAGCACAGAACACAACATAATCACTTTCCAAGAGACACCCTTACAGAGTTCCAATGAAACAAAGTTCAAACACAAACATTATGCAATCATTTTCTACTCCTATAGGAATTCTAAGCATAATGTAGTGGCCCTTTTTTAAACATACATTTACTATTTAAAGGAAACCTAGACACTTGACCACTGACCTTTGTGGTGCTCTATGCACCCAATATAGGGCAAGGTGATTTTTTGCACAAGGAGTTAGATAACCTGACAAACTTCACAGAAGGCCTGAATATACCCCTAAGTGGTTTCAATTTGGTCTGAGGTACCAGGATGGACAAAACTGGCTCTAGCAGTCTGCACTTGGGTGTTGTCTCAGGAACATCTAGATTTACATTTGTGAAACTCGGCTAGATGGTATATGAACAAAACATCAGGCGCAAGATCAAGAATACACATTTTTCCCATGTCCATAGGACATACTAAATAACTGATTACATCTTTGCTAGCTCCCAACTTATGTCACTTATATCTCAGGCTATTATAGGCACAATTGCAGTGCCAGGCCATGCCCCAGTTTATATTAGCTTAGAATTGGTGATCATGCTGAAACTGAGAGGTGAGCAGACATTCCACCCATCCTTATTATGGAATCCGTCTTAAAAAGAAGGACAAACAACACACACAGAATACTATTTTCTGGACAAAGACAACCCAGATATATTAGTACTGTATTTTGGGACTCTTTCAATGTGGTTTTGAGGGGCGTCTGCATCATTAAGGTAACATATCTTAAAATCTCAGAATAAAATACAGAGAGCAACTAGAAGCCAAAATGAGGGTGGGGAAGCCTATAGATCACAACCCAAACATCAAAAATGTAGGAAACCCACCTCAATACTAGATTAGATCTAAACATTGGATACAAACAAGGCAGAGCTTTACTACTAAAACTACAACAGGCATGTTATGCACAGGGCAACATTATAGAACATCAAAAAAGCAACAAAGGAGGGGCAAAAAAACGTTGGGATATTCGGAGAGTGACTCCTGGTCCCATGTGTCAGGTTCCCAATAGACACTAAAACAAAAGAGGGTAACACACGGTTCCAACTAAAACTATGGGTTTCTTTCCAATATGTAGTTTAGTCATTAACTGGAAACCAAAATTTTTCGAAGCAAGAGCCCTCACTCACCATCCGGTGACATGCTTCATCATAGGGCCAGCTCCTCGTCAGGCCGGCACTGCAATGCCTGACGGGCCCCGCAGGGGGGCTCTTTGCCGGAGATCTTTTAAGAAATGAAAAAGCCGGTCAGAGGCAGGGGTGGATTGGTAAGAGGAAAAATTAAAAATGCCTAGAGGTAGTCACTAGTATTTTTAATTCTCATGCTACAACCTCTGGCAAGATTAAAAACCAAACACGGGGAGTTCGTGGAATGATGTCCACACCCCCCATATAAGCGTAGGTAGGTATAATAATAGATGTTAGGTCTCTTGGAAAAAATAATATACAAGAGACGGAGCACACAGGGTCCCCTGTGTTACTATATGTAAGTGGTCCAGTGTAAAACATCATATTGGGAGGCTACCAAACTCCAGAATCCAGGACACTGGTAAAAGGGGATCTGTTGCCACCAAGAAATCTACAGAGCAGCACCAGACAGGGGTGTCCCACCCTCCAACCCCCCCCACCCCAATTTCTTTGCTCTGAGTATTGAACAACTTGTCACACACCTTAGAGATGATGGATAGGGGACATGTCTCCAATTTTGGAAGGAAAAGCGCAGTGATGCTGTTTACAGGCATTAGATTCCTGGGCCTTACCAACCTGGAGACCTCAATTCTGTAAATGCAGCCCTCAATAGATACATTTGAAATTATCATTGGCCTCAAGATTAATACACTGAAATTCAAAATCTTTAATCTAACTCTCCCACTGGTGTTGATTGCTAGAGTGAAGAAACATACTAAATTTAGATGGGTTACTAAACATATTACATATCTGGTGGTGACAATTACACAATCTCTACCTGGTTTAAATGCAACTAATATGCTCTTCATGCAAGGGAAAACACAAAGGGATTTCAAGAGGTGTGGGACTCTCTTCCCAGTTTCATGGTTTGGACATATTACCATACTAAAAATTAACATATTACTTGGATTGCTATATTTATTTCACACCCTACAACTAATCATCCAAACAGATACTTCTTACCATTAAAAGGGGCATTTTTGAAATATATATGGGGAGGTGAGAGACCAAGAGGGGCATAGAAGGTACACTACTGGCCAGTACATGGGGGTAAGGTTCAAGCCCTACTGGAAATGTGTGCCTGCTACCGTCACTGTTCTGGCGGGTATAATCAGGACTCTGGTTGGGACACCCCTCAAGGTCACTGAATATCCTAAAGAGGTAGTATACTGGGGCAGAATAGCAGCTAACGGCATACCCGGCAAGGACAGCTAAGGACAGGCGCAGGAAAGTAAAAGCAGATCAAACCTTGTGTGAACAAACAGGAAACAGATTACTAATGGCAGACAAGCTGGGGTTGTACACAGAGCAAGGCGCAGAACCTCCCACAGTGACAGGGAATGTCAATGCCTCAGTGCAGTTTGCTCTTACAGATAGTCACCCTGCCAGCCCCATAGAAAGGAGGCAGCAGAAGTGATTCTGTCTCTGGACCCTAGAGCACAAACAAGGATAGTACTTACATACACAAGACACGCTCTTGTGGGTCCAGCTGGAAACACAGTGGTGATTCCTGAGAAAACAGCAATAGCACACTGTCACTGTTAGGCACGAAATACAACATATAACACTAGACAAGGATGGGGGCTGGAATTGCCTACTGGAAACCAGGAGCCAACCCCAGTACAAAGGAGGACACTTATACACTGGTGAAGACTGATAGAACACTTACTAGACACAGATAAACAAGAAGAAACGGAAACAGAAGGGAACAAACTAAGAGGCAGAGGTGTCATGACCACACAAACTTGCCAAACCAAATCAAAGAAATGCTTGAGAAAAGCAAAGAGATATCCTCAGTGGAGACAGCAAAGCCCAAACTGGAAGTAGGTTTGCAGAGTAATCTTGTGCTTATTTCAAAGGAAGAATCAAGAAGAGAAGATTCAAGATGGCCGTTGTGAGTCCTGAAGGTTAGTTACAGTTCTAATCTTGCAATCGGTTGGTTGCTAGGTTACGAGCTCACCAGCTGGAAGCTTCGCACTTCAACTGAGGTCTGACAGGAATCAGCTGTGTGGAGAGAGAGCGCACTTCAGAGAGGAAACTCCTGTGAGGTAAAATTACACTTGAAGACTATTTTACAGAAAACGTGATAAATATTGTCAAGGTTTAATCGAGGAGTTTGATAGTAGACCGTTCCAGTGGATGTTTGGCAAGGCTACAGAGTTTAATGTATGAATAAACCTTATGTTTACAAGGTTCCTGTTTAAGATACCAAAGTCAAAAGAAAAACGAACTTTAACAAGCAAGTATTTACAGATACCAAGGTTATAAACGAAGGATGAGTTTAATGGACAAATGAATGTTAACAAGTAAGCATTTACAAATGCAACGGTAATAAACCAAAATAGAGTTTAAAAGAGAAACAAACTTTAATAAACAAGCATTTACAAAGACAAGTTATCGACAGATGTCGAAGTAAGAAAGGAGGAACTAACTTTAATAAACAAGCATTTACAAATACAAGTTATCAACACATGTTGAATTAAGAAAGAAGAAGCGAACTTTAATAAACAAGCATTTACAAATACAAGTATTGACAGAAGTCAAAATAAGACAGGAGAAACAAACTTTCACAAGCAAGAATTACCAATGCAAAAAACGTAATTGAACTCTCTAATGTAAAGTAGAAACCAACTAACATCAGCTGATTTGGAGAACGCATTATCACCAACTATATATATATATATATATATATATATATATATATATATATATATATAGCAACATAAAACCAATCTCTAACAAAGGTTGAGAAGTTCTTCCAGAATAAGTAATAAACATTTTTAAGAAGAGCTTATCATTCATAGAGAGAAGCAAGGCTACAGAGAACTCAGGGTGAGTGAAGAAATAATAGAATTAAAGAGAATTAAGTGTTAAGAGTAGAAAGTGTAAAACTGATGTTGTATGTCCCTAGTAATTGCGACTGTGACTCTTGCAGGTGCTGCATCCAATCTTAGACGTGAAGAGTAAGACTGAGTACTGACGTTCATCATCTCTGTGGCAGTCTCTCTACAATCCCATTCCCCTTTCCCCCTCTGGGGTACTCAGCACGAAGGATTAAAATTTGTTGTGAGTAGCTCGGGTCGGTACTGAGGAGTTATCTTCTGCTTCTGAGGAAATCGAATTGAAGTATCCTGACAGATTGAAGTTCCATCACCCTAATTTTAGGGAAAAAACAGATTTCCTCCTGAGCAGAAAGGCAGAAGGAATTGATATAAAAGCATTAGCCACCGTTTTGGAAGGGTTACAGAAGCAATTAAATAACACCACAGAAGAAACAGTCCAGATAAAATAGCGAATAAATGAGTTAGGGAACACCGCTAAATCAAATGAATCTGTGTTTTCACAAATCCCTAGCCCTTCACAGTCTGCAGGTATATCCTCTCAAGTAATTCATGTGGTTTCCCCTATTATTCCTTTGGCTCAACCCGAGGACTTCGATGGGGATCCAAATAAGGTGCAGATTTTTCTGACCCAATGCTCATTGCATTTTTTATGTAGACCAGTCATTTTTTCCGAAGACCAGTCCAAAGTGGCATTTATATTGTCTTATCTGACAGGTGATGTGGCTGCATGGTCCATGCCAATAATTTCCAGAAATGATCCTGTTTTATATAATTTCCAAAATTTCAAGGAAGAGTTCTTAAGAATATTTGATCGGCCAACTGCAGCTCAAGCCACTGACAATGAACTATTGAAAATCAGGCAAGGTAATAAAGATCTAGTAGCCTATCTGGCTCATTTCAATAAACTCATTGTCGAGACTGCCTGGCCAGAGTCACAAAGAGCCACCATATTTTATCGTGGACTGAGAGATGAATTGAACAATGCCTTAGCAAAAGTTCCAAATAGACCCACTGAAATTTCGGAGTTAATTGATCTTGTGTTACAGATTGACCACTGGTTAACCGAACGAATAGAAGAGAAGAGAATATTGACCATATCCATTGAGAATTGATCGTGTAAGAAATTATCATACGAGAGCTGGAGAAGGGATAACGATAGAAGAACCAATGCAAATTGGTTCCATCCGAGGTCCTTTATCTAAGGAAGAAAAAGAGAAAAGAAGAGTGAATCAACTATGTTTATATTGTGGTGCATCTAGGCATTTTGTTAAAAACTGTCCCAAGAAACCCAAAGCTCTTCAGTTGGGAAAAGGCCAGCTTCATCAGTAGAGGGAGTTGCCCTGATGAAAGCAGAACCCAAGACAACTCCTTTAGATCAACGAGTGGCAAATACCTTACAAACAGCAGCGCCACATTTGGTACAAACAGTATCAGTTAAAACCCTTGAGAAGGAAATTCAAGGGATCTCAGTTATGATAGACTCTGGAGCTACGGGCAACTTCTGTGATATCCAATACGCTCGTAAAATGGGTATTTGATTTATCAAGAAATCTACTTTGGAAGTAGTAAGAGCAGTGGATAGAACCAATCTTTCTTCAGGAGCCATTTCCCATGAGACCGAACCAATTCAGATGCAAGGTTTTGGTGGGCATAAGGAGCAGATAATCTTTAATTTGATAGATGTTCCACAATTTCAGCTCATTTTGGGTCTGCCCTGGCTTACAGAACATAATCCACAAACTGATTGGAGCAAGAGAACGATCAAGATGAATTCCTCTTACTGCAAAGAGAATTGCTTTCATGATGGAGTGGAAGTGTCCACCAAGTCCCAAGCGGCCTGTTTATCATCACACTCTTCAATGATCTGTGCACTAAAAACAACAGAAATCCCAAAAGAATATGAGGATTTAGTCGCCGTTTTTGATGAAAAGGAGGCTGAGAAATTGCCGCCACATCAACCCTACGACTGCAAAATTGAACTGGAGCCCAGTGTGATATTGTCATGTAGCAGAATATACGCATTGACCGAAGCAGAGAACCAACATTTAAAGGAGTATTTGGATCAATATCTTGCTAATGGTTTTATTCGTCCTTCTGAATCCCCAGTGTCATCCCCACTATTTTTCATACCAAAGAAGGATGGGGGTCTTCGAACTTGCATTGACTATCGAGCCCTCAATCAGGTTACCATCAAGTATCGATACCCACTGCCTTTAGTGTCAGTTTTATTAGATCAAGTAAAGAATGCTAGAATCTACACCAAATTGGACCTGCGAGGAGCATATCATTTGATACGAGTGGCTTCAGGGGATGAATGGAAAACTACTTTTTGGACTCGATACGGATTATATGAATATCAAGTGATGCCTTATGGGATATGCAATGCTCCCGCTGCTTTCCAGCATTTCGTTAATGATATATTACGAGAATTCCTCGACCGGATTGCCGTGGTTTATATGGATGACATTTTAATCTTTTCCGGCAATCTACAGGAGCACATTTTCCATGTTCGATCCATCCTCACAAGGTTGCAAGAAAACCATCTCTATGTAAAATTGGAGAAGTGTGCATTTCATGTGGAACAAGTTGAGTTCTTAGGATTCATTTTGTCACCAGAAGGAGTTAGTATGGATCCTACCAAGATAAGGACAACATTGGCCTTCTCCTTGCAATGTCAAAGAGATCCATAGTTTCTTGGGGTTCGCTAATTTTTATCGAAGATTCATATCCAAATTTTCTCAAACAGTTACACCCATTACTCGATTGTTGAAGAAAGGAGTGAAGTTTGAGTGGACAAAAGAAGCTGAAAATGCTTTTAATTTTTTGAAGAATTCCTTTGTCTCAGCTCCAGTCTTGCTCCACCCCAATCCAGATGAGCCATATTATGTGGAGGCAGATTCTTCAGATGTTGCCATAGGAGGTATCCTTTCCCAGCGTCAAAAAGATACAGGTCAATTACATCCAATGGCCTATTTCTCTCAAAAATTAACACTACCAGAGATAAATTATTCAATTGCGGATAAGGAGCTATTGGCAGTCAAAGAAACTTTTCGTGAGTGGAGGCATTACATTTTGGGAGCTAAGCATAAAGTGACCGTTTACACGGACCGCCGAAATTTACAGTTTTTAAAATCAGCTCGAACTCTAACAGCTAGGCAACTGCATTGGTCCCTATATTTTGTAGACTTTGATTTTGTTATCACTTTCAGACCAGGAAAAGTAAATGGGAAGGCAGATGCTCTATCTCGAATTGATACCGGTGCAGTTAAAGAGCCTCAGGAAAAAGAATTGATTATTCCACAAGAGAAGTTCATATCTGCCATATTGTATGAAGAGTTAACCAAAGAAATTCAAGAAAACTTAACATTCGAAGGAATGCTGAGGTGGTCCAAAGAAGGCCAAGGAAGAGAAATCAAAAATGGTTTATATACTTTAAAGGTGCACTGTATGTTCCGACTGTGGAGCTGCAAGAAAAAATTCTTCAGGCTTATCATGATGATCCATTGGCTGGACACAAAGGAATTAAAAAACCTCAAAGTCTGATACAACGAGAATTTTGGTGGCCAAAAATGAAAACTCAGATAAGACAATATGGGGGTCATTACAACATTGGCGGTAAAAGCCAATTATCGCCATGCAGAAGACCGCCAATACACCGCTGTGGCCGTGGAAATCCGCCACAGCTATTATGACCCACATCTCGGAATCCGCCGAAATTCAGACACCCACACAAGTCCGCCACACCAAAGGTCAGTGATAAACTGGCGAAAACAAAACCTCCACCGTCACGCCAACAGAAACACGCCCATGCTATCACGACCCACGAATCCACACGGCGGTCTTTCAACCGCGGTATTTCATTGGCGGTACACACTGCCGCGCTCAAAATACATACACATCTCCAAAACACCGCCACATTGGACATTTCGAAATACACACACCTGATACACATACAAACACCACTCCCAAACACCCAGCACAATATAAAACACACACCCACATCACCCACAAATCCCTAAGACCAAAAATTATTGACGAAGGCCAGAGAGAGAGCACAGAATAGACAACCCCACCACACAGAGGCACACAACACCATCACCCACACAACATCCACACACAAAACACCACACCACTACACATCACCACACTCATCACCACATACACCACCCCACACATCACCTACACCACCCCATGGCACGGCAAAGACACCCCAGGTTCTCAGAGGAGGAGCTCAGGGTCATGGTGGAGGAAATCGTACGGGTAGAGCCACAGCTATTTGGATCACAGGTACAGCACACCTCCATAGCTAGGAAGATGGAGCTATGGCGAAGAATAGTCGACAGGGTCAATGCAGTGGGACAGCACCAAAGAAATCGGGATGACATCAGGAAGAGGTGGAATGACCTACGGGGAAAGGTGCGTTCCGTGGTCTCCAGGCACAACATTGCGGTACAGCGTACTGGCGGCAGACTCCCACCTCCTCCCCCACAACTAACAACATGGGAGGAGCAGGTCTTGACCATTATGCATCCTGAGGGCCTCGGAGGAGTCGGTGGAGGAATGGACACTGGTAAGTCAAATCTTAACTATCATATCCCCCACCCTACCTGCATGCTATCACACACCCCCGCCCTCACCCCCTCCCCTATCACTCCAACTCCTCACCAATGTACTAATAACACAAACCACCCATCCCAACACCAAGCCCTGCATGACAGAAGAAAGCATGGACACCCCTCACTAAAGCATGCCCACTGCACATACCCATAACACCCCCCCAAACATCATCACACAAGCCCCCACACAGGAATGCTAGCACTGGGGTACACGCTCACCCACCATTGCACACCATGGCACACACACATGCAATAATCATGCTTTTACACCCCTGCAGGACCACTACCTAACTTCACCAGACAGGAGGGTCCAGACATCTCTACCCCACCCACAGAAGAGGCCCACAGTGATGACAACTGGTTCCGGATGACCAGCCCGGACCATTGTGGGCCTCGGGACAGTCGGTTCCCTTCGCACAGGCACAGCCTAAAACAGACCTTCCACCCTCTGGAAACACCAGCACAGCACCCATTCAGCGGGCCCATACCTCCGTACCCAGGACACTTCAATCAGCTGTTTGTCCACCACTACAGGGAACCCAGGATAACCCACCACCCCAACAACAGGGACCTGGGGACAGTGGTAGTGGGCACACAGTCCAGGGGACGGAGGCACAGGAACACAGGGGAACTGGGAGGGCTGCCGTGCGACAGGGGGCGGACAGGCCAAGGGAACCCACTCTCCACGAGGCCCTCTCCTCCATCATGGGAGCATACCACCACTCCCAGGAGACGATGGCTACGGTCCTGGCCAAGTTTCAGGAGACCCAGCGCCTGCAGGAAGAACAGTATTTGGGGTTCAGGGAGGAACTCAGAACCATCAGCTCCGCCCTGGGCACCATCGTAGGGGTGCTGAAGGACATACAGAACACCATGAGGGAAACCGTGGCACTCCAAGGGGCCCCTGAACTAGCATGGACGATGAACTGCCCACCACCTCCGCCGGCGCTTGTGGACAGGACGCCCCCCCACAGGACCACCACACCAGCACCCCACCCCCTGCAGACGGAGAACCACCCCGCAAGCGGTCCCTAAGATCCAGGAACAGGAAAGAGCACGATGGCAAGACCCCCGCCAAGAAATGAGACCACCCTGATTGTCATCCCACTGTCCCACTTTGTAACCCTGTCCATATTGGAACTGCCCCAGCTCCACTTCCTATGCCCATATGGGCAGTGCACCTGTGAGACTAATAGACTGGATTCTGCCATGGACATTCCTCCACCATCACCCCTCACCATTTTACCACCCCCTCCAATAATTAGCACTTCAATAAACACCCTTGAAGCACAAAACAATCTGGAGTCAGTCTGTGATTTAGAAAAAGTGTATTAGCTATGACAGTGACAAAATCCTTTCTCAATAGTAATGTCAACATACCTATGTCACGCATCACAAGTCCATGAAGGATGCAAGCAGATGACACACGTTGGTAACCACACCTGTGAAACCGTAATGGAAATGTACAACTCAGTTACCAAATACTGCTTGAAATTGACAGACAGGATAGAGGTAGAAGTGTGAAAGTACTTATAGTAGTCAAGAAAGTGTTCTCACCTGTGTGTCACTGGAAATATTGCTGTATGACTGAGTCCCTGTTGTCAATGTCTTCTTCACCTGCTTCCTCCTCATCACTGTCCGCAGGCTCCACAGCTGCCACAACACCGTCATCTGGACCATCCTCCTGCAGAAAAGGCACCTGGCGTCGCAAAGCAAGATTGTGAAGCATACAGCAGGCGATGATGATCTGGCACACCTTCCTTGGTGAGTAGAATAGGGAACCACCTGTCATATGGAGGCACCTGAACCTGGCCTTCAGGAGGCCGAAGGTGCGTTCAATCACCCTCCTAGTCCGCCCATGGTCCTCATTGTAGCGTTCCTCTGCCCTTGTCCTGGGATTCCTCACTGGGGTTAATAGCCATGACAGGTTGGGGTAACCAGAGTCCCCTAATAGCCACACACGGTGCCTCTGGAGTTGACCCATCACATAAGGGATGCTGCTATTCCGCAGGATGTAGGCGTCATGCACAGAGCCAGGGAACATAGCATTTACCTGGGAGATGTACTGGTCTGCCAAACATAACATCTGTACATTCATCTTACAGTTCCTGTACACCTGTTCACTCCTGTGGGGGGGGGACCAGAGCTACATGGGTCCCATCAATGGCACCTATGATGTTAGGGATATGTCCAAGGGCATAGAAGTCACCTTTAACAGTAGCCAAATCCTCCACCTGAGGGAAAACGATGTAGCTCCTCATGTGTTTCAGCAGGGCAGACAACACTCTGGACAACACGTTAGAAAACATAGGCTGGGACATCCCTGATGCCATTGCCACTGTTGTTTGAAATTACCCACTTGCAAGGAAATGGAGCACTGATAGCACCTGCACTTGAGGGGGGATTTCTGTGGGATGGCGGATTGCTGACATCAGGTCTGGCTCCAACTGGGTACACACTTCCTGGATTGTGGCACGGTCAAACCTGTAGGTGATGATTAAATGTTGCTCCTCCATTGTCAACAGGTCCACCAGTGGTCGGTACACCGGAGGATTCCGCCATCTCCTCACATGTCCCAGCTGACGGTGCCTAGGAAGGACAAAAGCGACCACAGAGTCAAGGAACTCAGAGGTATGTACCCACAGCTACACAGAACACGAAACATAATCCAAAAAGTTGTCTGTATTTGTGTTGAGTCCAGGCCTAGGTCTGTGTGACGCAGTTGAAAATGAAGCCATGTGGGCCCCTGAAATGGCGGCTGCCTGACCTCTAAACTGGGACAATGGGATGTGAGGTAACTGTGCTGGCATTGTACACTGTCGCGGTAGGCGGTCGAAGACCGCTGCGCAATGCTACGTTGGTTAACATTGGACCCTATGGGTCCCAGGAGGCAATGACGAAGTGCGCCGGCGGTGATGATACGCACCGCCGCGGACGTCACAGCTGCGGACGTGACCACCATTTTCTATCTGTTGAATCACTCAATACCTGATCTTCGACAGGAGAGGACCTATACTGTAAGTGCTGCTGTGACCTCGGTCTGGAAGAGACAATGGCATGTGCGTCTGGGGAAAGGGCCCCTGCCTTCACTGCACAGGAGTTGGAGAAGCTCGTGGATGTGGTCCTCCCCTAGTGCACGCTACTCTACGGTCCTCCAGACCAACAGGTGAGTACATAGGGTGCAAGTTGTATGGGCTATGCCTGGGTGGAGAGGGCTGGTTGTAAGAAGGAAGGGGGCAGAGTTCTGCGAGCATGAAGGGCTGTGAATGCATGTGCCACATGGCAAGGGTAGGGATGTGGGCCACTCACTTCGACGGTGCAGTTGGTAATGACTTCTCTTCTTCCCCTGTACATGTCATGTAGGTCAGCGCCCACCAGAAGAAGGCTATTTGGCGTGCCATCGCCAAGGACGTCCGGACCCTGGGGGTCTACCAGAGACGGAGCACCCACTGCCGTAAAAGATGGGAGGACATTCGCCTGCTGGAGCAAAAAGACGGCGGCGGCTCAGCTGGGGATGGCCTCCCAACGTGGGAGGGGTGCCCGTCGCACCATGACCCCCCTGATGTTCCAGGATCCTGGCGGTGGCCTACCCTGAGTTGGATGGGCTCTTGAGGGCATCACAGCAGACACAAGGGGGTGAGTACACTCTCATTCAGCTGACTTTGCGCGCAGTGGAGGGGCCTGGGTGGGGGAGGAGGGCTGTGGGTTTCCCTAGGCCAGGGCGAGTTCCGTAGGCTAGGCCCCTCCGTAATGCAGGCCATGTGCCACTCCACCCCACCTCTGTAGAGTGCCAAGTACAGGCATACATGCCCCTGTGTCATCCATGTGTGCAGATGTCCACCATAGCCATGTAGGCCATATCCCAGGAACTGCATCTGTAGAGCCCAACAGCGCGGCGTAGTGCAGGGGGCTGCTGTGTCTGTATTGTCCGCCAACGGTAGCAGTAAGCCATGTCCTTAACCTGTCTTTCTTCTGTCGTCCCCCCCCCTTTTTGTGCTCTCCCTGTTCTTTTGTGCATCAGCATCATCAGGCGGAGGTACAGTGGCACCGGAGCATGAGGGGGCTGCATCCCACATGGCCATGGAGGGCCACACCACGGACTCAGAATACACCAGTGGGACAGAGGGCGAGTGGAGCTTCACAGCGGTCACCGAATCAGCAACCAGCGACAAGGACTCGTCCTCCGATGGGAGCTCCCTTGTGGTGGCATCACCATCTGTGCCCCCCACTTCTACAGGTACAGCCGCCACCCCCCCTACCAGCACCGCCCTCCCAGCAGCCCCTCAGCCTTCGCCCCGTGCCCGCTCACCCAGGAGGGTGGGCATCACCTTCGCCCAAGGCAGCTCAGCCCCTGCCCCTGTCACCCCTGCTGCCCTCAGTGAGGAGGCCATTGACCTCTTCAGGTCACTCACTGTTGGGCAGTCTACCATTGTGAATGACATCCAGGGTGTAGAAAGGGAGTTGCAACACACTAATGCATTCCTGGAGGGCATTCATTCTGGTCAGGCTGCCCATCATCGAACCCTGCAATCTCTGGCCTCAGCACTGATGGCAGCCATTGTCCCTGTCTCTAGTTCCCCCCTCCAACTTCCTCCACCCGGACCCAATCCCCTGTACCTCTGCCTATCCCAAGCACACCATCAGACCAGCCTGCAAACACGTCAACACACAAGGGAAGCTCAGGCAAACATAGGCACCTCACATCCCACAGGCACTCACACAAGCATCACCCACATACAGACACAGCAACATCCACTGCCTCCACTGTGTCCCCCTCCTCGTCGTCTCCCTCCTCCCTCCCAGTGTTGTCTACACTCTCACCTGCATGCACTACCACTACAGCCACTAGGACTCGCACCAGCACACCCACCACCACACCCCACTCACCTGCACTCACCACCCCACTACCATTTACACATTCCCTGTGTCCTCTCCCAGTGTATCTGTGACGCCCCCTCCCAAAGTACACTAACACTGGCACACACACGCCCAACATCCATCCACCTCATGACGGCCTCCAGAACATGCACCTGTACCCAAAGCCACAAAAGTTACATCTCCTACAACCACCTCCTCTTCTTCCACTCCCAAAACCCCTCCAGCTACCCGTCCCAGTGTTCGTCAGAAACTTTTCCTGAGCAACGTTGACCTCTTTCCCACCACCCCCTCCAATTCATAGGTATGTGGAGTGCACCAGGCACCAGGGCAGCCAGTTTGACACGGAGCCAAAGCACAGCCAGTCCCCCCCTGTGAAGCACCAGAAGTTGGACAGTGCCCGCCGGGATAGGGGGAAGACTCCAGCCGGCAAAGCCGCTCACAAGGGTCCCGGGGGGAGTGTTGACTCAGCTGTGACTCCTCCCAAGGTGGGGAAGGGGCAGAAGAAAGCGCCAAAGTCTGGGAAGAGCAGCACGGTGGAGAAGGCCGCCATCATCTCCGCTGCCCAGGAGGCCACGCCAGCGCGATCGTCACTGGCCAGGATGCCACCGCCAGAGTCAGTGCCCAGGAGGGCAGTCCCATCGTCACTGGTCAGGAGACCATCGCCAGAGTCAGTGCCCAGGAGGGCAGTCCCACCGTCACTGGTCAGGAGACCACCGCCAGAGTCAGTGCCCAGGAGGGCAGTCCGATCGTCACTGGTCAGGAGACCACCGCCAGAGTCAGTGCCCAGGAGGGCAGTCCGATCGTCACTGGTCAGGAGACCACCACCAGAGTCAGTGCCCAGGAGGGCCCCGGCAGCCACAGCCCCGCTGGGCAATGAGGGACCGCCATGGCAAACACCGCTGCACAGGTCAGAGACAGCAAAGTCAAGCACCGCTGAACAGTGCAAGCACCGCTGAACAGGGCAAAGACCGCCATGGCAAGCACCGCTGAACAGGTCAGAAACTGCAAAGTCAAGCACCGCTGAACAGGGCAAAGACCGCTGAACAGGGCAAAGACCGCCATGGCAAGCACCGCTGAACAGGTCAGAAACTGCAAAGTCAAGCACCGCTGAACAGGGCAAAGACCGCTGAACAGGGCAAAGACCGCCATGGCAAGCACCGCTGAACAGGTCAGAGACAGCAAAGTCAAGCACCGCTGAACAGGGCAAGCACCGCTGAACAGGGCAAAGACCGCCATGGCAAGCACCGCTGGACAGGTCAGAAACTGCAAAGTCAAGCACCGCTGAACAGGGCAAAGACCGCTGAACAGGGCAAAGACCGCCATAGCAAGCACCGCTGAACAAGTCAGAAACTGCAAAGTCAAGCACCGCTGAACAGGGCAAAGACCGCCATGGCAAGCACCGCTGAACAGGTCAGAAACTGCAAAGTCAAACACCGCTGAACAGGGCAAAGACCGCCATGGCAAGCACCGCTAAACAGGGCAAGCACCGCCAAGTCAAGCACCGGTAGACCATGTGCGGCAGGGGCAGTGACGGAACTGGGACCGTCACGGGGAGAGTGATGCACTCTTGGCACCAGTCCCCCTCCAGAACCAGTGGAGAACAGCATCCACTACCTCAGTCCTTAACAGGATGAAGCACTCTGGGCACCAGTCCCCCTCCAGAACCAGTGGAGAACAGCATCCACTACCTCAGTCACTAACAGGATGAAGCACTCTGGGCACCAGTCCCCTTCCAGAACCAGTGTAGACTGTCATCCACTTGAGAGACTGTGGCTTTGCACTCCCCAGGATGGTACAGTGGGCAAACCACCCACTGAAAAGACTTGTGAGACTGTGGCTTTGCACTCCCCAGGATGGTACAGTGGGCAAACCACCCACTGAAAAGACTTGTGAGATTGTGGCTTTGCACTCCCCAGGATAAAGCAGTGGGCAAACCACCCACTGAAAAGACTTGTGAGACTGTGGCTTTGCACTCCCCAGGATGGTACAGTGGGCAAACCACTCACTGAAAGGACTTGTGAGACTGTGGCTTTGCACTCCCCTGGATGGTACAGTGGGCAACCCACCCACTGTAGAGACTTGAGAGACTGTAGCATTGCACTCCCCAGGATGGTACAGTGGGCAAACCACCCACTGTAGAGACTTGTGAGACTGTGGCTTTGCACTCCCCAGGATGGTACAGTGGGCAAACCACCCACTGTAGAGACTTGAGAGACTGTGGCTTTGCACTCCCCAGGATACATCAATGGGCATGGTGCCCCATCGTGGATCTGGTGTGGTGCTGTCATCTGGCTGAGGTGCCCCCCCTTCCCTCCCCCCTGAGGTGCCTGTTGTATTTCGATCTGATGCCCCAGCAGTGTTCTCTCCATTTCTGGTCAGGTATCTGATGTGGGCCTCGCCCATGCATTTTGGGCCCAGTGGTCCACGGACATTGAATGGTACATACCTGCACTACTAATCGTGATGTATATTTTGTTGAATGTGTATATATATCTGTATATATTAGCTTACTGTATTTTGATACATTACAATGGTTCAACTCATTTCCTTTTGTCTTTGCATTCTTCCGGGGCGGTTGGGGGTTGTTACTGTGATGTTTGGATATGCATTGGTGTGTGTGTTGTAGTGGGTGAGGGTCGGGGTGGGGGTGTTGCGTGTGTGTGTGTCTGACTTTTGCCTCCCCTATGTCGTAGGTGCAGTACTCACCGTTGTCTTCGGCGCCAGCATTGCTGATGATCGTAGAGGAGCAGGAATACTATCGCAGGGAGTATTTGGAGTTCCGGCTCCATGGTGCCCTCCTTCCTTGTGGAGTGTGTTGAGGTGAGCGTTTTCCCTTTGAAATGGCTGTTTCCGCCGTGTTTTTATCCACGGTGAATCCGCCACGGAAAAGGTGGCGGATTGGTAGGTTGTGATACTGTGGGCGGTACTTTGTCTCCCGCCTGTCTGTTGGCAATCGCAAATTTCAGCCACGATTTATAGGCCCATTTAAAGTTGACAAGATGATCAATCCAGTTGCAGTTAAATTGCAGTTGCCAGCTCATCTAAAGATACATCCTGTTTTCCATGTCTCCTTGTTAAAGAACAGTCCTCCAAATTTACGTCAAAACTCCCCTCCAAGTCCTATCCAGATTAGCTCTGCAGAAGAGTATGCGGTCAATCAAATCTTAGATGCCAAAATCAGTAATGGCAAGCTTTATTATCTAATTGATTGGAAAGGTTATGGTCCAGAGGAACGATCCTGGGAGCCACACGAGTATGTACATGCTTCAAGATTAGTGAGAAACTTTCATAGAACCTACACAAGCAAACTTAAATTGGAGAACTGTTCCTTGAGGGGGAGTACTGTCATGACCACACAAACTTGCCAAATCAAATCAAAGAAATGCTTGAGAAAAGCAAAGAGATATCCTCAGTGGAGACAGCAAATCCCAAACTGGAAGAAGGTTTGCAGAGTAATCTTGCGCTTATTTCAAAGGAAGAATCAAGAAGAGAAGATTCAAGATGGCCGTCGTGAGTCCTGAAGGTTAGTTACAGTTCTAGTCTTGCAATCAGTTGGTTGCTAGGTTACGAGCTCACCATCTGGAAGCTTCCCACTTCAACTGAGGTCTGACAGGAATCAGCTGTGTGGAGAGCGAGCGCGCTTCAGAGCAGAAGCTCCTGTGAGGTAAAATTACACTTGAAGACTATTTTTCAGAAAACGTGATAAATATTGTCAAGGTTTATTCGAGGAGTTTGATAGTAGACCGTTCCAGTGGAGGTCTGGCAAGGCTACAGAGTTTAATGTATGAATAAATCTTATGTTTACAAGGTTCCTGTTTAAGATACCAAAGTCAAAAGAAAAACTAACTTTAACAAGCAAGTATTTACAAATACCAAGGTTAGAAACGAAGGACGAGTTTAACAGAGAAATGAATGTTAACAAGTAAGCATTTACAAATGCAATGGTAATAAACCAAAGTAGAGTTTAAAAGAGAAATGAACTTTAATAAACAAGCATTTACAAATACAAGTTATCGACAGATGTCGAAGTAAGAAAGGAGAAACTAACTTTAATAAACAAGCATTTACAAATACAAGTTATCAACACATGTCGAAGTAAGAAAGAAGAAGCGAACTTTAATAAACAAGCATTTACAAACACAAGTATTGACAGAAGTCAAAATAAGACAGGAGAAACAAACTTTCACAAGCAAGAATTACCAATGCAATAAACGTAATTGAACTCTCTAATGTAAAGTAGAAACCAACTAACATCAGCTGATTTGGAGAACGCATTATCACCAACTATATATAATATATATATATAGCAACTTAAAACCAATCTCTAACAAAGGTTGAGAAGTTCTTCCAGAATCAGTAATAAGCATTTTTAAGAAGAGCTTATCATTCATAGAGAGAAGCAAGGCTACAGAGAACTCAGGGTGAGTGAAGAAATAATATAATTAAAGAGAATTAAGTGTTAAGAGTAGAAAGTGTAAAACTGATGTTGTATGTCCCTAATAATTGCGACTGTGACTCTTGCAGGTGCTGCATCCAATCTTAGACGTGAAGAGGCAGACTGAGTACTGATGTTCATCATCTCTCTGGCACTCTCTCTACAATCCCATTCCCCTTTCCCCCTCCGGGGTACTCAGCACAAAGGATTAAAATTTGTTGTGAGTAGCTCGGGTCGGTACTGAGGAGTTATCTTCTGCTTCTGAGGAAATCAAATTGAAGTATCCTGACAAGAGGCAAGAACTGGGAACAGGCTCAGGCTGAAGCAAAGGCAGGACTAGGACTTGAAAACAGGGCGCAAACTTCAGGCTGCAACAAGGCAGGAGCGGGATGGAGAAACAGGGAACAGGCTCTGGAAGAAACAAACAGGTACAAGGCTGAGAGATAGGTAGCAGACTCTGGCTGGAACAATCAGGAGCAGGGAAGAGAAACAGGAAACAGGTTCAAGCTGAAGCAGAAGAGGAACAAAACTGGAACACCACCTGATAAGGGGTCTGTAACACAAAGGAATCGAACTCCAATGCACGATGGGGATCTTGAGGAAATGGCTGCCAATGAGCAGTTCCAAGCTGCTCTGCACAGGAGAGGTCTCAGGTGTGTGTAGTTTCAGACACTTGCAAGTTCTGGAGGATCCGGTGAAAAGGAGCAACTGGACTTCTCCCATAGAAAACAATGGGAAACAGAATCCAGGCTTTCCTGACTACAAGGCTGTGCATTATGGGATTTGCAGTCCCAGGAAGCAAATGTAGTACTACACAAGTATACCATGGCCAAAAGAGAAACAAACCGGAGTCAGCAAGGGACTCTAGATAACTGTTCAAGGTGTTTCCCAGGCTTCCGACAGTCCCCGTACAGCGCCCCCTAGAGATGGGACGACCGAGTCGTAACAGCTACTTAGCATCCAAACTGCATGTCCTGCCAAACTGGATTGCCTGCAAATTGAAACAAAATCCCAAAAAATGGATAGAGAGGTGGTGGGCCCATACCTGTTGGGCCTAATTTGCAAATCCAAAACTAAAATACCCCCCAACTTTTTTTTTGTGAGAACAAATTCTGCACCTCTGCTTTGGGACAAGGCCAATAATAAATTCGTTTTGGCTACATACCTCTCTCCCATATGCCAATACATTTCAACCCATTGTTCACACCAGCACTTATTCCTCTTCCCATTGAGGCATGATGGCTATGTGGCTGCCTTATGGTAAGTGACCTATATATCAAGGAGGATATCAAATCGTTTAATGATTGTAAACAAGACTTCAACATAGCAGAAACAGAAAGGCTGCACTATTTGCTGCTTATACCGTGGGTATTTCACCCAAATTTAAGGAAGCGGGCTGTAAAGATAACCAGACACAAGTGGGACATACCTGGCTCACTACCACCTGCATGATGTCCACAGCTGTAAAAGATGATGCTACAGAGAGACTTGATCTATGTCTATGCAATACGTACTAGGATATTGTGACTGAGAAATTCTTGTGGTATGAATTACTGAAAAGGATGTTATAAGGATGCTTATATTTCACTAATGCCATTAGGATTTTAAGTTAATATTGATTGTGTTACTAAGAAAGAAAATTGGAACATTTAATAAAGAAATGTATTAAAATTCATTACCGTGTATGAATTAGGATGGCTTACTCCTCTATGTTTGGCTATCTCTTCTGTCATTCCGCAACGTATGCTATCCACCTTGCAATCAACAACACTGATAACATCCGGGGACATCCTGGCCGCAGCAATTATGCCCTCTACTCTCCGTCAGTCAGGTTAAGGCTGGGAACCTCCGATATTTACTTCTACATTTCAATATTATACCTTTCACTAGCTTATTTTGTTGTAGAGTATTTTTATCAAAAACTAAAAGTGTTTTATTGGGGTTGATTAATTTTCTTTAATGTAATCATATCTAATGTGTTGGTACATGTGCTCAATAGCACTTTAATAATTTGGAAATAATAATTTAATATATTTATTCTCACCATAGCTGCTCGATTTGGGTATACCATGGGAACACAAAGTACAAAGACACCAGTTTAGCAGTTGACATCACAGGGGTCATCCAGAAATGAAATATATCTGTCTTGAGCTGGCAAATTGGCATTGTTAAGCTATAATCCATGCATAGATTAACCCTTAACTGCATAAGCATCTTCATGTTCCCATGGTACTACATTTAGGGCCAGATGTAGCAAACGTTTGCGAGTCGCAAATGGCCCGAATCGCTATTTGCGACTCCGCAAAATCGGAAATGGGATGCAAAAATCCCATTACCGACTCGCAAAAATCGATGCGAGCCGTTACCGACTCGCAAAATGTGCGACCCCATTTTGCAACCCGCAAATAGGAAGTCGCAATTTGCAAGTCGCAAACCATATGCAATTGCAACTCGCAAATTGCGACTAGTCGCAAAAAGCCCAGTTTGCATGTCCCTTTTATCACTAACTCAGAGCAGGTGGTAATCATTACCAAAGTATAAAAGGAGACCCAGAAGGCATCTGAGTTACTCAAGATGGCGGAGATATACCTGATAGCAGTGAGGAGGAGAGTCCACGCAGCCCAGCAGAGAAGGAAGAGGAGCCACCCGACGTGGGCTACCTCTCACCCCTGCAGACCCAGATTCTGAGGATGAAGAGCAAGAGCAACCACATCGCCATCATGGGGATCGGAGCATCGCAAATCAAGGCAGACTGAGACGGCAACACATCGCAACCCAATACTTTGGAAGGTACGTGTTAACTTCAACCATACTCACCTATTGACCAAACACTCCATTTGTTAAGTGGAACAATAAAATTATTTAATTTGTGCAGAAATTGAACTATTTACAATGACAAACTGTTCAGGGAGTTCAGAAAGCCAACCTGGCATGGGGCACATTGCCATCATGTGCCCCAACATCAGGGACAGTGTTTAGTTTATGGCCTACGGCGGCCTCTGCCAGCCTGGCTGGTCCCAGGTTGTTCAGCAGTGCTTTGCCTCGTACTCCCACTCCGGAGCACCCTGGTGTCACCAGCAGAGACACTGCTCACAGTGGAGCCCTCTTCGCTGTCCTGTGGGGTGTCCCCTGTACCCCTGGACACATGCCGTGCCTCCATGAGGTCGATCACATGGGTGATCCGGCCCAGGCCTCTTGCCACATCACCTGCAAAGTGGCCCATTTCCACCTGGAGGCCGACTGTTCTTCTTGACAGCCCAGTGGTGTTGATTGCCAGTCTGCAAATTGAGGAGGCCATCCTGTCCAGCCTCTGGAGCAGCTGGCGGTCCCTGCACTGCCCACCCTCGCTCTGTGACAGCAGTCCAGCCACCAGTTCACGCATGGACAGGGCTAGGTCCCCAGTGTTGTTGCCTATTACATCCAGTTGTGCATGGAGCTGCTGCATGCTGTTCTCATTGCTCCTTACAAAGCGGTGCAGAACCCCACTAATCCTCCCTAACATTTGGTTCTGCAGGCCCTGACCACGTAGCAGTTGTGCCTCTGTCATGGTGGTGGATGGACGCCCTGACTCGCCCTGCAGCCCTGCTCTCCTCAACCTGGGTCGCCTGCGCAGCGGTGGATGCCCTGTGAGATGTGCCGTGGCACTCCTGGCTGTTGCTGGTGCAGCCTCCGTAACCACTGTTGCAGCAGGTGTTGTCATCAAGGGGATGGTGTTGGTGGTGCAGGTGGGAGTGGTGGCTGCTCCTGTGCTTTCCTCATGGGGCTGGCTGACTGTTGGCACCTGGCTGCTGTGGCTGGTGGTGGGGTCTTGTGGGAGACCTGTGGGACATGGGGAACAGACTGTCAGTGTCTACTATCTGTTGCACACTTCCTAATAAACATTTGCCTATTGACTGCCTACTTGACTACATTGCCCATAATGCATCATGCTGGTATATGCTACCCTGAAATGGAGCTATCTTGGTTTTGCATGCCCCTGTGTACATGGTGGGTGGGGGTATGGCATTGATGGGGTTACAGGCATATTACATGGTACTCACCGGTTGATGTCCTGGGCTCAGAGGTGTCCAGATCTCCGAATCCTGTTACAGCCTCCTGCTCCAGGATCTCCTCCACCCTTTCCTCCAGGGGTGTGGGTGGTGGTATGGATGATGGTCCCCCTCCTGTGCCTCTCATCTCCCAGAGCCTTTCTGCCACCCTCTCCTTGGTCCGGGAGCGGAGGTCATACCACCTCTTCTTTATCTCATCGACACTCCTGTGGCTGACCCCCAGGGAGTTCACCTTTTCCTGAATATCCTGCCAAATTCTTTTTTTAGTAGAGTCTGGCACATTGAGGGCTGCCTTCCCAAATAGCTCATCATGGTGCTGACAGCATTCCTCTGTCAGCACCTCAAGCACCTTCTCAGCAAATTTCAATTTCCTCTTTCTGAGAGTGTCAGCCATTGTTGCTGTTGCTCTGTTTGCAGTTCTGCTGTTAAAAAGGGTGTGGTCCTCCCTCCTCCCAGGTGTATTTGTGAACTTCCTGGCTGTGATGTCATCATCATGTGCCAGGAAGTGTTTCCAGAGTGTTCTGGAGTGGTTTCTGGAGTGTTCTGCAGCACCTGCAATCAATTTTCATGATAATCGCAATTTGCGACACCCACTCGCAAATTGCGTGTCCGTTTTTATCCGGTCGCAAAAAGCGACCTCGCAGACAGCGGACTCGCTATCTGCGTTGCGACTCCGGGTGCGAGTCGCAATTTGTCCCCGAAAGTTGTACATGCATTCCTATTAGCGACACGTAAATTGCGAGTCGCAAATGCTCGCAAATTGCGAGTCGCTAATTTGTTAGT
The DNA here is from genome assembly GCF_031143425.1 of Pleurodeles waltl. Classification (NCBI taxonomy): domain Eukaryota; kingdom Metazoa; phylum Chordata; class Amphibia; order Caudata; family Salamandridae; genus Pleurodeles; species Pleurodeles waltl. The sequence continues at coordinate 1,089,799,124 of NC_090444.1, read as the reverse complement.
ACCTACATCTGGCCCTTATTGTATTCTTTTAGAAAAATGCCAGTTAAAGAAGAAAGCAAAATGTGAAACACAAAGCAGTATTTGCTGTATTTCAAATGTGTACATCTTCTTGTATGCACTGGGGACATTGTTCCAGGAGATGATGGTGAACCATCTACACAAGGATGATGATATAAAATCCAAGGAGATAATCAAACCCTTCTCCTAGCAGCTATCTCAGGTGACCACACTTATCTAGAAGATGAGGATGATGAGCAGGACCTGCTCGAGTGGAAGGAAGACCTGGGCATGGAGGAAGACATTATTGCCCACACACAGAACATCTCCATGAGCTTTACTTCACACCTGAGAATCAGTCTGCATTCTAGATCACTTTTGAGAAATGTAAGTTCTTGGCCCATTAATAAGGAGCCATGTGTGCTTGTCCTGCCTATGCAATACTCACATTCACACAGCCCTCAATTAAGTGGTGATGCTGTATAATTGCCCATGCACTCCTCTCATAAAGTGAATTCTCCTGTCTTCTCTGATTTATTTGTGGGAGAACTCTACCCTGGTGATGATTAGGCATCAATCATTCATCTTCTTCCCAACACAACCACCCAGACAAAACCACTTTCTCCATGATGGTCCATCTGCTGGCCATGTCTGTTAGCCATGCAGTTGGTGGGGTTATTTTTCCCAACAACAGTTCACTATGCAGGAGGGTAATCATGCAATTGGGCAATTCAAGGAGTCCCTCAGATGATTGATAGACTTACCAGAGTCTTGAATACTAATGTGAAATGGTACCAAAGCAAGATGTATCCAGAGCACCTGAAACATGGGTGAACCTACCACCTGTCAACCTGCCACCTCCACCACTTCATACTCCACCACAAACTCAAACACCATCAACTCAACCATTGACAAGGCACACACACTGTCAACTAAACTCAACACCAATACTGAATATGCGGCATTGTATTTTAAATCACAAAAACAATGTTTGTACACCATTTTGAAAATTAAAGTAGCCTTTAGCTTCTTAACCCCTTCGCTGCCAGGCCTTTTCCCCCTCCTCTGCCAGGCCTTTTTTTGCCTATTTGGAATAGTTCTCATTTAGGCCCTCATAACTTTTTGTCCACATAAGCTACCCACGCCAAATATGTGTCCTTTTTTTCCAACATCCTAGGGATTCTAAAAGTACCCAGACTTTGTGAGTTCCCCTGAAGGAGGCCAAGAAATTAGCCAAAATACAGAGAAAATTTCGTTTTTTCAAAACAAATGGGAAAAAAGGGCGGCAGAAGAAGGCTTGTGGTTTTTTAACTGAAAATGGCATCAACAAAGGGTTGGCAGTGCTAAAACCACCAGCTTCCCAGCTTTCAGGAACTGGCAGACTTGAATCAGAAAACCCAATTTTTCAACACAATTTTGACATTTACTGGGACATACCCCATTTTTACGATTGTTGTGCTTTCAGCCTCGTTCCAGTCAGTGACAGAAATGGGTGTGAAACCAATGCTGGATCCCAGAAACCTAAACATTTCTGAAAAGTAGACAAAATTCTGAATCCTACAAGGGTTTCCTGCAGAAAATAACAACTGAAATTAAAAAATATTACCATTTTTCTTTCCGTTTTACTCTGTAACTTTTTCCTGCAATGTCAGATTTTTGAAAGCACTATACTGTTACGTCCGCTGGACTCTTCTAGTTGCATTGATATATAGGGCTTGTAGGTTCACCAAGAACTCTAGGTACCCAGAGCCAATAAATGAGCTGCACCTTCCAGTGGGTTTTCATTCTACCGGGTATACAGCAATTCATTTGGTGAAATATAAAGAGTCAAAAATAGGTATCAAGAAAACCTTTGTATTTCCAAAATGGGTACAAGATAAGGTGTTGAGGAGCAGGGGTTATTTGCACACCTCTGAATTCTGGGGTGCCCACACTAGCATGTGAATTACAGGGCATTTCTCAAATAGACGTCTTTTTTACACACTGTCTTATATTTGGAAGGAAAAAATGTAGAGAAAGACAAGGGGCAATAACACTTGTTTTGGTATTCTATGTTCCCCAAAGTCTCCCTATAAAAATGGTACCTCACTTGTGTGGGTAGACATAGTGCCCGCGACAGGAAATGCCCCAAAACACAACGTGGGCACATCACATTTTTGCACCTTGGAAAACCTACCAAACCTGTGCATTTTTGAAAACTGGAGACCTAGGGGAATCCAAGACGGGGTGACTTATGGGGCTCTCGCCAGGTTCTGTTACCCAGAATCCTTTGCAAACCTCAAACTTGGGCTAAAAAAACAGTTTTTCCTCACATTTCGGTGACAGAGAGTTCTGGAATCTGAGAGGAGCCACAAATTTCCTTCTACCCAGCGTTGCCCCAAGTGGCCCGATAAAAATGGTACCTCACTTGTGTGGGTAGGCATAGTGCCCACAACATGAAATGCTCCAAAACACAACGTGGACACATCACATTTTTCTACAGAAAACAGAGGTGTTTTTTGCAAGTGCCTACTTGTGGAATTTGGCCTAAAGCTCAGCTGGCACCTAGGGAAAACCTACCAAACCTGTGCATTTGTGAAAACTAGAGACCTAGAAGAATCCAAGACGGGGTGAGTTGTGGGGCTCTCACCAGGTTCTGTTATCCAGAATCCTTTGCACACCTCAAAATATGGCTAAAAAACAAGTTTTCTCACATTTCGGTGACAGAGAGTTCTGGAATCTGAGAGGAGCCACAAATTTCTTTCCACCCAGCGTTCCCCCAAGTCTCCCGATAAAAATGGTACCTCACTTGTGTGGGTAGGCATAATGCCCGCAACAGGAAATGCTCCAAAACACAACGTGGACATATCTCGTTTTTCTAGAGAAAACAGAGGCGATTTTTGCAAAGTGCCTACCTGTGGCTTTTGGCCTCTAGCTCAGCCGGCACCTAGGGAAAACTACAAAGCCTGTGCATTTTTGTAAAGTAGAGACCTAGGGAATCCAGGACGGGGTGACTTGTGGGGCTCTCACCAGGTTCTGTTACCCAGAATCCTTTGCAAACCTGAAAATTTGGCTAAAGAAACAGTTTTTCCTCGCATTTCGGTGACAGAGAGTTCTGGAATCTGAGAGGAGCCACACATTTCCTTCTACCCAGCGTTCCCCCAAGTGGCCCGATAAAAATGGTACCTCACTTGTGTAGGTAGGCATAGTGCTCGCGACAGGAAATGCTCTAAAACAAAACGTGGACACATCAAATTTTTCTACAGAAAACAGAGGTGTTTTTTGCAAAGTGCGTACTTGTGGAATTTGGCCTCTCGCTCAGCTGGCACCTAGGGAAAACTACCAAACCTGTGCATTTTTTAAAACAAGAGACCTAGGGGAATCCAGGACGGGGTGATTTGTGGAGCTTTCACCAGGTTCTGTAACCCAGAATCCTTTGCAAACCTCACAATTTGGCTCAAAAAACACTTTTTTCCTCACATTTCGGTGACAGAGAGTTCTGGAATCTGAGAGGAGCAACACATTTCCTTCCACCCAGCGTTCCCCCAAGTCTCCCGATAAAAATGGTACCTCACTTGTGTGGGTAGGCATAGTGCCCGCGACAGGAAATGCTCCAAAACACAATGTGGACACATCACATTTTTCTACAGAAAACAGAGGTGTTTTTTGCAAAGTGCCTACCTGTGGATTTTGGCCTCTAGCTCATCCGGCACCTAGGGGAACCAAACCTGTGCATTTTTTAAAACTGGAGACCTAGGGGAATCCAGGACGGGGTGACTTGTGGGGCTCTCACCAGGTTATGTTACCCAGAATCCTTTGCAAATCTCAAAATTTGGCTAAAAATTACTTTTTCCTCAAATTTCGGTGACAGAGAGTTCTGGACTTTGAGAAGAGCCACAAATTTCCTCCCACCCAGCGTTCCCCCAAGTCTCCCGATAAAAATGGTACCTCACTTGTGTGGGTAGGCATACTGCCCGCAACAGGAAATGCTCCAAAACACAACGTGGACACATCACATTTTCCAACAGAAAACAGAGGTGTTTCTTGCAAAGTGCCTACCTGTGGATTTTGGCCTCTAGCTCAGCCGGCACGTAGGGAAACCTACCAAACCTGTACATTTTTGAAAACTAGAGACCTAGGGGAATCCAAGACGGGGTGGCTTGTGTGGCTCTCACCAGGTTCTGTTACCCAGAATGCTTTGCAAACCTCAACATTTGGCTAAAAAAACACTTTTTCCTCACATTTCGGTGACAGAGAGTTCTGGAATCTGAGAGGAGCCACAAATTTCCTTCTACCCAGCGTTCCCCCAAGTGGCCCAATAAATATGGTACCTCAGTTGTGTTTGTAAGCATAGTGCCCGCGACAGGAAATGCTCCAAAACACAACGTGGACACATCACATTTTTCTACAGAAAACAGAGGTGTTTTTTGCAAAGTGCCTACCTGTGGATTTTGGCCTCTAGCTCAGCTGGCACCTAGGGAAAACTACCAAACCTGTACATTTTTGAAAACTAGAGACCTAGGGGAATCCAGGACGGGGTGACTTGTGGGGCTTTCACCAGGTTCTGTTACCCAGAATCCTTTGCAAACCTGAAAATTTGGCTAAAGAAACAATTTTTCCTCACATTTCGGTGACAGAGAGTTCTGGAATCTGAGAGGAGCCACACATTTCCTTCGACCCAGCGTTCCCCCAAGTCTCCCAATAAAAATTATACCTCACTTGTGTGGGTAGGCATAGTGCCCGCGACAGGAAATGCTCCAAAACACAATGTGGACACATCACATTTTTCTACAGAAAACAGAGGCGTTTTTTGCAAAGTGCCTACCTGTGGATTTTGGCCTCTAGCTCAGCCGGCACCTAGGGGAACCAAACCTGTGCATGTTTGAAAACTGGAGACCTAGGGAAATCCAGGACGGGGTGACTTGTGGGGCTCTCATCAGGTTATGTTACCCAGAATCCTTTCCAAACCTCAAAATTTGTCTAAAAAATTACTTTTTCCTCAAATTTCGGTGACAGAGAGTTCTGGAATCTGAGAGGAGCCACTAATTTCCTTCCACCCAGCGTTCCCCCAAGTCTCCCGATAAAAATGGTACCTCACTTGTGTGGTTAGGCATACTGCCCGCGACAGGAAATGCTCCAAAACACAACTTGGACACATCACATTTTCCAACAGAAAACAGAGGTGTTTCTTGCAAAGTGCCTACCTGTGGATTTTAGCCTCTAGCTCAGCCGGCACCTAGGGAAACCTACCAAACCTGTACATTTTTGAAAACTAGATACCCAGGGGAATCCAAGACGGGGTCACTTGTGGGGCTCTCACCAGGTTCTGTTACCCAGAATCCTTTGCAAACCTCACAATTTGGCTAAAAAAACACTTTTTCCTCATATTTCGGTGACAGAGAGTTCTTGAATCTGAGAGGAGCCACAAATTTCCTTCTACCCAGCGTTCCCCCAAGTGGCACGATAAAAATTGTACCTCACTTGTGTGGATAGGCATAGTGCCCGCAACAGGAAATGCTCCAACTCACAATGTGGACACATCACGTTTTTCTACAGAAAACAGAGGTCTTTTTTTGGAAAGTGCCTACTTGTGGAATTTGGCCTCTAGCTCAGCTGGCACCTTGGGAAACTTACCAAACCTGTGCATTTTTGAAAACTAGAGACCTAGAGGAATCCAAGATGGAGTGAGTTGTTGGGCTCTCACCAGGTTCTGTTATCCAGAATCCTTTGCAAACCTCAAAATTTGGCAAAAAAAACACGTTTTCCTCATATTTCGGTGACAGAGAGTTCTGGAATATGAGAGGAGACACACATTTCCTTCCACCCAGCGTTCCCCCAAGTCTCCCGATAAAAATTGTACCTCACTTGTGTGGGTCGGCATAGTGCCCGCGACAGGAAATGCTCCAAAACACAACGTGGACACATCACATTTTTCCACAGAAAAAACAGAGGTGTTTTTTGCAAAGTGCCTACCTGTGGATTTTGGCCTCTAGCTCAGCTGGCACCTAGGGAAAACTACCAAACCTGTGCATTTTTGTAAACTAGAAACGTAGTGGAATCCAAGACAGGGTGACTTGTGGGGCTCTCACCAGGTTGTGTTACCCCGATTCCTTCGCAAACCTGAAAATTTGGCTAAAGAAACAGTTTTTCCTCACATTTCGGTGACAGAGAGTTCTGGAATCTGAGAGGAGACACACATTTCCTTCCACCCAGCGTTCCCCCAAGTCTCCCGATAAAAATTGTACCTCACTTGTGTGGGTAGGCATACTGCCCGCAACAGGAAATGCTCCAAAACACAAAGTGGACACATCACATTTTTCTACAGAAAACAGAGATGTTTTTTGCAAAGTGCCTACCTGTGGATTTTGGCCTCTAGCTCAGCTGGCACCTAGGGAAAACTACCAAACCTGTGCATTTTTGTAAACTAGAAACGTAGTGGAATCCAAGACAGGGTGACTTGTGGGGCTCTCACCAGGTTGTGTTACCCAGAATCCTTTGCAAACCTCAAAATTTGGCTAAAAAAACACTTTTTCCTCACATTTTCGTGACAGAGAGTTCTGGAATCTGAGAGGAGCCACAAATTCCCTTCCACCCAGCGTTCCCCCAAGTCACCCGATAAAAATGGTACCTCACTTGTGTGGGTAGGCATACTGCCCGCGACAGGAAATGCTCCAAAACACAACGTGGACACATCACATTTTCTGCAGAAAACAGAGGTGTTTTTTGCAAAGTGCCTACTTGTGGATTTTAGCCTCTAGCTCAGCCGGCACCGCGGGAAACCTACCAAACCTGTACCTTTTTTAAAACTAGAAACATAGGGGAATCCAAGACAGGGTGAATTGTGGGGCTCTCACCAGGTTCTGTTACCCAGAATCCTTTGCAAACCTCAAAATGTGGCTAAAAAAACACATTTTCCTCACATTTCGGTGACAGAGAGTTCTGGAATCTAAGAGGAGCCACAAATTTCCTTCCACCCAGCGTTCCCCCAAGTGGCCCGATGAAAATGGTACCTCACTTGTGTGGGTAGGCATAGTGCCCGCGTTAGGAAATGCTCCAAAACACAACGTGGACACATCACATTTTTCTACAGAAAACAGAGGTGTTTTTTGCAAAGTGCCTACGTGTGGATTTTGGCCTCTAGCTCAGCCGGCACCTAGGGGAACCAAACCTGTGCATGTTTGAAAACTGGAGACCTAGGGAAATCCAGGACGGGGTGACTTGTGGGGCTCTCATCAGGTTATGTTACACAGAATCCTTTCCAAACCTCAAAATTTGTCTAAAAAATTACTTTTTCCTCAAATTTCGGTGACAGAGAGTTCAGGAATCTGAGAGGAGCCACTAATTTCCTTCCACCCAGCGTTCCCCCAAGTCTCCCGATAAAAATGGTACCTCACTTGTGTGGTTAGGCATACTGCCCGCGACAGGAAATGCTCCAAAACACAACTTGGACACATCACGCTGACAACATGACCGCCCTCAAGAACGCTACACGCGAACACCACCACCTGATCCGCACTGCCAAAAGGAACTTTTTCACCGACAGACTAGACAAAAACAGCCACAACAGCAGAGAACTCTTCAGCATCGTCAAAGAGTTCTCCAACCCCAGCGCCAGCGCCAACGCCGTCACGCCCTCACAGGATTTGTGCGAATCCCTCGCCACTTTCTTCCATCGCAAGATCAGCGACCTCCACGACAGCTTCGGACACCAGACCCAACCATACACCACTGAACCCGCTTCCCCGGACATCACCCTCAACAACTGGACCCACATCAACACGGAAGAAACCAAATCCATCATGAACTCTATCCACTCCGGCGCCCCTTCGGACCCCTGCCCGCACTTCATCTTTAACAAAGCCGACGACATCATCGCCCCGCACCTCCAGACCGTCATCAACTCTTCTTTTTCTTCTGCTACCTTCCCCGAATGCTGGAAGCACGCTGAAGTCAACGCCCTACTAAAGAAACCTACGGCTGACCCAAGCGACCTGAAAAACTTCCGCCCCATCTCTCTTCTACCTTTCCCAGCCAAGGTAATAGAAAAGACCGTCAACAAACAGCTGACCACCTTCCTGGAAGACAACAACCTGCTCGACCCTTCACAAACCGGATTCCGAACCAACCACAGCATGGAAACCACCCTCATCTCAGTCACAGACAACATCAGAACCCTGATGGACAACGGTGAAACAGTCGCCCTCATTCTCCTCGACCTCTCGGCTGCCTTTGACACCGTCTGTCACCGCACCCTAATCACCCGCCTACGCTCCACCGGGATCCAAGGCCAGGCCCTGGACTGGATCGCCTCCTTCCTCGCTAACCGCTCCCAAAGAGTTTACCTCCCTCCGTTTCGCTCAGAACCCACCAAGATCATCTGCGGCGTGCCTCAAGGCTCATCGCTCAGCCCGACACTCTTCAATGTCTACATGAGCCCCCTCGCCGACATCGTACGCAAGCACGACATCATCATCACCTCCTACGCCGACGACACCCAACTTGTACTCTCCCTCACCAAGGACCCCGCCAGCGCCAAGACCAACCTACAAGAGGGTATGAAGGACGTCGCAGATTGGATGAGGCTCAGCCGCCTAAAGCTGAACTCTGAAAAAACGGAAATCCTCATCCTCGGCAACACCCCGTCCGCCTGGGACGACTCCTGGTGGCCCACGGCCCTCGGCACCGCACCGACCCCCGCAGACCACGCCCGCAACCTCGGCTTCATCTTGGACCCTCTTCTCACCATGACCAAGCAAGTCAACGCCGTGTCCTCCGCCTGCTTCCTCACTCTCCACATGCTCCGCAAGATCTTCCGCTGGATCCCCGCCGACACCAGAAAAACCGTGACCCACGCCCTTGTCACGAGTCCCCTGGACTACGGCAATACCCTCTACGCCGGGACCACCGCCAAACTCCAAAACCGCCTGCAACGCATCCAAAACGCCTCGGCCCGCCTCATCCTCGACGTACCCCGCAACAGCCACATCTCCGCACACCTGAGACACCTGCATTGGCTCCCAGTCAGCAAAAGGATCACCTTCCGTCTTCTCACCCACGCACACAAAGCCCTCCACAACAAGGGACCGGAATACCTCAACAGACGCCTCAGCTTCTACGTCCCCACCCGCCCCCTCCGCTCCGCTGGCCTCGCACTTGCTGCCGTCCCTCGCACCCGCCGCTCCACGGCGGGTGGGAGATCTTTCTCCTTCCTGGCGGCCAAGACCTGGAACTCCCTCCCCACCAGCCTCAGGACCACCCAGGACCACTCCGCTTTCCGGAGACTCCTAAAGACTTGGCTGTTCGAGCAGCGATAACCCCCCCTTTCCCCCCTAGCGCCTTGAGACCCGCACGGGTGAGTAGCGCGCTTTATAAATGTTAATGATTTGATTTGATTTGATTTGATCACATTTTCCAACAGAAAACAGAGGTGTTTCTTGCAAAGTGCCTACCTGTGGATTTTAGCCTCTAGCTCAGCCGGCACCTAGGGAAACCTACCAAACCTGTACATTTTTGAAAACTAGATACCCAGGGGAATCCAAGACGGGGTCACTTGTGGGGCTCTCACCAGGTTCTGTTACCCAGAATCCTTTGCAAACCTCACAATTTGGCTAAAAAAACACTTTTTCCTCATATTTCGGTGACAGAGAGTTCTGGAATCTGAGAGGAGCCACAAATTTCCTTCTACCCAGCGTTCCCCCAAGTGGCACGATAAAAATTGTACCTCACTTGTGTGGATAGGCATAGTGCCCGCAACAGGAAATGCTCCAAATCACAATGTGGACACATCACGTTTTTCTTCAGAAAACAGAGGTCTTTTTTTGGAAAGTGCCTACTTGTGGAATTTGGCCTCTAGCTCAGCTGGCACCTTGGGAAACCTACCAAACCTGTGCATTTTTGAAAACTAGAGACCTAGAGGAATCCAAGATGGAGTGAGTTGTTGGGCTCTCACCAGGTTCTGTTATCCAGAATCCTTTGCAAACCTCAAAATTTGGCAAAAAAAACACGTTTTCCTCATATTTCGGTGACAGAGAGTTCTGGAATCTGAGAGGAGACACACATTTCCTTCCACCCAGCGTTCCCCCAAGTCTCCCGATAAAAATTGTACCTCACTTGTGTGGGTCGGCATAGTGCCCGCGACAGGAAATGCTCCAAAACACAACGTGGACACATCACATTTTTCCACAGAAAAAACAGAGGTGTTTTTTGCAAAGTGCCTACCTGTGGATTTTGGCCTCTAGCTCAGCTGGCACCTAGGGAAAACTACCAAACCTGTGCATTTTTGTAAACTAGAAACGTAGTGGAATCCAAGACAGGGTGACTTGTGGGGCTCTCACCAGGTTGTGTTACCCCGAATCCTTCGCAAACCTGAAAATTTGGCTAAAGAAACAGTTTTTCCTCACATTTCGGTGACAGAGAGTTCTGGAATCTGAGAGGAGACACACATTTCCTTCCACCCAGCGTTCCCCCAAGTCTCCCGATAAAAATTGTACCTCACTTGTGTGGGTAGGCATACTGCCCGCAACAGGAAATGCTCCAAAACACAAAGTGGACACATCACATTTTTCTACAGAAAACAGAGATGTTTTTTGCAAAGTGCCTACCTGTGGATTTTGGCCTCTAGCTCAGCTGGCACCTAGGGAAAACTACCAAACCTGTGCATTTTTGTAAACTAGAAACGTAGTGGAATCCAAGACAGGGTGACTTGTGGGGCTCTCACCAGGTTGTGTTACCCAGAATCCTTTGCAAACCTCAAAATTTGGCTAAAAAAACACTTTTTCCTCACATTTTCGTGACAGAGAGTTCTGGAATCTGAGAGGAGCCACAAATTCCCTTCCACCCAGCGTTCCCCCAAGTCACCCGATAAAAATGGTACCTCACTTGTGTGGGTAGGCATACTGCCCGCGACAGGAAATGCTCCAAAACACAACGTGGACACATCACATTTTCTGCAGAAAACAGAGGTGTTTTTTGCAAAGTGCCTACTTGTGGATTTTAGCCTCTATCTCAGCCGGCACCGCGGGAAACCTACTAAACCTGTACCTTTTTTAAAACTAGAAACATAGGGGAATCCAAGACAGGGTGAATTGTGGGGCTCTCACCAGGTTCTGTTACCCAGAATCCTTTGCAAACCTCAAAATGTGGCTAAAAAAACACATTTTCCTCACATTTCGGTGACAGAGAGTTCTGGAATCTGAGAGGAGCCACAAATGTCCTTCCACCCAGCGTTCCCCCAAGTGGCCCGATGAAAATGGTACCTCACTTGTGTGGGTAGGCATAGTGCCCGCGTTAGGAAATGCTCCAAAACACAACGTGGACACATCACATTTTTCTACAGAAAACAGAGGTGTTTTTTGCAAAGTGCCTACGTGTGGATTTTGGCCTCTAGCTCAGCCGGCACCTAGGGAAATCTACCAAACCTGTGCACTTTTGAAAACTAGAGGCCTAGAGGAATGTAAGACGGGATGACTTGTGGGGCTCTCACCAGGTTCTGTTATCCAGAATCCTTTGCAAACCTCAAAATCTGGATAAAAAAACTATTTTTCCTCACATTTCGGTGACAGAGAGTTCTGGAATCTGAATGGAGCCACACATTTCCTTCCACCCAGCGTTCCCCTAAGTCTTCTGATAAAAATGATACCTCACTTGTGTGGGTGGGCCAGATGCCTGCAACAGAATAAGGCCAAAAAGTTGTAGAGATAGAGGGGATAGCACAGCGAGTTGATAAGGACATATTCTTCTTTTATACATCCTAAGGCTGACTCTGTTTGGGGAGCCACACAAGTGAGGTGTCATTTTACTTGGGAGACTGAGGGGAACACTGTGGAGTAGGAATTTTGTGCTGGAGCGGTGATCCTACTAAGAAAAGTCAGGAAAATATGCTTTTTTAAGCAAATTCTGAGGTTTGCAGAGGAGTCTGGGTAAGAAAATGTTGGGGAATCCACTCAAGCCACACCTCCCTGGACTCCTTGGGGTGTCTAGTTTAAAAAAATGTCTGGGTTTGGTAGGTTTCCCTAGATGAAGGCCGCACCCACGACCAAGAGCATAGGTGCCCCCTCCCCCCAACACAGGTAGTTTTGCAATATATAATTTTGATGTGTCCACGTACGTCCGTGATGTGCCAAACACTAAAATTATGAAAAGAAACGCACTTAGGTTATGTGAAAAAGACCCCTCACACACCAACCAAGTTGGTGTCATGCTTCATCATCGGGGTCCCACCTGAGACACCTAGCATGTCACAAGTGTGCTACGACGCCTGGTTACAGTGGAGCAGGTTTTGTCATTTGTACCACACATACTGGTTGGATTTGGCACGAGGGTGAGTGATGGTTCAGTAGATCAAATTTTTATTAACAAGAGATTTCACAAAAGTGAGATGCACTGTTAATGACTGAAAGGCCAGAAAACTGAACCAATGACTCACAGCTCGTGAGCTGTAAAGCCGCGTCAAAGCACCAACCGTTTAACAGTCCATTCACACACCTTTCATACATGACATGCACAAGACCGTTCATGCCACCAGCCACGGGCCCAGCATATTACAACACTCGCATCGACAGACAGCGCCATTCAAGGGCCCATCACTTATATACGCCCACATACCTGATACAGCAGTCACAGTAGCTGATGGGAGTGTGTGGACTGACGTTTGGCTGGCACCACCAGCTACGCCCCATCCCAAGCACATCGCCAGCCAAGCACCATGCCAAGCATACCGCCAGCCAAGTGCCACCCCACACACACCGCCAGCCAAGCGCCACCCCACGCACACTGCCAACCAATCACCACCCCACGCACATTGCCAGCCAAGTGCCACCCCACGCACACCGCCAGCCAAGCACTACCCAACGCACACTGCCAGCCAAGCGCCACCACAAGCACACCGCTAGCCAAGTGCCACCCCACGCACACTGCCAGCCAAGCGCCACCCCAAGCACACCGCCAGCCAAGCGCCACCCCACGCACACTGCCAGCCAAGCACCACCCCACGTACACTGCCAGCCAAGCCCCACCCCACGCACACTGCCAGCCAAGCGCCACCCCACGCACACCACCAGCCAAGCACCACCCCAAGCACACCACCAGCCAAGTGCCACCCCACACACAATGCCCGCCAAGCACCACCCCACGCACACCACCATAATTTTTTTTCCTGTTTCTACACAACAAAGAAAACACTAACTAATTATAAAACAAGTACAAAACTACAAACACAACAGCTCTAACTAAATACATGACAGTAATGCCAACCGCGAAACTGAACATACGAAAATATAAAATAGGCATTTTACGCTCACGGTATTTCCTCAAACGTTTTCTTGGTGTGGTAATTTCTGAAACAGCACAGCCCAGGCTTTGAAGGGCAATCGGGACAGTACATCCGGCTCTCCCTCCGGATACCTCTTCTGGCACACACTCTACATTTCTTAGTGGGTAAGTCTTTCTTGGGAGTGGGAGGAATGTGATCTGGAAAGTGGCGATCTTTCAATCTAGCCACTTCCTCCACCACTGCTACTCTGGGAACTCTTGCCTGTTCCACCACAATAAGGCTGTCTATCACCGACTTCTGAAATTTAACAAATGTCATCCTTGATTCAGGTGAACAATCCTTGAACACAATAAAGGCATTAAAAGATGCCAGATGAAATAAATGTAGGGACAACTTTTTATACCACACGTAAGACTTATGCAGAGCAGTGTAAGGTTCCAACCTCTGATCTACTCTGTCAACACCACCCATGTGCCTATTGTAGTCTAAAATGCACGCAGGTTTGCGCACTTCTGCAACCTGGCCCCAAACAGTCACAGGGGAAGTACTCTCATCATGGATGGTAGATAGCATGTACACATCCCTCCTGTCTGAAAATTTCAGAGCTAGCAGCTCATTATTCCACAAGGCACTGCACTGTCCCCTCTCAAGTTCTTTACAGACAAGCTCCCTTGGATAGCCTTTCCGGTTAGAACGGATTGTGCCACAAGCAACAGTGTCCATTCTAAACAACTCCTTGAACAACTGCACTCCAGTGTAGAAATTATCTACGTACCTTTGTTAAACAGTTGTCTACCAAGTTCCCACACAATTTTTTCACTAACCCCAAAAGTGGCCGGACAACCAGGAGGGTCAATGCTGGAATCCCTACCAGTGTAGACCCAGAAATTATACACGTATCCTGTACTGCTTTCTGACAGCATATACAATTTAATGCCATACCGTGCCCTCTTACTAGGAATGTACTGCTTAAAAACTAAACACCCCTTGAAAAGGACCAAAGACTCGTCCACACTTATATCTTTGCCTGGAGCTTAGACCTCTGAAAACCGATCTACAAAATGACAAAGGACAAGCCTAATCTTAAAAAGACAGTCACCATCAGGGTGATCTTGTGGCAAGGCTAAAGCATTGTCTACAAAATGCAGCATACGAAGAAGAAGCAAATAGCGATTATGAGTCATAGTTGCAGGAAATATAGCCGTTGCCATCAAGGGACTAGTAGACCAATTGGAATCCAGTGACGGCTTCCTTATCAACCCCATCAAAAAAGTCAAACCTAAAAACTTTTTCATCTCTTCAACCCACTGAGTAGCTCCAGACTGAGGCCTAAGTCTGGCAGCGTTGTCCCTCAAATATTGCTCTGCATACACATTAGTCTGCTCCACAATCTCTACCAAAAATACTTGTCCATAAACAAGTGAAAGAAATTGACAGGCAAAAAGTTTTCCGTATTGACTCTACACCCTGGGAGACCAGTAAATGCAGGTAACTGTGGCTGTTCGATGTTTGGGGCAATCCAGGTGTCAGGTCTTCTAATACGAAACCCTTCAGCCCCAGGCTGCTGCACTCTTGGCACATCAATGTCCTCCTCTAAAACAGGCCCTGTATCTGCACTGAGTGGCTTCCTCATCAGAAGAATCCTCTCGGACAGAAAACTCACTACCAGAATCTCTCACTTCCTCCTCTGCCTCAGATGCAGAGTCAGTCTCGTAATCATGGTCCGAAGACGACTCAAAGAGCATGCCAACAACCTGCTGAGCGGTCACTCTGTGGCTAGCCATGATCCTCGCTAAAAACAAAGTGTAGCTTTATCACAAAGAGTTATGTACTAAAACACTATACCACTCACTTGCCTGAAAAAGCTACTCACCAGCAACTACTCTGCACAGACACAGCAATTACCAATGATATCCCACTAAAAAGAAAAAAGAAAATTAGACATATGACAACACAAATATCACTGTGCCCAAATCTAAGGACAATTTCACACACAATACTACATTTAGTACACCACCTACAAACATGTCATTCATGCATGTCAACAATACTCCTTTGGAGTACATTGCTTTCACTTACCTAAAACGTGCAACTATGCAAACCGCAGGACAACTACTGCCAAACCGCAAGGATCCTCAGCAAAGGAAACAAAAGCTTTGAACTAGAACAAAAAGAAGAAATAAACTGTTATAATCGCAAATACAAATACTTTGCCAGTTGACAACACCCCACCACCAAGAACTTAGAAACTGTCCCTGGTGCCTAAGTGGCTTCTGCCCCCCTTGGTTGCAGGTGGGCCTAAACAAAAATAGGCCGATCTGCCCTCAAGGGGCGAGAAATGGCCAACAGCTCTGTACCCTGTTTGGGGGGGCGACCCTTGCCAAAGTGGGCGAATAGGGGTGCCCCCAGCACAAAAAAACTAAAGGGAGCAAAAAAAATAAAAATTCCCCTCATGTCTTGGTGGCTTCTGCCCTCTTGGGGGCAGATAGGCCTAAAAAAATAGCCCGATCTGCCCCCAAGGGGAGCAGAAATGTTCATCAGTAATGTGCCCCCCTTTGGGGAGTGATGCTTGCAAAAGGGGCCACACCCCACCCACACAAAACACACACACACACAAGATCCCTGGTGCCTAATGGGATTCTGCCCCCCTTGGGGGCAGATGGGCCTAAAAAAAAATAGGCGAATCTTCCCCCAAGGGGGGGCAGAAATGGCCAACAGCTCTCTGCCCCATGTAGGGGGCGACCCTTGCCAAAGGGGACACCCCCAGCACAAAACAAAAAAAAGGGGAACAAAAAATAAATCTCTGGCGTATTGGTGGTTTCTGCCCTCCTTGGAGACAGATGGGCCTAAAAAAATAGGCCCATATGCCGCCAAGCGGGGCAGAAATAGCCAATGCTAATTTTCCCCCCTTTGGGGGGGCGACCCTTGCCCAAGGGGTGCCCTCAAACACACAAAACACACACACACACCACGCAATCCCTGGCGCCTAGTGGGTTTCGACCCCCCCCGGGGCGAGATCGGCCAAAAACATGCCCGATCTAGCCCCAGGGGGGCTGAAACATAATAAAATTATTGCTCCCGGGGCAGCGACCCTTGCCTAAGGGGTCGCTGTCCAAAAACATAAGGTAAACATAATCCC
This sequence comes from Pleurodeles waltl, assembly GCF_031143425.1. Lineage (NCBI taxonomy): Eukaryota > Metazoa > Chordata > Amphibia > Caudata > Salamandridae > Pleurodeles > Pleurodeles waltl. The sequence continues at coordinate 1,089,782,739 of NC_090444.1, read as the reverse complement.
TGGTGGTCTAGTGTTTTTCGACCCTCCCCCGGGGGCAGATCGGCTGAAAAAACAGCTGATCTGCCCCCGGGGGGGGGGGCAAAAAAGGATTACTTATGCCCCCAAGGGGAGAGCCCCTTGCCCAAGGGATCGCTCCCCAAAAAATCATATACAAAATAAAATCCCTGGTGTCTAGTGGCTTTCGACCCCCCCGGGGGGCAGATCGGCCAAAAAACGGCTGATCTGCCACTAGGGGGGCGAAAAAGGATTATTTATGCCCCCAAGGGGAGTTACCCTTGCCCAAGGGGTCGCTCCCCAAAAAATCATATACAAAATAAAATCCCGGGTGTCAAGTGGCTTTTGACCCCTTCTGGGGGCAGATCGGCCGAAAAAACGGCCGATCTGCACCCAGGAGGGGCTGAAAAAGGATTATTTATGCCCCCAAGGGGAAGGACCCTTGCCCAAGGGGTTGCTCCCCAAACACTCATCATATACAAAATACAATCCCTGGTGTCTAGTGGCTTTCGAGCCCCACCCGGGGGCAGATCGGCTATGAAAAAGCGGCCGATCGCCCCCCCGGGGGGGGCGAAAAAAGGATTATGTATGCCCCCAAGGGGTTGCTCCCCAAAAAATAATACACAAAATAAAATCCCTGGTGTCTAGTGGCTTTCGACCCCCCCCCGGGGGCAGATTGGCCAAAAAAACAGCCGATCTGCCCCCAGATGGGGGCCAAAATATGATAAAAAATAGCCCCCCAGGGAGCGACCCTTGCCCAAGGGGTTGCTCCCCAAAAAAAATATCAAAGAAATTCCCTGGTGTCTAGTGGGGATTCCTGGTCCACGAGGGCGGGCCCCGCCCACCATCGTGGACCAGGAATCCACTGAAAACAGGCACAGGGGGAAAGGAAAAACCCTTTCCTTTCCCCTGTGTCTGTTTTCCCCACTAAAACCCCCAAAAAGGGAAGGACTCACCTGCCTGAGCTCCTTTCCCTCGACGCGCTGGAAGCAAATGGCTTCCAGCGCGTACTCAGCAACACTTGATGATGGCGCCCTGTGAGCGCGCTGACGTCATCAGATTGTCGAGGGGGGGGGTCGGGGTGGAAGGGAAAGGGATTCCCCTTCCATCCCTGACCGGGGGGTGTGGGTGGGGAACCGTGTGCTGGGACGAGATCACCTCGTCCAGGGCACCCCGGGGGTTAAAAAAACAAAAACCTGTGTCTATATTTTGTCTTTGTTCAATTTTTGATATATAGATCCTACGTGGGAACAAGTGATTTATGTTATGTTCTTTGTTAACTTTTAAAGTGTATTGCAATTAAAAGTGTCATTGTTATATAGAAAGCATCTTTAAAATAAAAAAAAAACATTTCTTTTTAGTGACATCAAATGCATTAACCTGCACATGTCAAAAACAACGGACATAATTGTTTTCACATTTTTATATTTGTTTATATATGAATGAATGAATGAACAAATGAATAAATTAAAAAAATTAAAAATATATAATGCCTGTAGGATGGCCAGAAGTAAAGAAATGGTCTCTTAATTCAGATGGGAAATGCAAACTTGGAGATGGCATTGAGTCACATTATCCTAGGTTGTATTGCATAGACATAGATCACATACCTCTGTAGCATCATCTGTAACAGCTGTGCACACCAGAAAATGTCAATGAAGTCCTCATGCAAAGGGGCAGAATATTAACAAAATAGCCATAAAACTTCCAGAAGAATAAAGTCATGAGTTATATTAAAATTTGCAAAGAAAAAAGCCTCAAAGTGTCCAAACCATGTCCACTACCCAAAACAATAATAACGTCATACCCAAAAGCTAGAAGGAGAGTCATAGTCAAGTACCTTGCTTTAGGGCAATGTTTATATTCTTCCTTGTGTTCCTTTTTCACCACAACAATGTTAAAATCTTTATTACAGGTGGATGCAAAATGGGAGAGCAGGGGAACAGGTATTATAGAAAGTCTGGGAGATGGGGCAACATGTGATGGGTACATTGTGGAGGCAGACAAAATATTTGGTCTGCTATCAATGAGGTTATGAGGCCATATAAGGTATGGAGCTGTTCAGTGACTTACTCTTGAAGTGTCCACACCTCGCTCACTAGGTCCCAGATATACTAAGTAATTGATCCATGAACCTCAGCAATTGGCCTCAAGACCTCCTAAAAAGCAGGTAATGTGGCATACTCTGGGGGCCCTGGGGTTGTGGGGCTTAAAGTGTGCCTTGACTGCTGTTGTTTTGATGGGTGTGCACCTGGAAGAAGATATGAAGCCTGTGAATGGGGTGCAGTTGGATACCCTGATGGCATTGGTCCTCCTGGCATTAAGGAGGGGTTTTGTGCAGACCCAGGTGAACATGAGGGCTGCTTTTCATAAACACAGGTTGATAGTCTTGAAGGAAAGGAGGATCCTTAATATCTGCCTACTAATAACTATTAGTGTATACATCTTCCATGCCTGCTGGCTCTACAGCTCTGGCCAGAGTCTTTTCATAACAGATTGTGTTTGTTTCCATCTGGGCACACATTTCCTGCTAGTGTCTGATTCCTCCTCCCCACAAGTGATTGATGGTTCGTGTGTCTGCTGTACTGCTACAAATCTTCTTCTTCCTGTTCTGAAGAATGTTAGCCACTTCAGTCTGCTGAAAATGAAGTAAAGAAGAAAGAAAATTTGAGTTCATGTGTTTACTACTCCATATCAATTTAAGGTTTTTTTAAAAGGGATATGCTATCCATACATTTTGGGAAAGATATCTGCATTTGTTATCAATTGTTTACTGCCTCAATGTGTAGTTACATATTACAGTGCCAGAAAATGTTAACTTGAAAATTATTTCAAAGGAGAAACAATATTTTTGTAAAGAGAGATGGTTTATTTGGTTTATCCTGTCATTAAAAGTTTGTAAAGTTTTTGGATTAACAGGTTCCCTATAATAGAAATTAGCGTAATTCTAAAAAGAGGACATGTTTTTAAAATGATTATGATGTTATATAACAATTTAATAATCCTGTGATTTTGTTGTCTTTTGAAGCAAAATATGTCAGTTGAAAGTATGATAAATGTACAAGGTACAAATAAATTCTTGTGCAAAATGGAAATGTTACATATCACAAATGTTATAGTTTTAGTTGAAATGAAAAGTTGGCACAAAATATGCAACACATTACCAATAACCAAAAGAAAAGTTAAATGTATATTAGTATTAGTAAACTTTCATTTTCTTCAAAACCCCAAAATAAAACAGGTTAAATATACCATGAAATCAACTGTTACAACAAACCTCACACTGCACACATGACTTGATACTACTATCAAAACGTATATGCTCCTAAAGTATTATAAAAATAGCACACTTATCTTCAGTCTGCTATCCAAACACTTTGACCTAAGGGGCATATTTACATGCCCCTTGTGCCACACTAGCTACATGTTTTTACACTAATGTGGCATTAAAGAGGCAATTTCCCAGCGCCATATTTACAAAGTAACCTTTTGCGCCACATTATGCCTGTATCAAGCATAATGTATGCAAGGGGGACATTCCAGAGCAGGGAGGTCTGAAAAAATGACGCAGTGAAATTTACAACATTTCAACTGCACCATTTCTTCCATCATTTTTAACGCCTGCTCAGAGCAGGTGTGAAAATGATGCACCCATTATATTCAATGGGCCTCCCTGTGCTTTGCTGCACTAGCATCAACATTTTTGACGCTAGTGTAACAAAGCGAAACAATAGTGTCAACAATGTTGCCGCAATTGTGCCAATGACCACCATGGTGCACCATTTTGTAAATACAATGCAACCGTGGTGTAGTTAGGTGCCGGTAGGAGGGGGGGGCGCCAAAAAAGTGGCACATCATCTATGATGCACCACTTTCTTGTAAATATGCCCCTAAGTGTGGAGGGTTAACAAGGCTGCTCTCATGGACCCCCTGTACAGTGGTGCCTTGCAGGAGTAGTGTATGGAAGTACCACACACATGTGCTGGGCCTTAACTCTTGGCCAGAAGCAAAGGTCCTTTCCACAATTACAGCATTATTCACCCTGCAGGGTTTCAACACCCACTACACAGCAGGGCATTCCAATGTCCATTCAGATTTAGGCACATGCTGAATTGCACAGCTCGGTGTTAGAACCCGCATAAAGCTGAGGTGACACTCAGAGGTTTGCCTTACAGTTTATCCCTAGATCTGTGAAGGGAGTCCTCTCATCTTGCCCCTCAGTCATGTTGGGAGTTTGGTTACTGAAAGGAGTAGCTGGATGGAGGATGTTGCTGTGGTGAAAGAATGCTCAGAATGGCTGCAAGTATCTGACTTCCGGTTTGGGCATAGTCTTTCCTATTTTTTGCAGTAGGCAAAGATCTCTGCCCTAGCTTCAAAGCCGCTGCCTCGCATGAGCAGGGGGGACGCTATTTGCCAAAGGTAGCCCTCCGCATGCAGAGGAGACATCTACATTAGTGGGAGGGAGACACCTGTATGTTTAGTAACCCTGAAAAATATTGTGATCAATATAATTGGTACATGAGTGTTTATGTAAATGATTTGTGTGTCAAAACGAATGTCTGTAGTATACATATTCTTAACAATTACTGCATTACAAGATAGATTATATGCTGATGTTGTAAGTAAAAATCCTTGGAATGTTATTGACATTATTTTCTATTGTATCATTAACTTGAGCATAGCATGCCCTTTGATAACATTATGTGAATTAAACAATGCTGGCTCAGGATGGTATACATGGGCATTGTAATAAATAGTTAACCGTTCATCATTGACAAGACAGTTTACAATCACAAACATGTGGTAACCAGATGGGCTGTATATTAGGGATAAGGTTTATATTGAAACCCCATTGCATGGGGACATTATACAACACACAACAAACTACAATAAACTGAGGTCCACACCACTAACCCTCATGCATGTTCAAGGCATGTGAATGACGACATGAGGATTCTAAAAGTGTTTTAAAAATATGCGTGTTTGCTCTATTTGTGGTTTGTATATCTGGTCTGGATGGTTTGAGGAGATGATAGAGTGCATAACCGACATCTCTTGCAACAAATATTCATGATATTCATTAAAACTGGGTTCTATTCTAAATATACTACATCATGTCTATCCCATAGCTTTTCTCATTTTCCAGTCCTTCCCCGGTTCCTCCCCCATTTTTTCAAACAAATGTGCACATATGCGGAGATGAACGCATTCATAATTGAGAACTCCTCACAGAAAAGATAGGAGCAGCAGAGAACTCCACATGTAGGTTTGTGATTCACATATTTTAGTTCATGAAAAGTACTACTGTAGTACTACTAAATATACTACAAGTACAGTTTGTGAATAACTCCCTTAGTGGGCATCCCTTCGAGCTCCTTGATATTTGTCTTGATTTATCAGTTGGAGCTTCACCTCGTTGTCATGAGGTATGCGTGAAAGAATGCCCCTATCCACTTTACAGGTACTACTTTTGCACATGCGCACATTGCCATTCCCAGATAGCAAGGGTTCTATGGGCTCTACTGCAAGCAAGAAAATTATTCCTTGTCCCCTGATTACGTACTCAACGACAGACCTGATTGGCGTACCAGAGGCACATTACACACCTTATCCACGTTCCTACTAAAAAACGCCCCCGGCTATAACAGATGGCAGATTCAGCACCTGTTGCCCATTAGTCACGTTATTCCAAACTGGAAGCCGTATGTGTAACAAGACCGTACATTTGTATTTTCTTCTTGGTTTACTGGCTATATCAATGATAACGACTGTCTTCTCCTCCACCAACTGGTCTTCTGGCGTCAGGTCCTTACTGCAGTATATGCTGCTGTTTTTACCTTAGAAACAACCTCAATGGTAAGAAATAGCCACTATATTTTATCAGCTCCCGAATGAAGGGTTACTAAATCCTTACGAGAAGCTGATGAATACTAAAATAATCAAAAGAAGGCCTGCATACACAAATTTGAACTGCTAATTAAAGAAAAGGCAAACATCTTTACAATTATGAATCTGACGCAGACAATATGAAAATATTTTTTCTCAATTTAGCTTAATGATAGCAATACCTTCGCACATTCAATTCATTAATATGGATGAGGCCCAAGGTTATAAATATGTTAAAACAATGAGCCTAATTGCATCCGGACCATATATCTTGGATGAGACAGATGGCAGCTGCTGAAGAAAAGGGCATCGCACACCCCTGTTCGGATTTGTCTCTTGTCCTTAGAATGTGCATAAAATGCAATATTTGTATAACAAGTTTCCTCGATTATGGGGTAATTTAGAAAATAAATACTGCTAGACTTAGTGCAGATAGCATTTGAACGGGCAGCTATTGCTAGCTAAAACCACAATCCCATTGAAATCACTAATTTAAGCATAAATACCACACTTTTACTTTGCAGAAATTCAACAGGTAAAACGTAGCAGATTTTATGTTTGGAAAACCTGCAACATTTTGACTATCTTCGATTTAAAGGTGGAAAATATGTGGTATCACTATGTTATCCTAAAAATAATAGGCTTAATTTAGAACAGAGAGAAAATACTGCATCGAAAAACACACAACCCTGCAACAATAATACTTATTAGATACATCATGAAATAACAAATTCTGGGCCATTCAAAATGAGGGCCCTAGCAATATTTGACTGCAAGGAATAATATCAAAGGCAAAATAGATGCATTTGCTCATGTTAATCTTCAATACTTTCTGTTAAGGACATCAATAAAAGCAAAACTTCAGCAAAAGTCCACTGTACGTTTTGTTTTCGGCCGCTATTTTTTCACGTGTTATTGCCTCAAAGTGGTGTAATGATGTCGCCCCCTGTAGAATGGAAAGATAGGTCCCTGAGTCTCTCATATCTAAGATGTATTCATTTGGCTTGGGCTGAATCAGGTTCCCTTGAAGGATTACCCCCTCAAGCCCCCCCCCGCACAATCCCCCCCGCAGGACATAAAGGTTGCACTGCAGGGGCCTCTGTAACACCCCTGTCGCCTCATGAGTTCAGCCAACTAAACTATATGCTATACTCTTTGCCAATGGCAGCATGACCTCCAGTGAATAAAGAATTTGGAAAATGTCTTGATATTCACGACAAGTATTAAAGGTCCTAAATGACTCAGTACATTGTCTGGATTTTCTCTAACACTGGATTTACCAATATCGTGGGTACTGGTAGGGCTAGAGTAGGGGAAATCTGGCCATTATGAGATAGGCTCTGATGTTCCACTAAGAATTTAGGAATTACTAGGGCAATTAAAGTCCAATTCCACTGGTAGTTCTCTAATTAGGTCCAGCCTTTGACCCAGAAATTTCGGCTCCTTTTAGCAATTGATATATCTGGGTTAAAGCGGGAAATCTCCTGGAACAAATGTCTCATTATTTGACAGTGCAATGCGGCAACACAACATTGTCTGCTGTACTGTGTCAAAAGGAGAGGGCAGGAATGTGCCACTGTAAGAATGAGCCACATGAGGCCCCCTCACTTGCCTGAGTTGAACCCCAGTATGTCCTTTGCTGTCTTGTCTTGCCTTGCCCTAGCAGTGCTTGTGAGGAGAGATGGAGATGCGAGATTAAACCTGGCAGGAGCTGTAAGGGAAAACAAATATTAACAAGGGACCACTCTATCTTGGAAGAGGTAGGTGGGGCCCCAATAGCCATGGACAAATCAGAACAGCAGGAATGAGGGGTCATTAATGCCAATGATGACAGAATCGAGGAAGAGGGAGATGGTGAGAAGTGGAAGGAGGAAAAGGAATTCTGCCAGGAGACGCCAGAGGAAGAGGAAAAAGGTACCCAGCCTGAATAAGACGTTGCTTTTCTGCTCAATAAGTCTGAAGAGACGTGGACCATAAAAGTGGTAGGCGCTGCCAGAGGACACTGGTTGTCTCGCTGCAACTCAGGAGAGTTGCGGCATTGCGGGTGAGTGATTGGGGGGGGGGGGGAGCGAGATACTATTGGGGAATTGGAGGTGTTGGGAGGAATAGGTTTGCCTCTAGCCACAATTCCGTTGATGTCACCCAGGGAGCAACCATAAAATTGGAAAAGCACAAAATGCTAGGTGTGAAGAATGTAATTGGCCTTTAAGTGCATCCAACTATTTAGTTTACCTGGAAACAGTTGAGGAATTAGCTTTTTTTGTTGAAGTTATGCGCTGAAATGTATGACACATTATTATTTGCTAAGCACAAAGATTAGGGTGGAGTTCACAAACATTGGAGTGATAATCAAACACCTTTCGAAGGGACAATATTTTCATGATGACTTTATCACATTAATGAAGAACTTATTTGAGCTTTAGAAAGAAATGCTCCAGCGTGCTCCAAGATATTTCAAAGAGGCTTGTTGGTCATATTGGGTTAGCTTTAACCTAAGTAAACTCAGGGATGAAGTGACAGTTTCGAGAGAAGAGATATGAACTTCTTAATTTGCCACTTTTCCCAGGCAGGGCTATCCTTTCAGGAAAACCTAGAGAGAAGAAAAAAGAGTCCGATATCAAGTATAAAGAAGAGAAGTGGGAATCTGTGTATCCCACAAACCCCATAAAAATCCAAAAAACTCATCAGACTAACTGTGAACTTAAATAAAACCTCAAGATTCAGAAACCTACACAGCCTCCAAATCCTTATATGGGCCCTTCCTTCTTACAGCTATACTCGCAAAGATATGGCATATTTCGGTTCTCCTCCTGCACTGGCGCATGATGTGCTGCCTAACGCCAAAGTAGACACCTTTGCACCTTAATGCACGACAATCCTTTGAGGCATTTTACTGTTTCTAAATGTGCTTTAGAATGCAACACACTCAGAAAGAAAAAACAATGAGGAGAAATAAAGATATTTCTCTTCATTGCACTTCTATTGAGAATGCATAAAGTTTTGACACATATCCAGATTTACAGGTCTTGGTTAATCTGGAGATGTGCCAAAAAGCATGGGTTGATGGTGGGAACACCCACACTCCAGCCATGGAACACTTTCCCAGGGCAGAGTATTGCGAGATATGACACAAAAAGTCAATAAATTAGCCTGTGCTTAACCCAGGGTAGCTTGGCACAAAAAGCAGTCTGGCTTAACTTAAAGGCAATGTGTAAGGTATTTATACAGCACACAAGCAGTGATAAAGAAAAAATACAACACAAGAAAAATCCCACACCAAATTAGAAAAATTTAATAAAATCTTTCACACTGAAATGACAAATATCTAATCAGTAGAACTGGAGAAGAGACATTTTTAGTAAAAATGAGCTCCTAAAAGATGAAAGCACCAGCTGTCAACATCTAATCATGCAAGACTGCGTCAACGTCAAAAAGTATGGCTGAACATGCTAAAGGGCGGGTCAGATACAAGTAGTGTATGAAAATGTTCTGAGAAGAGCATGCTCAGTGGGACAAGGCTGCAGACAGTGTCCCATGAGGGAAGGGTGGTTAGGACTCCCTCAGGTCGGGTCCATGTGCTGGTTCAAGATGGTGGAAGCCTATTATGTCTATGTGGCTCTGAGCAGGGGGCTAGCAAACTAGCCCTTGGAGTCACTCAAGCAGTCCCGAGTTCAAGTGATGAGGCAGGGCTCAAGCAGCAGGGCAGATCTCTAAAGGTTCAAGGCAGGCTTCAGGCAGTAAAACTGTCCTTCCAGGCACAGTAAAGCAGTCTTGTGTAGTGCATAAAAAGCTACAGTAGCAAGCCCTTTGTGTGAAGGCAGAGCACAGCCTATGCAGGTGCAAATAGGTCTGTGCTCAGCTCCGCCCTCCCATCCTGCCAGCAGATTGCCCATTCAGGCATACCTAATCCCTCAATTGTGTTACTGTCTGGGAGGAATTCACAAAGTCCAACTGCCAACTACACTAAGTCATGTTCCCTAGGACAGGCTGCAGACACCAGACACCAAATGGCAAAGGGAAAATGGCAACTTTCTAAAAGTGGAATTTTCAAAATTGTAATTTAAATACAGACTTTACCATGATAGAGAACTTTTAGTTGTTATTTTGTATATACCAAACATGCATATTCTCTCCCCAATCAAAATTTAGCATTTACTGACTATAATAAGGCAACTCAATGTCATCCCATGGGACAAGTAGGCTTCACAGTAAGGAAAAACGCATTTAGGAGTTTTGCACTACCAGGACATGTGAAACTTAAAAGTACATGTCCAAGCTTTCAATTGAAATGCACCGTGCCCTATTGGCTACCTGGGCCTACCTCAGGGGTATGCAATTAAAGGGCATTTTGAAGCTTGACAAGGAGGTTATACTGCCAAATGAAACTGCATTCAGGCTGCAATGGTAGACCAGAGACAAGTTGTAAGGGGCTACTTAAGTGGGTGGCACAATACCTGCTGCTGGTCCACTAGTAGCATTTAATTTAAAGTCCCTGGGTATATGGAACACCACTCTGCAAGGGACCTATACATTGAATGTACTAACTGGATGTAAGCCAATTTTACCAACATTCTGGGGAGTGCGCGAGCACAAGTACTTTAGCACTAGTTAGCAACGAGAAAGTACACAGAGTCCTATGGCCAACAAAAATAAATTTCAGCAAAAATGGAAGGAAAAATGCAACATGGTTGTGGAGACCCTTCAGAGAGAGTGTCAGGTCCAACACCCACCATTCTATAAATATAGACCTAAGTTTCATAAACCCAAGGCAGGCAAATACTCACTGGGCTCATCTTTTATTGCCACACATTATAGCATGCTTGTATTGATATGTATGTCATATTATTTTGGACACAAATCATTAGGATGCTGCATTTAGATATTTACTTATTAGTATTTATTTGGCATGACATCTTTTGTACTAGAAATGCTGTACAAAGAATACATAAGGCACATAAGAACATAGGGGCTCATTCTGACCCCGGCGGTCTCAGACCGCCGGGGCCAGGGTCGGCGGGAGCACCGCCGACAGACCGGCGGTGCCCCGCAGGGCATTCTGACCGCGGCGGTTCGGCCGCGGTCAGACAAGGAAAACCGGCGGTCTCCCGCCGGTTTTCTGCTGCCCTTGGAATCCCCCATGGCGGCGCAGCTTGCTGCGCCGCCATGGGGGATTCTGACACCCCCTACCGCCATCCTGTTCCTGGCGGTTCGCCCGCCAGGAAAAGGATGGCGGTAGGGGGTGCCGCGGGGCCCCTGGGGGCCCCTGCAGTGCCCATGCCAATGGCATGGGCACTGCAGGGGCCCCCGTAAGAGGGCCCCACTGTGTATTTCAGTGTCTGCAATGCAGACACTGAAATACGCGACGGGTGCAAACTGCATCCGTCGCACCCCTGCAACTACGCCGGCTCAATTCTGAGCCGGCGTCCTCGTTGCAGGGGCATTTCCTCTGGGCCGGCGGGCGCTCTTTTGGAGAGCGCCCGCCGGCCCAGAGGAAATGTCTGAATGGCCGCCGCGGTCTTTTGACCGCGGTGCGGTCATTTGGCGGCTCCCGCCGCCCGCCGGGCTCAGAATGAGCCCCATAATCCTTTCGATGAGAGTTAATAAATCAGTGGGATTAGATGGATATAGAAAGCGTAGTTCCTGTGGAATAGCACATGGCATCAAGGGTAATACCTTGGCCCAGTTGTGAGCCTTCCCTTCTCATTCTAGAATGCCCAGTTGGCTTTGGAGGCAGTTTTCATTGCATGCCATGGTGCATACGTATTATACCTGATTATAACTTTGCTATTTTGAAGTGAAGAAATCATGTTCTCAACACCAGCAATGGAGTGGCCATTTCTCCCTCCATTCAAGACCAATAAACAAGTAGTAATTACAATATAAAAGAGTGTATTTTCAATATAATGCAACTGTTCTGTAAGTGTTAGTACATGATTATATATAAAGCTGCCATTCAGTTTTATCAAGCAGTGACTATATCAATATAAACGACAACCCTATTTCCTTTGTTTTAGGATGTTGAGACATTCTATTTCTTTTAATTATTTTTTAACTCCTGTGGGAGTCCAGAAAGTGTTATGAACCAATAAGAGCAGAGCACAGGAACATGATCATGGTATTCGTCTTATTGGGTCTTTCACAAGACACCCATGAGCCTTTCACAAGGTTTGGAAAAAAATTACTGACTGGAGTTAAATATGAAATAGTGCTATTTTTCTTAAGTTTGATCGTAGAGGTTTTATATAACAGATAACTAATGATGATTACTAAAGTGTTTGTCTAAAATAATATCCTAGTTGTTAAGTTTTTCCATCCCACAGTCCTGTCACAAGAGTCCTGCATACGTGTGCTGCAAATGAAAGGTCCATGCAGGAACTCCGAGTGGGTTGTACTTTCTGTTCCATTTTTTGTGCGACCCTCGCAGGATAAAAATTTTTTTTGCAGAGTTGTGTTTACCACAAAAGAGAGCTAATCACTTTTAAATGACTAGAGGTTTCCTTACTAAGACCTTTTATGATTCCTCTGTTTTTATGTAATACTTGCACCGGTTTTATTTTTTATTCTCTCAATGGTATTCTGTGGATGTCTTACGAGAGGCCCTTAAAAGACATCATGGAACTGTGATTGGTAGAATAGCTGTCAACCTCTTGATTGATATAACCCACCCTTTTTACCTTAGTTCTAAGCTACTGATGCCATGTACTATTCCACTCGAGATACACTTTTTCTATTTGTCTACTATCAAGGTCCTTCACGGTTTCTCAAAATGTTGAGCCCTGATGATGATACCATATTAGGTAATGAGATTGAAACGTTGTTGACTTACAGCACAGGCCCCTATTTGTGCTGTTTTCTATCTAGTACAGTATATACACACAACAAAAATGTGGAGACTTGTTATATGAAAATAATTATTTGTATGTACAACCAAATATTTTACAACAAATACAACAAAGAAATATAAACACAAAAGTCTATAAAATAAGTGTACTCAATGCAGAAAGTGATCACATGGTGCAAACAAGTGCAAACAACAACTGAGAAAAAGCCTGCAAATGTGATCTGTGTAAAACGACAATAGACAACATGATGACCATCAAAAAGTTATATTCAAAGAGCAATTAAAGAACAAGTGCAAATGTTTTGTATTTTTAAGGAAAATCAAAGGTTTACATGGCTGGCCATCAAAATTTCAAAAAATGTCTTTTAGCAGCATCTTGTTGACAGCATTTTGTCCCAAAAACAATGATTTCTGGGTCATCATCAGATCTGGTTAAGTTTGGGAGCACAAATAGTAGATCGGGGGATTCCAGAGAAGAGATAGCTAGAGAAAAAGGGAATCTCTGTGCTAAGAGAACTGAATATATGAGTGATCAGAGGGAATCTGGAGTGCAGAAGAATGAATAGAAAGGTTGGGAATATGCTGTGAATAATACAATTTGCTTAAAAAAAGAGCTCACTTCAAATCCAAGTGGGGAATGAGAGGAAAGCTGAATTGAATCAGCTTAAGGAATGGGACATATTTTAACTAACTTGTGAATGAAGTCCTTTAGTGAAGTGTGACAAAACTGAATTGATGTTATCAGTGATGTAATTGAACATGTCATAAGTAATGCAATAAGTGAGGTCATAAGCAGTGCAGGCAGATCATAAGTTATAATTAGTTCACACAACTATAACTGGGGAATTCCTTTGTTTATTTTGACTTTAAAATTGTATTTTTGAAACAAATATTTTCTCCTGACCATAACATCACTATGGCCTTTGTGTTTTTCAGTGAATTTCTAGGATTTTTTAAATGAAAAGTATAAGCTTACTACAATACCTAACTATACCGTCACTTAAACCTTAGTTTTTTTCAATTGAGGTCTTTTTTTAAATGTGTAGTAAGACATTAGTAGTAGTCCTAACTAAAAAGTCATCTTTTCAGTGAATTTCTAAAGTTTTTTTTAACAGAAAGCCATATTATTTTGTAATCCAACTTTGATGGCTTGCTATATTTTTAGTTAATTTATTGATGTATTTTCATACAAGTGTGATCTTTTCTACATACCTAACCATAACTTCACTATTTTGAAGTGGAAAAATCATGTGTGCAGCACCAACAAGGGAGTGGCCATCCTCCCTCCCTTCGAGACAATAAACAAGTAGTAATTACAATATAAAAGAGTGTATTTTAAATATAATGCAGCTGTTCTGTAAGTGTTACTACATGATTATATATAAAGTTGCCATTTTGCTCTATCAAGCAGTGACTATATCAATATAAAAGGCTATCCTATTTCCATTTTTTTAAGAATGCTGTAGCATTTTATTTCTTTTAATTATATTTTCACAAGAGTCCCACATACGCGTGCTGCCTATTTTTAAAAAGGCCATCTGCCCCCAAGGGGGGCAGAAAGTCCAGCAGAGACCAGGGAAGATTTTTTTTCAAAAAAAGAGGGTGAGGTCTGGCCATTTCCCCACCCCAAATAAATAAAGACAAAGTTGTTCTGCCCACCGGTGGGAAGATGGGGGAAATTACCCTTGATCCACTCCCCAGGGGCAGAAAGCCTAATAGATGCCAGGGAATTTAAAAAAAAATAGTGGTCTGGTGTCTACCAACCAGTAAGGGCATGGTTATGTCCCGACCCCAACTGAAGAGGTTAACAGTCTTTCAGCTCTCCCCCCCCACACACTAAAATATCTTATCCCAATGGCAAGCAAGAGGGCATTTGATTATTTTGGGGTTTTGGTTTTACATTTGGGCCATGGGAGCTTCTCTAACTCTCAATATCGTCCCACTTGTAAGGGCTGCACTTTTTGGACTTTGGGACTCTGCCATGCATAAAAATCGACAAGACCTAGACACATCTGAAAACTAAACATCTGGGTGAGTCCAAGGTGGTGTCCTTCACATGCACCCGCAACATTTTCTTACCCACAATGCCCTGCAAACCTCCAACTTTGCTTGAAATCACACATTTTCCCCACATTTTTGTGATGGAACCTTCCAGAATCTGCAGGAATCCACAAAATTCTTACCACCCATCATTGTCTCATCTATACAGATAAAATTCTGCCCCACTTGTCAGCCTAAAAACATTTTTTTTCAAACTGCCCTTTTGGACCCGCTTTGGTTCCTCTCATTTTCGACAAGCATTTCCTCTTCCTTGTCACAGGCACTTGGCCCACCTACACAAGTGAGGTATCATTTTTATCGGGTGACTGAGGGGAACGTTGGGTGGTAGGGAATTTGTGCCATGCAGTGATCCCACACAGAAATGTGGGGAAAAATTGATTGTTTTAGCTAAATTTGAGGATTGCTGAGGATTCTGGGCACGAAAACACTGGGGGATCCATGCAAGTCACACCTCCCTGGATTCCCTCAGGTGTCTAGTTTTCAGTAATGTCTGGGTTTGGTAGGTTTCCCTAGATGGCTGCTGAGCCCCCCGCAAAAACAGGAAGTTTTGTATTTGATCATTTTGATGTGTCCACATAGTGTTTTGGGGCATTTCCTGTTGTGGGCACTACGCCTACCCACACAAGTGAGATACCATTTTTTATCGGGAGACCTGGGGAAATGCTGGATAGGAGGAAGTTTGTGGCTCCCCTCAGATTCCAGAACTTTGCAGCACCGAAATATGAGGAAAAAATGTTTTTTTGGACAACTTTTGATGTTTGCAATGGATTCTGGGTAACAGAATCTGGTGAGAGCACCACAAGTTACCCCATCCTGGGTTCCCCTAGGTGTCTAGTTTTCAGAAATGTCCAGGTTTGCTAGGTTTTTCTAGGTACCGGATGAGCTAGAGGCCAAAATCCACAGCTCGGCACTTTGCAAAAAACAATTCAGTTTTCTTTGCGAGAATGTGATGTGTCCACATTGTGTTTTGGGGCACTTCTGGTCACGGGCACTAGGCCTACCCACACAAGTGAGGTACCATTTTTATCGAGAGACTTGGGGAAATGATAGGTGAAAGGAAATTTGTGGCTTGTCTTAGATTCCAGAACTTTCTATCACCAAAATTAGAGGAAAAAATATTTTTTGCCAACTTTTGAGGTTTGGAAACTATTCTGGGTAACAGAACCTGGTGAGAGCGCCACAAGTTATTCCATTCTTGGTTCCCCGAGGTGTCTAGTTTTAAAAAATGCACAGGCTTGGAGGGTTTTCCTAGGTGCCGGCTGAGCTAAAGACCAAAATCCACAACTAAGCACTTTCAAAAAACATGTCAGCTGTCAATGTAAAAATGTGATGTGTCCACGTAGTGTTTTGGGGTATTTCCTGTTACGGGCACTATGCCTACCCACACAACTGAGGTACCATTTTTAGCAGGAGACAGGGGGAACGCTTGGAAGAAGGACGTTTGTGACTCACCTCAGATTCCAAAACTTTGCAGCACCGAAATGTGAGGAAAAAGTGTTATTTTGCCAAATTTTTAGGTTTGTAATGGATTCTGGGTAACAGAACCAGGTGAGAGCCCCACAAGTCATCCCATCATGGATTTCCCTAGGTGTCTAGTTTTAAAAAATGCACAGGTTTGGTAGGTTTCCCTGGGTGCCAGCTGAGCTAGAGGACAAAATCCACAGCTAACACTTTCCAAAAAACATATCAGATTTCAATGTAAAAATGTGATGTGTCCATGTTGAGTTTCCTGTCGCGGGCATTAGCCCTACACACACAAGTGAGGTACCATTTTTTATTGGGAGACTTGGGGGAACACAGAATAGAAGAACAAGTTTTATTTTCTCTTGTCTTTCTCTACATTTTTTCCTTCCAAATGTAAAACAGTGTGTAAAAAAAAAAAAACTATTTGAGAAATGCTTGTAATTCACATGCTAGTATGGGGACTCCAGAAATAAGAGATGTGCAAATAACCACTGCTTCTCAACATCTTATCTTGTGCCCATTTCAGAAATACAAAGGTTTCCTTGATACCTATATTATACTCTTTATATTTCACCTAATGAGCTGCTGTATACCCGTATACAATGAAAATCCATTGCAAGGTGCAGCTCCTTTATTGGCTCTGGGTACCTAGGGTTCTTGATGAACCTACAAGTCCTATATATCCCCACAACCAGAAGAATCTAGCAAACATAACAGTATAGTGCTTAAAAAATTTGCAATAGCTGGAAAAAGTTATAGAAGAAAAAGTGGACAGAAGTTGCTCTTTTTAATCTCAATTTCAATATATATTTTTTTTATTTTAGTTGTTACTTTATGTAACAAAACCTTAAAGGATCTGCACAAATGACCCCTTTCTAAATTCGGAATTGTGTCTACTTTTCAGAAATGTTTATCTGTCCAGGATCCAGTATTGGTTTCACACCCATTTCTTTCACTAACTGGATGGAGGCTGAAGGCACAAACAATTGTAAAAATGCGGTATGTCCCAGTAAAATGCCAGTAAAATGCCAAAATTGTGTTAAAAAATGTGGTTTTGAGATTCTGCCTGTGCCTAAAAGCTGGGAAGATGGTGATATTAGCAGTGCAAATCATTTGTTTATGCTATTTTTTAGGAAAAAAACACAAGCTCTCTTCGGCAGCCCTTTTTTTTCCCCATTTTCTTTAATGAAATGTTTGCAGTATTTTGGCTAATTTCATGGACTCCTCCAGGGAAACCAACAATCTCTGGGTACCTCTAGAATCCCTAGGATGCTGGAAAAAAAGGACATAAATTGTGGTGGATAGCTTATGTGGACAAAAAGTTATGGGGGCCTAAGCACAAACTGCCCCAAATAGCCAAAAAAAGGCTTGGCATCTGAGGGGGAAATGGCCTGGCACCAAAGAGGTTAAAACAATCTAATTTACCACAATATTCAAGCCATATACTATTAAGGAACCCTTATCTTGCAATTCTGATTACAATGCTTACACTCTTTGTTGCTCTTGTAACAAATGTTATATTGGTATTACTATACTTGTGGCCAAAAAATAGGTACTTGAACATAAGAAGTCAGTCTTGCATGATGATAAGGCATATCCATTAGCTAGACATTTCAAAGAGTTTCATGAGCAGAAGGTTAATCGTTTGAAATTTGTAGTCTTATATATAATTCTAGTCAATGAAAGGAGGGAAATAGAGCTCTGTAATTAAGAAGACTGTAATCAACATTGATTATTCACCTAAACACTTTACATCCTACAGGGCTTAACATGGACAAGGAATTGGCAGTACATGTGTGAGATTGACTTTTTGTCATTTTGAATTCTTGTAATTGTGTGAGACACAGAATAAGATGATTTGTAAATTGTATAGCTTGCTGTCTTCATATTGTTCTTCTATACCAGAGTACTGATTTTAATTCATCTCACATGTTTTAATCCACAAATATGATGGCGCTTTTGTCTTTTGTTAGATTTTAAGCAGATGGACTATTGAGACAGACATAGATGGGATATGAGTACAGTGGACCTATAGAAGACAGGCAAAGCAGAAGAGCTGAGGGATGGGGAACATGGCGGCCGCGTAAGCGTCGCAGTCGCAAGCTCTCCCCGGCCGCCGCTTAAGACCGAGACGGAGACGCGGAGACGCTGCAACGCCGTGTCTGGACGCCGCAAGGCCGATGAGCCTTGTACTATGTCTCTGCCCCCGTGTGAGCCAGGGCAAGGCGGAGAGTCGAATTTCATCGTGGAGACACCAACACTCATCGTCCCACACACTACCGGATTCAGGCCAGAGGCAGCTTATATTTTCCATCAAGGAAAACGTTTTCTTTGTCTTAGCTGTTTGAGGGGGCCACGTTTGGAAGCAGCTTTTAACATCTTCAGAAAGGAGTCAGTGGAGGACCCCAAGGCTCACAGCAAGTATTTTTCTGCCATTTCAGTGGGAGGCAGTGTTTTTATGACGCCAGTGAAACTAAGAGTGAGGGCATAGTCAGAAAGCTTTTTGCAGTATTGGGAAGGGCGAGGAGACCCTTCAAAAGGGTGTAATTAACAGCTCACTAATTCCCAGTAAGGGGGGGTCTGGTAATAAGAGAGCGCAAGTGAAGGGGACTGTAAAATCTAATAAGGAGAGTTTTTCTGCACCCCTTCCATCTTATTTGGTGCCAAGAAAGAGGCACAGTAACAAGCTTAGCAAAATCAGTAAAGTTTTGTGAGCTCAAGGTTTATTATCTGAGGGAGGCAAATTGGCATCTCCCCTTGCACCCTTTTTGAGGAATACTTTACGCAGTGTAGAGATGCAGCCCTCACAATCCTTGGAGAACTCTTCTCGCTCCTTGACCCTCTCAGCCTCTTTCCTTGGGTATGGGGAGCAGGCTGGCGAGAATGAGTCTGCTCAAATGTAATCTGTTGAGTGTGGTGGGGCGCAGGGCCCTTTGGATACGAAGGCCTTAGAGTCTGGTCTACCTCCTCATGACTCTGCGGTACAGAACCTCCTGATTTCCTTATCTGAGGAGATCAGAGGTAAATTTGAGGTATTTGAGTAGAACCAAGGGAAAATCAGAGAGTCCTGTGCGGCATTGGAAACTAAACTTAATGCGCTGGCTGAGAGGATAAGTAAATTGCAGACAGTAGTTTCAGAGCAGGAAGCTCGAGTACTGTCTAACTCCCAGAATATTTCTCAGTTGACACGCGACGGCAAGATGGTTCAGGAGAAGTTAGAGTCCTTGGAGAATAACTTGCGGAGGAATAACATTAGGTTACTGAAGGTTCTTGAAGGGCTGGAAGGGGATGATGTTAAGGCCTTTGTATTAACCCTGTTGAAGACTTTTTTCCCCGCTATGGACCAGATAAGGTTGAAAGAGGATATACAAAGAGCTCACCGGGATCTCTTCAGGAGGAAGCCTGATAGGAAGACCCCCAGGAAGATTCTTGTTAACTTTGGTACTTACAATGTAAAAGATAGAATTTTGTCTGCTGCTCTCAAGGCGGGCAGTTTTTCAATAGGCGATTGGTCTTTTCGGATTCGTTCGGATCTTTCTAAAACAACTCTAGATAGGCAGTGGGAATTGGGGAAGTATATGCAGGATCTCAGTTCTTATGGTGCCACAGTCCAGATGAGGTTCCCGGCCTTCTTGAAGATTATGTGGAACAATACCATGTACAATATTAGGGAATCCACAGAAGTCCAGGCTCTAATTGAGAAAATGAAAACTCCATGTTGACTGTATTTTCTTTGAGAAGAGCCGGCCGGTTCGAGCTCATATGGGTGGTAATAGTCACCCTTTGAACGACGAGGGAGGGCTCCCATGGGTGGAGGAGGTAATGGTTGTGTTTTGGAGATAGGTCAGGTGGTGTTTTTTCTCATGTGGGAAGGGTGGTGGGTGGTGGGTGGGGGAATGGTTGGGAGGATGGAAAGTTATGCAATGTTTGAAAATGTCCTCAGCAGTGTGGTATGTACTTTTATGAGGGGCTTCAACTTTTTTGTTGAGTTTATGGTTCTCTTGCGATAACTTTTCTTTAATCAACAATGGTTAACTTGAAGGGGGCCCGCTGAAGTTTTTATCATGGAATGTTAATGGTCTACAGGTTCCTGGGAGGAGGAGGAGAATTTTTGAATTCTTAAAGAGGGCGGAGGAGGAAGTAATTATTTTACAAGAAACTCATTTGTTAGAAACCGAATGGAATGTATATCTTGGACATTTAAACTGGGTGGGCTATTGTGCATATACTAATCAACCATGTGTGATTAAGGGGGTGGCAATTTTGATAAAGAAATCAGTAGGTGTGAAGGTTGCTAATGTTAAGAAAGATCCTAGGGGTAGGTGGCTGGTTGTGGAGGCCGCCTTGCATGGTACCTGGTTTACGATCTCTGGGTATTATGGTCCTAATGTCGATGACCCTTCACCCTTTCAAGATCTCTTTACCCATTTATTGGTTGCTAAACACCCGTTTATAATTGGTGGGGATTTTAATGTTTTATTGAACCCTATTTTAGATAAGTCTACACCAAGACCAACGATTAATTCACCCAAAACTCTGTCAAGGATAAAACAAGGAATATCGGATCTTGGTTTAATAGATATTTGGCACCAGAAGGGTGGGGTAGGCCCCAGGTACACATTCAATAATAAGAAATATGGTCATCATTCAAGGATAGACTTTTTTTTAATTCAACATCAGCTAAGGGACATGGTAATATCGGTTTGCCATGCCCCGGCACATCTTTCAGCTCACTCAGCAGTAATAATGCAAGTCTCCCTTAATAGCCAAGTGTCTACTCCCAGGTGGACAGTTAATCTTACTCTTTTTTTGGATGAGTTAATTGTGGATGGTTTGAGGAAGGAGACTAATGAATTTGTTTAACTGAATTATGGATCCACCACATTGCAGATACTGTGGGACGCATATAAAGCCTTTATTAGAGCTAGGCTTGTGGGGTTGGCCACTTATGGATATAGGGTGGAGAGAGATCAATTAAAACAACTTGAGGTTAAGGTGGCTTCCTTGCAGGAGGCTACTTTAAGGGAGGAGGAGAGACAGAAGGGGAATTTTGATGCTCAGTTAGAATCTGCAAGACTTGAGTTGGGCTTATTTTTAGAGGGGAAAGTGAGGAGGGCATGGGAATGCAGCAGGTTTGCCCACTACGAATATGGGGAAGGCTGTGGGAAACTTTTAGCCTGGAAAACCAAATCCAACCATTCCAAGAATGTTATTTCGCTTCTTAAATCAGAGGTTACGGGAGCTGTATTCACAACCAATTCTGAGATAGAGGAGGCCTTTGTGTTTTTTTTTCAGAGTTTGTACACAGAAGATCAGCATTCTCCTAAAACATCTGTAAAGGCGTATTTGGATGCGCTTCATCTTCCTCAGTTAACAGCATTGAATCAGAACCAACTCGCTAGGGAAATAGATTCTGGGGAGGTGAGAGCAGCAATACAGAATCTAAAGAAGGGGAAGGCTCCGGGTCCAGATGGTTTGCCTAATGAATTATACGGTAACCTTTGCGAGGAGTTGGTAACTATTTTGACAGAATTGTTTAACCTTCTCTTACAGGAAGGGGTTGCTATGCCCAAGTCTTTTGAAACCAGGGAAAGATCCGGCCCTCTGTAGTTCATCTCTGTTGAATTCAGATTACAAGCTTTACACCCATATTTTGTCTAACAGGCCCCAGAGTGTGATTTGTAATTTGATTCATGAGGACCAGAAAGGGTTTGTTAGAGCTAGATATTTGCATGAGTTGACTCATGATTTGTTGGGTGCAGTGGATCTGGCGACCTCTGAAAAAGTTCCTCTATCAGTCCTTACATTTGATGCAGCCAAAGCTTTTGGCCGGGTAAATTGGCGTTTTTTACAATGTGTAATGGAGGCCTTTAGGTGGGGTCCGAAATGTATTGAGGCAATTCAGGTTATTTATAAAGATCCATCTGCCTGCATTTTGATCAATAATAAGTTATCTTCTAGATTTGGCATTCAGAGAGGGACGCGGCAGGGTTGTCCGTTGTCCCCTTTCTTTTTGATTTATATGTTGAACCTTTAGCAGCCATAATTAGGGCGGATAGAGAGATCCCTCCTTTTCAATGTATGGGCTGGGAGAAGAAGATTGCTTTGTATGCTGATGATCTCATGATATATACTGGGGATTTGACACATGCTTTCTCTAGAATTCTACTACGTTTAAAGGAGTTTGGAGAAGTCTCTGGTTATTCTGTTAACCCTGAGAAAACTGAAATTATGTGTTGGAATACTACTTTTGATAGCCCGCTGGTTAAGCAACAGATTAGATACCTGGGAATTCAAGTTATTCCCAACCTTAATGAATTGGCTAGGGTTAATTTTGATAAGCTTTGTAAGGAGACTCGTACCTTACTTAAGACTTGGGCCGGGCTCCCTCTGTCTTTTATAAGTAGAGTAAATATTCTTAAGATGGTTATTCTTCCTAAATTTACATTCCTGTTTAATACGATCCCCTTGGAATTCAAGAAAATCTGGTTTCAGAAGATGCAAGCTGATTTAACCTCATTTGTATGGTCTTCAAAAGGTGTTAGGATTGCTTGACAAAGACTGTGTAGGACCAAGGGGAAGGGGGGGATCTCAGCTCCAGATTTCTACAAATACTACTTAGCCTTTCACTTGAAAAATGTTAGGATTTTGCTACGGGATAGGTCGGAATATACTTTCTTTTGGGGCGCAGTGACTCAAGAGTTTTTAGCGGCTGGTAGTTTTTTTTTATATAGGTTTGGTCACCCGAAATTTTTTTAAAAAAATTGTTTGAAGTTTATTTAGGATGCTGCCAGAGTATGGTGGTTGGTACGCCAAACCCTCCATATTCATTATTACAGTCCAAGAGCTCCGGTCTGGGACTCACCTGGTACTCCTGAGTTTCTTTTAGATAGATTGGCTTTGGTGTTAAAGGGAGTGACGAGGTGGGGACAAATTTTGAAGGAAGCTAAGTTGGTGTCCTGGTCAAGATTTGAGGAGTTAACAGATCAGAAGCTTCCTAGGTTTAAATATTTACAATTAGCAAGTTGGGCGGCATCCCTTCAGGAGAAAGGGGGAGTGTATAATTTTTGGGAAGAGAAATTATCCTTGACTTTAGTACATAAAGAGGTTTCTGTTTGGTATCAGGCATTGCTTGACGCTTCAGATTCGACTGGTTTGTTTTTCAAGAAGAAATGGGGAGAGGTCTTGCCAGATTTGGATATTGTGCAAATTTGGGAATTATCAAGTTCAATGCTATGGTCAGTAACTAGATCAGCCGCTTTGAAAAAAAAACAATTGTTTAAGATGCATAGGGTTTATTGGTCCCCCCAGAAGTTATCTATTGTGGGGAAGTCAGATAAAAAGTGTCCACGATGTGGGGAGCTCAATGCAAACAATATACATATGTTTTGGAGTTGCCCAAATCTAGGTATCTTTTGGTCTGGGATTAATGGTTTTCTTAAGCGATTTATAAGCACTGAAGTGGAGGTGACCTCCCCTTTAGTATTCTTTGGCTTCTCCCCCATTTCTACATGGGACCAGAAGCTATCCAGGCCGTACAAGTGTTTATTGTTTTTGTTGATGCTATTGGCTAGGAGACAAATATGTCTAAAAAGGGTCAGCCCTATACCCCCGAATGTTTTGGACTGGCTGTCTTCTGTAGATTACTTTTCTTGCTTAGAACGTAGTGGTCCAATGGGTAATAACGATGAATGCTGGGCCATTTGGGAAAATGTTCGGCAAAATGGAATTATTCTTTGTATATAGTCCAATGATTACTCCCTCCTCTCTCCCCACCCCCCTCCTCACTCCCGGGCTTGTGATTGGATAAGAGCTTTGGGTATACCAGGGAGAGGTGAAGTGCTGTATCTGCTTCGGTTTATCCCGGTCAAACCGGTTCACCATGCTTGATGCAGGTTGATGACCCTCGAGTGGTGTGGTGGGACTTTCTCTGTCAGGACAACAAAAAAAAGGCAAAGCAGAAGAGCTGTTGTACCCTTTTACTTTTATTTGCCCGCTTGAGCTTGATTAATTTATCAACTATAATAGTTTTTGTATAATAACCCCTGTACATTTTTTATCTATGAGATTTAGATCATCCCTTGGTTTTTGATCAATGTGAATTACAGTAGAACCCAGTAAGGACAAGATTTTAATATTTGAGAAAATATTTTCTAAGGGCTATTGAACACATCTAACAAGTATATATTTGTTACAATTATTGGTTGTTATTATACATTACAGTTAACATTTGAAACAAATGTATCATAAAAATGAGGTTAAAATATTATGATCAAATGGCATAAACTGGCTTTGCTTCAGCAATGTTATTCTGGAATAACCACTTCAAAATGGTTGATACTATATTGTAATTCCCCATGTAAATTTAGTATATAGTTCATTGTTTATGTTTTTTGTAACTTATGCACTTTGGGAATAAAAATGGGAGGTGTCTGTGGGGGTCATTTATCTGTGAAAAAGGAAATTTTATTTCTGAAATGTCTTGGTTTGCTGTTCCTAAATACATTTCAGTTTCACAAGACAGTAGTGGCCGGGGATGGTTTCTATTGTCCTGTCCATTGGAGAGAGAACACCCAGGCTGGAGAGATAGCTGTTTGAATATATATATATATATATATATATATATATATATATATACATATATATATATATATATATATATATATATATATATATATATATATATATATATAAATATATATGTATATATAAAAATATGTGTGTGTGTATACATATATATATATATGTATATATGTGTATATATATATATATATATATATATACACATATGTATGTATATATATATATATATATATATGTATAGATACATATAGATAGATAGATAGATTGATAGATAGATAGATAGATAGATAGATAGATAGATAGATAGATAGATAGATAGATAGATAGATAGAGATATATATGTGAATAATTAGTTAGGTTCTAAATGTACTTGCACAAATACAGAGAAATTCAGAAGGTATAGTTAGAGTTATTTCAAGTAACTATAACTCGTGGCTTAAGGTAACTATACCTAATGCCCCCACCATGTACAGTTTTATCTTCAATAATTGACTTGCAATGTTTCATTGATATTTTTATTGGTGTTATAAAAGTTGTCATCAGTGCTGCAATATATGTGGTAATTAGCAGTGCATGGCGACAGCACGAGTTTTAGTTACCTTAGGGCTTAATTCTATTCACTATAATGCCCCTGTAACCTTTATTTTTTTCCAGTGAATTTCTATGTTTTTTTTAACGTAAAGCAAAGGTCATTGCTATACGTTATTTCAACCACCGCCATGCACAGCCTGCAGACAGGCATTGCATAACCACCCAACCCCATGCCGTTGGTCGTGTATGTGTATATATATATATATATATATATATATATAATTTTTTTTTTTTTTTCATTGAAAAAAACAAAGGTCACAGGAGGGATGTTATTGTTAGGTTTTGAATTTACTCATACAAAACCAAAGAAATTCAGCAGCCATAGTTAGTGCTCTTTCAAGTAACTATAACTCGCGCCGTACGGTAACTATAACTTGAACCCTTGCCACGCAGTTTCTTATCAATAATATTATTGCAAGTGTTGCATTGATATCAAAGATGCCATACAAGATTTCATCAATGACATAATATGTGGAGTAATTAGCTACAATTAGCGGTCCGCAGCAGGTAGTTATAATTAGGACCACGTTTTTTGGCTTGCCTATATCTTTGGCACCTTGTGTGTGAAATCTTCACAAAATCTTCCAAAAAAGTGTTACCATGAATTTGATTGTACATGTGAAGTTTCGGGATGATCCGTCAAGCGGAATGCAAGAAAAAGGGGGGGTTAAAAAGGTGTGTTTCCTGTTATAATTTGCTTAGGGATTATGAACACAACTGCAGATCGAACTGCTGGTTGGAATTACACCAAATTTAGCAGAAAGGTAGCTTCGAGTCCAGAAAGAAGCCTTTTTGTTGTTTGGTGCAAATCCCTTTAGTAATTTTTGAGATATTAAACGATGAAGAAACATAAATATCTAGAGGTGCAAAGGCTTCGCAAATAATAACCAGCAGAGATCAGAAGAGCTCAGATTGGCTGTCAATTTGGGGCTCAGCTTTAGCTGAGTCCCATAAAACATTTTTTATAAAATAATGGGGGCCAGGTTAGGGACACCCTGACCCCTTAGCTCTGCTGCTGGGGTCCCAGAGGCTCTCCGCCAAGGCAACAAAACACTTTATAAAAACATTTTGGAATGAATTTGCGATGACATTGCCAATCTGTGGCAACATTTTAAAAACAAAAAACCACATGCTGCCTCCAGCGCTTATTTTAATAAAGCATATATAAAAATAAAGGAGGGAGGTGCATGGTTCCCCCTCCTAGGGATCATTTATGTCCCAGGGACTGCAACCTCCCCGGGGCTTATTGTAATAGTAAATTTTGATTTGAAATGCATGCAGGGGACCCGCACAGCCCCTCAGGAACCCCTGGGACCACCTCCCCCGGGACAATTGATAATAAAAAGTGTGGGCCACACACCACTTGCTGCCCCGGGGACCGCCACCTCCTTAGGGCTGAAATAAAATAATGAAGAGGATCTATTGCAGATCCCCAGTCCCTGGTAAAACCAACTCCACAGGACTATTAATTGAAAAGTATTGGGGCCGTGTGTTGTATTGTAGCCTTGGGGACTGCCACCTCACTGAGGTTGAAATAAAATAATGAAAAGGATCTATAATACACCCCCAGCCCCAGGGAACACTACCTCCCTGGGGATCTTTACGGAAGGAGGGGGGCCAAGGGCCACCCTCATTGAGCCAATATTGGCCCTAGGGACTGCCACCCCACTAGGACCTGCTTGTGCTATATCCTGGGGTGGCTACCCAGGGACATAGCTGTTTACTCTGACTTGTTGGGAGCTTTGACAGCTCTCACCAAGTCAGAGCAAACACAACTCTGCTCCCAGCAAGCGAGAGCTGTCAAATAGCTCTCTCTTACTGGAAGTACCATGCAGGTAGGGAAACAGAGGAGGCATTGCTTTTACAAATGGGGAGCAGCATCTTTAGTAGCTCTCTGCCTGTGACAGCAATGGTTGGTTGCGCAGGTGGAGGACAGCCAGCTGGGACTGCCGTCTCCAGAGGTGGTGACTCAGTGCCCCGGGGGACACCCAGGAGACATAACCTGGCCTGAGGGGTGGGGTATTCAGAGCCAAGATTGGCCTGGGGAGGGGGAGCTTTCCTCCCAAAAAAGAAAACATATCTTAAGGCAGGGTCCCGGGGGATGGAGTCCACGGGGCTGAAATCGCCCTGCGGAGGGGGGCGTGCAACCCTCCTCTCCCCCCAAAAAAAATGTATGTTAAGGCTGGGCTTTGGTGGATGAGGTCCCTGGGGCCAAAATCAGCTGGGAGAAGCCACTCAGATTTCATCACAGGACTGTTCCATCCGAAGAGAGTCCATAACATTAAATATACAGATCTGGTATTACTTTATTATTTTGAAAACTACTGAATGGATTGACATCAAATCATAACAAGCATAATCTGTACATCAAGGTCTACATATCTGCCAAATTTGGTGTATTTCTGTTCAGCAGTTTGGACTGTAGTTGTGTCTGAGCAGCCTACGGGAAAATGTATATGGAAAATGCATTTTGGAACCCCCCATTTTTTCTCAGCCCCCATTTCACAAATCACCCCAAAACTTTCAAGACATTAGCAGAAGTGAGTGGTGTACTAGTATTTCAAATGTCATGGAGTTTTGTCAAATGGCGCCACGGTTATTGGCCAAACAAAAATGCTCTTCTTATGGAAACTAGGTCCTAACTATAACTACCAGCTGGCGAATGCCAGTAGGAGATATATATATTACCTACTGGCGGCGGACCATGTTTCCATAGAAAAAGCTTTTTTTAACTTGCATTTATCATTGGTGTTGTTTGAAGATTCTTCATGTAATTTTCCAAAAAAAGTGTGCAGGCGATTCTTATTGCACATTTAACTTCTCAGGGTGATCTGTGAAGCGGGGGGAGAAAAAAGAGGTCAAAAAAGTTTGTTTCCTCTATTAATTCCCATAGACTCCTTATGCACGCCTACAGCTCAAAACTGCTACATGAAATTACACCAAATCTTGGCTGAAAGGTAGCTGTTGGTCCACAGAGGGGCCTTTTTCTTATTTGGTGTAAATCCGGGCAGTAGTTTACAAGAAATTAAGGGAAATCAAAATTTGTATATCTAGGCTCACGAATAATTTACAAACGATTCATGACTATTCACAAATGCACGCATGAACAGAAGCTCTGTAGTTTGCTGGCCACAACCTGAACAGAAAGTTGTGGCTACCATTTCAAGGTCCTGGGGCTTGGTCTTTGGGACTGAAAAACAAAATTAAAAGTAGGATATAGGGTCAAGTTGGAGGTACGCTTACCCCTGAGGTGCGATATTGGGGTATTTGAGGGTCAAGTTATGGATTTAAATTTTTTTTTACCATGCTTGATATTCATGAATGTCATGACACTCAGAGTGGCCCTTGTGTAATGTTTCAATCAATTTGTGAATATTCCTTAATATTCATGAATATTGGCAAAGAAGCCAAAAAAAAAAAAAAAAACATTCACAGACTCATTCTTACACTAATTCATTTACCCTGAGATGCACTCAGAGATTCATTCCCCCGCTCACACACCCACTCAGACATGCATGCACCCACTCATACCCACTCATAGACTCACACACCCACTTTCAGTCTCACTCACACACTCACGCACCCACTCACAGGTCCACTGACAGAGACACGTTCCCTGAGGCCAACCCCACTGTGCACGGCCAAAGGTCATGTGCGGCAGTTATTGGATTAACACATAGTAAAAATAGTTAAAATTACTTTACATTAAAAAAACATTAAAATTCTCCGAAAAAACAAAGGTTACAGGGACGTCATAGTTAAGTTCTGAATTTACTCATACAAAACAATACAAATTCAGCAGTTATAGTTTGAATTATTTCAAGCAACTGTAACTCATGTCCTAATGTAACTCTAACTTGTGCCTCTCCCATGCTCAGCTAATTACTAATTAGTTAGAATTTAAAATAGCAGATCTATAATTCTCCATATATACTTTACTTTGCAATACTTTGATACTCAATAATGAGACTATGATATTTTTGCACAATGATATCTTGTCCAAGGATATTGTAACAATATCGATATGCCTAAAGCAGAGATGATCACTACTGGTTCTGTTCCTATAGTAGATTGAATGTCTGGTGTCAGATTCAGCAGTGGTTTCCTGAACTTTGCTACTGGCCATTGTCTGGAGTGGGACTTTGTTACCCAGACTGCTGGGTGTTGAGGCAGGGCTAGGGAGAGCATGATGCATTGAACAGTGCCAATGGTGTTCCACAGTGTGTGTCCACATTCTGCAGCAGCTCCCTGAATTTAGTGACTTGCCTTTATCTGGGGTGAGACTTCATCCCCAGACTGTTGTGTGTTCCGGGCAGGACTAGGGAGATTATGGTGCACTGAAAAGAGCCTGTGGTGTCCTGCAACACAGGTTCATATTATGCGGTGACTTCCTGAACTTTGCTAGTGGCCATTGTCTGGGGTGAGAGGTTGTCCCACAGACTTCTGTGTGTTGTGGGTGGAGTCGGGGAGAGCACAACACACTGAAAAGCACCAACTGGTGTCATGCAGCACTGGTCCACATTCTGCAGTGACTTCCTGAACTTTGCTACTGACCATTGACTGGGTTGGGACTTCTGCCCCCAGACTCCGATGTGTTGTGGGTGGAGATCATGACATGCTGAAAACAGCCAGTGGTGTCCTATATCATGTGTTCACATTCTGCAGCGGCTACCTGAACTTTGCTATTGGCCATTGTCAGGGATAGGACTTTGACTCTCAGACTCCTGTGTGTTGGGGGCGGGGCAGGGGAGAGCATAACACGCTGAAAAGCGCCAACTGTGTTTCGCAGCATGGTTTCACATTCTGCAGTGGCCCCCCTTCATTTTGTTCCCTAGACTCATGCTTGTTGCAGGCGGGGCCAGGGAGAGCACAAGGCGCTGAGAAGCATCAACAGTGTCCCACAGCACAGGCTCATATTCTGCTGTGGCTCCTCGAACTATGCTACTGGCCATTGTCTGGGGCTGGACTTTATCCTCCAGGCTTCTGTGTGTTGCGGGCTAGGCCAGGGAGAGAATAACTCGCTGAAAAGCACCAACGGTATCCCATAGTATAGGTACACATTCTGCAAGAGCTCCCTGAACTTTGCTACTGGCTATTGTCTGGGATGGGACTTTGTCCCCCAGACTCCTGTGAGTAACAGGAGGGACGGGGAGAGCATGATGAGCTCAAAAGCACCAAAGCTGTCCCTCAGCATGGGACATGCCAGGGAATGCACCTGGATAAAGACTGGGCCAAGACCGGGCCCATCTTCACTCGTCATTACCCGGAAGAGGCTGGGCTAGGTGACCTTATTTGGCAACCACATTGAGGGAAGCTCCCTCATCTTGGTTAGTCTATAGTTTATCTGCTAACATAATTTTGCGACCCTCCCTACAATTATGGGCAAGAGTGAACTTGCAGTAGGAAAGGACAGTGCCCAGCCCAACATCTACCCTGGTTCTACACTGGATTCTTTCCTACTGCAAGCTGTGAGTGTGGCCTCAAAGGAAGTAGAATTGGCAGAAAGGCGACTGTCACTCAATATGGGCAAAAGATTCAGCCCACTGCAATTGGCAACTGTAGAGAAAGTTCCAGAGAGTGGTACCATTGTAATACAATTGAAGGAAGTAGCCACAAGGACTTTGGAAGAAGAGGAGGAAGTAGACTCATTAATGGTTATAGCAATGCCTGACCTCGCAGTGACCATCAGAGGTTCTGAGCCATCAGTAAGAGAAAGAAGGAAAATTAAAACAGCTCCATTTCTGGTAATTTGAACAGACAGACTTCCAACACCAATTCTTGAAAGAAGGCAGATTATTGCTCCCTAAAGGACTTAGAAACCATCTTTAATTCCAAAATGAACAAAAGAGGGCTCATTCCATAGTGGGAAGAGTTCCAGGACCTATTAAATAGTCTCATGACTTTTGGATTGTGCCAATTGTTTAGAGGATTACTTCCCGAGAGGAGGTCATTTGTGACCTGTCATTTAGGGAAAAATCACAATCCGTGCTAGATCTTTACATCCTTGCTGTGGTCTCCCTTTTTTTGCCTCTCTTTCATATTCTTTGACTGTGTGTTGGACTTTGTTTTTCCTGGTTTTGGTACTCCGGGCACTTTACCACTGCTGACAAGTGCTAGAGTGCAAGTATAACCCACACTAGGTCCAGTCAGGTCTCAAAAAATAAATCCCCGCTCAACCCTTGATAGATTGGCAATGAGTGACAAGGCTTAACTTAGGAGACAGGTGTGAAAAGCATTTAAAAATCAAATAACAGTAAATACGTAAAACACAAAACATAATAAAAATCCAACACCAATTTATAAAAATAGATTATATTGTTATCTTTAAAATGGCACCAAAATGGTTAAAATCGGATAAGGGGAACCAGAGAAAATATTTTTTAAAGAATTAGGTACTCATTCCAAGTGTGACGGTCTCAAGATTGCCACACTCGCGATGGCAGTGGGACTGCCACAGACGGGGTGGGCAGATCGCCTTATTTTGATCATGGAAGATGGGCCATGGTCCGACTACTGGCACTGCCAGGTCTCGGCGGTCGCAATCTGCCAAGGCAGCGCTGCCCTGGGGATTACAAGTCCCCTTTCCACCAGCCTTTGCATGGCGGTCTCATTGCCATGCAAAGGCTGGCCTAACGTGGGTGCCGGGGGCCCCATGAGGCCCCTGCACTGCCCATATACTTGGCATGGGCAGTGCATGGGTCCCCATGGACAGCCCCATTACGCATTTCACCGGCTGAATTACCTCCAGTGAAATGCCCAATGGGTGCTGCCGCACCCGATGCATTACAACAATGCTGCTGGTTCGATTACAAGCCTGCATCAATATTGTGGTGAGTTGTTTACTGGGCTTACAGGCTGTAACGCTGTTTTCATCGGAAAGCGGGACCAGCAGAAAACTCCTAATAGGGCGTGCAGCATAACGCCAGCACTGGCGATATGCTGGCTGCAGCGGCTTCTGCAGTCTTTTAAAAAGACCACTGAAGTCCTTATGAGGGCCTTAATGTTTTCTAGTGCATAGATACTAAAAATGCAGCTCAGGATATCTTGTCCACCTTGAACGGGGCAAAGTCAAAGTTTAAGTAAGGCCGACCGCGATGGAGCCCTGCTTGGCTACAGCAAGCGGGAGGCCTCAGTCAAAAGTTTACATTCGGACTTGGCCCCTAATTATGACTTCAGCGGACGGAAAAGGCCATCCGCCGAAGTCCTGCGGTCAGGTTACCACCAGTGCAGTCCCCTTCTCGCTGCCCCTATTAAGAATTTCCCGTTAGGTCAGCAGGCAGAAACTGAATTTCCACCCGCTGGTTCAGCGGGAAACAGTGCACAACATTGATGCTGGCTCATAATAGAGCCTGTGGCACTGTTAAGGAGCATAGGGTACACCAGCATCCCTCGCGCTTTTCACTGTCTGAAGAGCAGACAGTGAAAAGCGAAACGGGGCTGGCCATGGGGTCCCTCACACTGCCCATGCCAAGTGCATGGGCAGTGCTCCCCATCTTTGCCAGCTTTTACATGGTGGTGTTACCCCCATGTAATCGCCACCGGAGAAGGGACTCGTAATCCCCGGGGCATCGCTGCTTGCAGCGCTGCCCTGGCGGATTAGGACTGCCAGCCCGTCCAGTGGAGGAGAAGTGGCAGTGCTGGCGGTCCGACCATGGCGCAACCACCACTGTCGTAATGGGACTGTTGGACCACCACATTGATGGTAGTCTGACCACCACTGTGGCCCTGGTGGTCTTAAGATTGCTAGAGTTGTGATGAGGGGCTTAGTCTTTTTCTTGAAGATTTTCTTCAGCGGGACGAAGTCACCAATCCGATCTGACCTCCCTGGAACCCTCTTTGGGTAGGCGTCACAGGAGACCTCAGTAAAGAATTCTACATTCAGATTTAGACTATTTTTTAGGAAGAAAATCTTAATTTGGGGCAAAGCTGAATCTTGATACAACATCCCAGGAGCCTCCTCAGATACGCTGCGTGGGAAGTCAACTTTTTATCTTCTGACTTAGTCACTTTTTTGGAGCTTTTTCTCTTCAATGTAGGATGACCCTCCACAGCAAGCTGATTTTGAGTTGACATTGTCGGATTGCCTTCCCAGGAGCTCCTGGTGAAATGCTGGAAGTCTGGAGCTTTTCGGTGGGACAAACCTGCAAGTCAGGTCGGGTCGTGGTCAACGTAAGCCTGCTTGCCTCTCAACGGCAGGTCGGTCCCTTTATAAAGATTTTTACCAAAAGGGCTCCAATCTGATCCAAACTTCTGGATCTTCTTCCAGAACATCATTGAAGGTTCTTTAGGAGTCTACATGTCACCCCAAGGTTCCAGAAGCTCAGAATTGCTCCTTGAGGGTTAGGACTCTAAATCCCAGAATGCACCTGGTTCAAATAATGACCACTAGCAACTGGTCAGCTGGTCAGTTCTTTCAGGGTTTTATGCAGTTTGGTTAGCTAGTTTTCACCTGTAGCAAGCAGGGAGTCCCTTCTTGAGCCAGTTGAAGATGGGCAATGTCCTTTCAGTGGTGAAGCCCAAGTGTGCAACTGGTGCAGTCCTTCAGAGTGCAGTGTCCAACTGCAGGTCTGGGGTCCAGCACAGCAGTCTTTTTTCTTCTGATGATGGTCCTTGTAGGTATCTGAAGTGTGGGTTCAGCTCTGCCATATTTATCCTTGTTCCTGGGGTGAAAAGCGGGGGAGGCAATTGTCCAATCACAGGGTGGCCACTACTCCCTTGGATGACCACTTCCTGGGAAGAGTGGCAAAAATCAATCCCATGGAGCAACATTCTTTGTGGGTAGGTCTATTTGAGCCTACCCACTGGTGTACCTTAAAATCCTTAACATACTCTTCTCCCGCCCTCTCCTAATCTAATCAAGAAGACACCTGGTTGTCTGGGTTTGCAGCAAATGGGGAGGTCCTAAGCTGCTCCAAAAATCCTTCCCTTCTTTGAAGACCAGTTTGGCTGCTCTCCCCCATCTGTTTCACCATCTGCTGAGGAAGATCTCTTCCTCCAGGCACATCCTTTGTGTTCAGCCCCGGGCACTTCATAGCTCGTCAAGGCAGCCTGTTCAGGCTGCCGGAGGCTGGCCAATCAGAGAAGGGCACTACAAAGCTGAAGTTGGCAACTTTCAGCTAGAGTTTTAAAACTCTTTACCTGAATTAGTTATATTAAATCCAACAATGGCAAGTTGTGGGATTTGTTATAACAAATACGTTGATACCAAATTCGAAGTATATGGCTCATATGGGGACTTTATTAATTAAAATACAGTCCCTCCATTTTAGCCTATGGAGGTCATTCACTACAGTGAGGGAAATATTAATTTGGCTATTTTACCTCACCAGGGCCTATAAAACAATTGTATAAGGTCCTTGCTTATAGGTATACTGCACCCAACCCTGGGGGCACCGAGGGCACACCTTAGGGGGGACATATATGTAAACATGCGGTCGTTTGAGACTTTGGAAGTACTTTTAATTCCAAAGTCAAATTTGCATGTAACTCTAATTTAAAAGCAACCAGTAAGGCAGGCCTGCCTTTAAAATGACCATGAGCACCTCAGCAGTGCACCTATGGTGCACTACCCATACTGAGGTCCCTAAACTTACATGCTCTACGATATACTAGGAACTTATAGGTAGACTGACATAACCAATTATAATTAGCATAATTTGCACACTCATTTTACACAGAGCACAGACCCTGGGACTGGTTAGCAGTACCCAGGGCACTATCAGAATCAGGAAAACACTAGCAGCAAAAAGTGGAAAATTGGGGCAAAAAGTTAGGGGGCTTCTGAAATCAGCCCATTTTTCTCACACCAGCCCGCTGCCTCAGTCCACATGCCCATGAGACTCAGCCCAACCCTGGGAGAGTCTTCCTGGCTTGTCAGAGGAAGAAGGGAGTGAGGAAAACTGGCTGCCCTTTTCAGGGTCAGCTCATCAATTCCTAGCACTCAGAAATCACACTACGAACTTGTGTCGCCATTCTTTTAATCCTGACCTCACTAACGACCCAGCCACCGCCAGAACCAACCTGCACGAAGGGATGAAAGACGTAGCCGAGTGGATGATGAACAGCCGCCTGAAACTGAACTCAGACAAGACAGAAGTCCTCATCCTTGGATCATCACCCTCTGCCTGGGACGACTCCTGGTGGCCCCCTGCCCTGGGCAGCGCACCCAAACCAACGGACCACGCACGCAACCTGGGCTTCATCCTGGACTCCTCCCTCTCGATGACCAGACAAGTCAACGCCGTCTCATCATCATGCTTCAACATCCTACGCATGCTCCGAAAGATCTTCCGATGGATCCCCACCGAAACCAGGAAGACTGTCACTCAGGCACTCGTTACCAGCCGACTGGACTACAGTAACGCCCTCTACACCGAACCATGGCCAAACTCCAGAAAAGACTCCAACGCATCCAGAACGCCTCCGCACGCCTCATTCTTGACATCCCCCGACACAGCCACATCTCCGGACACCTGAGAGACTTGCACTGGCTCCCCGTCAGCAAGAGAATCACGTTCCGCCTCCTCACCCACGCACACAAGGCCCTCCACGACCTGGGCCCCAGGTACCTCAACAACCGCCTGACCTTCTACACTCCCACCCGCCAGCTACGATCGACCAGCCACGCCCTCGCCGCCGTGCCACGCATTAGAAAAGCCACCATGGGAGGAAGATCCTTCTCCTACCTGGCAGCCAAGACTTGGAACTCCCTCCCCATCCACCTCCGTCTGACCCAAGACCACCTCTCCTTCAGGAAGCAACTCAAGACCTGGCTGTTCGAGCAGTAGCGGTCCCCCCTCCCCCAGCGCCTTGAGACCCTCCGGGTGAGTAGCGCGCTATACAAATTTCTTGATTGATAGATTGATTGACCTCCGATTAAGGTCTGCAATACTTGCCAATTGGCTCCTCAGCTTGGACTCCTGCAGCCTCAAGGAAAATACAAGGACCAGCTGGAAAATATGTATTAGTTAATTGTCCTTACCTGCCCATAAAAAACGTGTTCACTCATTGTTGAGTCACTATGCCCTAGAGGCCTTATTTTTAACAGAAACTTGGATTTGCGAGGAATCTTCCCCAAATGTAGCACTGGGCTTGCCCCAGGACTATTCAATACATCGGCTAGATAGACCACATTCTACAGGCAGGGGGTTGCCATTATCTATAAAAAGTCCATCGAATGTCTCTCTCAATCCCTGCATATACTTGATTGTGAAAGTTTGTCTTTCTCATTAACAGTAAGCGCCACATCTACACTCTCTGGAGTGCTGATATACCGTTCCCCTGGCCCTGATTAGAGGTTTATACAGGCTCTTCCAGAACTGGTTGCGGATCTAGCTTTTAGTAACTCCAACTTTACCATTCTTTGGGATTTTAACATTCACGTGGATGAGCCGAGCAACATGTCTGCTAAAACCTTGCTCACAGACCTAGCAGCGCTACACTTGACACAGCTGGTAAACGGCCACATGCACATTGAAGGTCATACAATTGATTTGGTGTTTAGCAACATCCCAGACCTATCAGCTCAGACACTTCCCCCTGTGTTCTGGTCGGATAATTTTTTAATCACGCTCACACTTCCCAACTCTTCTGCCTCAAAACACCATCAGCTAAATAAGCTGACCGGTCATCAGTTGCCAAAGCTGAACCGTAGTGAATGGATTGCCACCCTTGAAAACACTTGATCTAATTCCTCTAACCCTTTGCTATGCTCAGCGGATAGATTTAATGAGTGTATTACCACCTCGCTAGATATTATAGTACCTGGAAAAACTATCACCAGAAGTACTCACCAAAAGAAATCACCATGATTCACTCAACAGCTTTTGCAGTTAAAAAAGGAGTGCAAACAACTCCAAAGAAAGTGGAGGAAAACTTTTGACAACGCCTCCAAACTTGAATATAGGAAATCGATTAGAATCTTCATGCGAAAATTAAATCTTTGCAGAATGTTTTTTATGCAAGCAAAACAGAGCAGTCCTCTAATTCCCCAAAATACATTTTCTTAATATTTAAAAAGATGATTCAAAAGCCATCCCTTATCGATCTGACGGAAGCCTCCAAGGATTCTAAATTCACGCAGCCTTCCCTAATAGGTCCTTTCAGGAAGATGATTTGGTAGGTCAGGATGAAGTCCATTGCCCCAGAGCCTTACTCTAAGGGCCAGATGTAGGAAGCCTTTTGCTACATCTGGCCCTAAGTCTTTTTGCCACTTATGGAAGACTTAGTAGGTAACCACCGATGCACCATAAAATCAGGATCCCCACTGGACC
Source organism: Pleurodeles waltl (assembly GCF_031143425.1). NCBI lineage: Eukaryota > Metazoa > Chordata > Amphibia > Caudata > Salamandridae > Pleurodeles > Pleurodeles waltl. The sequence continues at coordinate 1,089,745,047 of NC_090444.1, read as the reverse complement.
CTGCCCCTCCCTAGATTTTAGCTTCAGGCTCTGACATTAGAGTTCCCGTTCTAACCAATGTCCTTAACAAATCTCTAACCTCGGATTTCCACACAAGGTGCAAGCTACTATCTCGCTTGTACTATCCAAACTGGATTATGCCAATAGCCTCTACCATGGATCATCTCTAACTGTTATGAAAAAACTACAACCTATCCAGAATTCCGCAGCCAGGCTACTACTACATATAAAGCCGCAAGCCCACATCTCCCCTGCCTTGAGAGCACTACACTGGTTACCCATTGCCAGAAGATGCACTTTCAAGCTGCTTTGCATCACCCACAAAGCTATACATGGAACAGGACCGCTTTTTATCAGAAAGAAAATTACCAAATACATCCAACAAAGAACCCTCCGCTCAAGATTGGCACCCCGCCTTAGAACACCACCATACAAGAAAAAGACTATAGGTGGTACATCCTTCTCCCTCCAAGCAGCCAAACTATGGAATTCATTACCCCCAACTATAAGAGCCACAGATAACTTTCTTGTCTTCAGAAAACTACTCAAGAGTTGGCTCTTTCCTTCATAACCACCTTTTTCAAACAACTATGAACTGCATATGCCTATGTGGATAAATATTTTTTTTCAGATTATATGTATATTTCTATTTATTTATAGTTTCTTTGGAAAATATGTATTGCTACTATGTCATAACAATAAAATACACACACACTCTTTAAACCTGTCTGACTAAGTATTTTTTACCCATGATTCTAATTGTATTGTATGTGCATATGTGTGTGTATTCGTGTGTGTGTATATATATATATATATATATATATATATATATATATATATATATATGTATGTATGTGTATATGTTGTTTCTGTGCTTGGCATGTTCGTGGATCATTGCATGGCTCCTGGGTGGGTTGTTATACTAGATATCTATGAATTCCTGCTCTCATCTTATCACACTTATCTACTCATCACTCTTATGTCATGTCTCTATCAAACTATCCTCCATTCTCACTCTGACTCATCCCAAATCCCTTCTACCACTTTCATCTCCTAAATATCTCTGCCTAAGCTCTTCCCTCCACTTCCACATCTAACTCACCAAACCTCACTCTACTTCTGTGACCTCCCACACAACCCTACTAAATTCTCCTGCATTCATCTCACCCTGCTACTATGCTCTCCCTAACCCTTCCACATACTCTTCCCCCTCCGCCCCCCTTTACTCATCCCAAGCCTTTGGGTTGAGTAAATGAAGGATATTCTCCCAATTAACACTTCTGGATTTCTTTTCTCCTCCACCCCTCCATTACTCCAGTCAATCTAACTAACAAACTCTCATATCCGCGGCTCAAATTAACTCATAATAATACTAAAACTATACTCATTATTTAACGATACTAATCCATCACTAATTCTTGTTGGGTTCCGGAGTAGCGTGCTACTCATCGAAAAGCGCTTCGACGCCTCGTCAGGGGTAGTAAGCGCTATATAAATACGATTACAATACAATACAATACAACATCTGGCCATATACCGCCTCACTGGAAACACGCGATTGTCAAGCCTTTACTTAAAAAAAACAAGCTTGATGCCGCACTAGTAAGCACTTGTAGACCAATTGTTCGTCCCATAGCATCCATAGTAATTGAAAAACATGTCAACAGACAAGTGGTAGGCTTTCTTGAAGACCACAAGCTTCTTCATCACACTCAAATGGATTTTAAACCTCAACATAGCAGTGAGACTGCCCTTCTGGCTGTCACGGAAGACACACGACAATGGCTAGATTCCGGAGGATATGCAGCAATCATCTTATTAGAGCTGAGTGCGGCATTCAATACTGTGGATCACAGTATACTGCGTCAAAGAATCTCAAAAGTAGATATTAAGGGGATCACCTGGAAGTGGATCTCCTCCTTTCTGAGGGATAGGACCTTTCAAGTCCTTGACTGTTCCTTCTTTTCCAACAGCTTCTGTCTCTGCTGTGGGGTACCGCAGGGCTCTTCCTTGAGCCCTACACTCTTTAATATCTAAATGTCACCATTAGCTGAGATCGTAAAACCCTACAGTTTATCGTTGGTGTCTTATGCTTACGACACCCAGTTGGTTTTCTCATTTTCTACCAACACTAATTCTGAACAGTCCAGTTTATCATCTTGCCTCCAAGCTGTTGCCAGGTGGATGGCTGACTGTAAACTCAAGTTAAACGATGAGAAAACAGAAGTAATGATTGTAGAGAATCTTGTCCCCCTAAATCCCCTGTTCCAGGTCCAGAAGGACTGAAAGACCTTCCCCCGTCAAAAGAGAATATAAAGAGCTTAGGTTTCTGGTTGGATTCTTGCCTTACAATGGAATATCACTCAAAAAAACTGGCGGTTTCAGTCTAATAAGAGTCCTTTGGAAAGTCTTTAATGTCCTTCCATTCCCGGCCAAAAGACTTAGGGGCATATTTATACTCCGTCTGCAACAATATTTGACGCATATTTGGTGCATACCTTGCCCCATATTTAAACTTTCACGCCCGAGCCCGCGGATGCCAAATCCCGCTGTGTTCGTCATTCTCTGGATGCGGGAAACCGCCTTGCGTTAATCATATGCAAGGTAGGCGTTTCCGTCCAAAAAAAGACGTAACCGGCAGTGCGTTGTATTTATGCTTCCGGGCAAAAATCCTGCACAGCCGGGGGGCGGAGGCGGAAAATGACACACAGCCCGATTTGCGTAAAAAATGAACGCCTGGGACAGGGCAGGTATTCTCATCCAGCGTGCATGCAGACGCAGAGCCCAGCAACAACAACAGCAGCTACCACAACACCAGCAGGGACCCCAAAGGCAGCGCAGAAGACAGGAGAGGATATTCCGCACCAGGACAACCCTTCATGGCCTCAGGGAACATGACATCATCCAGAGGTACAGGTTGAATTGGCAGGCCATTCAGCAGCTGCTGCTCAACATAGAGCCACAGTTGGCACCCACCTTGCTGACACCCCACACCATCCCAACAGAAACCAAGCTGCTAGCTGTACTTCACATGTTAGCAAGTGGCTCCTTTCAAAGCACTGGCACCCTGGTTGCCGGGATATCACAGCCATCATTCTCTGCCTTCTTTCCCAAAGTACTGGATGCCATCATTGGACTCACACCACATCTGCTTCCCAAACACACAGCAGAAGCAGCAGGAGACAAAACAGGGGTTTTACCTCATTAATGGATCCCCACACGTCCTTGGTGCCATTGACTGCACACATGTACGCCTTGTGCCACCTGCTGCAACTGAACACCTCTACCGCAACAGGAAGCACACACACTCCATCAATGTGCAGGCCATTGTCGATCACCAAGGATTGATCACCAACATTGTGGCAAAGTATCCTGGGAGTGTCCATGACTCATTCATCTTCCGTCACTCTACCATCAATCAACACTTCCAGGATGGACGATATGGCAATGGACTACTTCTTGGTAAGTACAGAAACCTACTTATATACAAACTGCACAGCAACCCTCTAGGACACACAACACATACACCATGACAGCAACATGTGTACAGGAACACACTGAGGTTGTCACACTGCTAGCCATGTTTCATAGGTCTGCAGTGAACCTGTCACATATCTGAAATTAGTGTACAATCTAATGTTAAGACATCAATGATCACAACGCATGGAGAGGTTTGGCTAATTATCACCTTGCAAAATGTAAGCGTCTCACTGATGTGTAAATTAATCCATTGCATATGTCTAAAGGTATGGGATGTTCAGGGTACATATAAGCTAACGTGTTACCACCACTGCCAATTTGAATCTGTATATGGAACTATCATCTCACCCCCATTAAAGACACAGGGACACCTGTATCACAAGTCACAATGCTAGGGAGTGCACACTGTACTGCAAATCCCTAAGCATCCTGCTGACAACCGGTCAGCAGCTAAACACTCCTTCAGCCAAGGAAACAACCCAATTCAGATGGTACATCCTAGAAGCCTATGAAGCAACACAATAACACAAAAGAGTCACATACAACACAAGACAACTGCTGCCATGCAAGGTGACATTAATGGGGCAAGCTACATCAACATGATCCCAATCATTTTCTTTTTCAGCTGATCAGGGGTATGGGATCCAGCCATGGATTATGACACCATCTGGCAACCCAAGCACTGCAGCAGAGTGTGCCTACAATGAGGCACATAGGAGGACACGCACTATAGTGAAGAGGACCTTCGGCATCCTCAAGTCGAGATTCAGGTGCCTCGACATCAGTGGTGGCAGCCTCCTATATTCTCCAGAAATGGTCTGTAAGATCATTATACCACATGCCATCCTGCACAACATTTGTGTACGAAGGAACATTCCCCTACTAGAACCAGAGCCACAGATGCCTGAAGAGGAGGAAGAGGAGGATGCTGGCCTGCAACATGAGGGGGAACAACAAAACACAGCTGCTGGATTGCGTAGGCACCAACATATTGTGAACAATTTCTTTTAAAACAACTCACCATCACCACTGTAGCAACATATGTAAATAAACACTGTGATAATCACCATATCATGGTCTGGGTAATTATTTTTGCTCACTTTTATCTCTAACTATCAGAATAACAGTATAGTCTCAAGGAGCATTGCTGATATACCGATCAGGACACAGAACATTCCAAAGCAATTGTAATGCGTATTACACAACAGTCACATACACACACACTGTAAATGACATATATCCTGTACATTTCATCCTGTACATTTCACCTTTGAAGGGCAACAGCAGAGGACCACACCTAGTACACACATACATGTTGGCAACATGGTTCATCACAGCATATGGCACACAACTAAGACACCATCATTCACTAAGGAAAAAAATGCCTCATACATGAGGCAGTGGATGTGCTATTGAATTGGTAACAGGAATGTATGACCAGACCCTTGACAGCAGTAAGTCGTACAGCACCCATCTTTGCAAGGACTATCTGTGACTAGAGTTCCATTTAAGCAGAACATAGACAGCACAAGTGCCACACCTCTGACAAGCATTGCACACATGACATTCCATGTACATGTCAGCCCATTTCCTAACTCCTGACACACCCATGCTCCTGGTCTCACCCCACATGTCTGAAGAGGTCCCTGGAATGGTAATATGTGTACCCAGATATTCCCTCCTCTCCACACACAGACGAACAATAGTAATCCAGTGTGCTTCACCATTTCCTATGGTATGCCATTGTCATAGTGCATCTGACTGCATGGACGTCAGGTCAATTAATACACTGGCTTGTAGTTTCTAAGCCCTGTTATCACCTGTAGATTGCTTCCCATGTGAAAGGTACTGTTGGCCATTGGAACTCAAATCTCACCTACAGGACTTGTGATAAACTGATACAGCACACACCTGTGAGAACCTCCATGCAGACCACCCATTTAACCATGCACTGCCCTTGCAGATGCTTAGAACGGCATAGAAGTTGCCATTTTGTCGAATACACTGTTATGCATTGCTAGAAAATAAGCTGTGTAACACAGCCCTTGGGTTTATGTGTCACCTTCCAAAACACACGACAAACACAGTTTTCCATGTCAACTGTCTTGTACTTCCTCCGACCAGTCAGACCACTGAGTATGTACCTTGTGAAATTGCTGAATCCTGATTGACCCTGCATCCTGTCAGCCTGACTGGCACCTGTCTGTGCGTTACCCTAAAGGTTCCTTGTGGCTACATATGTACCACACTTGCTTTCCCAAACCTCACATTCCTCAGGGGGTATATTGTCAGGTGCTTCCTCAATGCATACCCAAGTACATTGTATAGCATCATCTGCTTTTTAATTGTACCAGAATTCTAAAATTGTCTTTGAATACCAAAATCATGGCCTATCCCTTGTCTGGGTCTCATGTATGCATGAACGACAAAGTGTGACAGTGTACCAGGGCCGTATGCAGGGATTGGATATGGTGCCTCCAGCAGAACCAGCAACCTCTGATAATGTGCATGAAAATTCAACACGTTAGGACCCTGACAGTTCACACGCTGAATCAGATTGCTCACAACAAATTGATGGGCTGTGTGTGTTGAATAGCTGCAAGATTAATCAACACAGAGGCTATGATGTTCCCAGAAGCAGTGGGAACTTTACAGGCCAACCTTTGTACAAATGTTGTAATGACACCTGCCGGAACATGACTCCTGAGATATGATCTCACTCAGCACACCAAGGTTGCCCTGTTGACAGTCTCATAACACGTCTGCAGTGACAGGGTGGGACGATCCCCATGTAGGTTCTCATGTCCTCATTGGCTTTACTTCCATTGATCTCAGAAGGATACTCAGTAGATACAGGTATAGCTGCCACAGACTCATGATGAGACCTGGACGTAACTGTGACAACATAGACCCCTAAAAATGTACAGGATCAACATTGGACCACACACATGAACCAGACACCTCTGTGCAATTGATCACTGGAAATATGTGGCCACGTGCTGCCTCGTCTGCTGGTCCACCACTGCCACAGGAGAGTTGTGACTCAGTCATATGACCACAAATGTGGGGTGAAATTACAGTTGTGGGTCACCTTTGGCTTTCAGTGTCAATAAAATGGTACCCACTTAGTCTGTACATGTGCCTGACTCACGGTGGGTTCACCAACCAGTGCCTAGGAAGCAGTTTCCAAATTTCTAGGACATGTGATGGGCAACTTTTGGACCATTGACATGAACAAGCGTCTGCCATCTATCCGGTGCATGCTTTGTCATTTGTGGTGCCTACGTTACCCTAAATCTTGGAAGTGCACACAACAGATGTTGCTACATGTATGACGAACACATGTCCTCTCTCATTTCCACACTGACGTGCATCTAAGGTTTGGACACATTGACTTCACATTCATACAAGCATATTTTCAATAATGCATCTTGTGATGCACACACACTGGGCCAACAACTACATTAGTAGCCAATGCACACACATTGAGCCATAGGCATTGAGGTATTGTACTTATGTGCGTCACCTTGCTATCCTCTCCTGTTGCCAAAAATGCCCAATTTGTGCAATACATATATGTAGGCCACACATATGGCCATCTAGTGTGTCAGCCAAGAGTGAAAATCATGTTAAGGAAGTAGCGGATCATGATCCGCAGCAGTATGATGTCTCACATGTGCCCATACACCGTCAAGACCAAAGTGGGTGCAATCAGCTTATCTCAGTTATGTCACAAATGTAACATTACATTAAAATGGTAAAATGACCCAAACCCAGTTAATGCCCTGAAATTTTGACGCATACGTGTCAAAAAATTACGCTTATGCCCGAAAAACAACGCATTATGCCCTGAAAATTGGTGTTAGACTATTTCCAAATATATGGATGCAGCCTCATTTTTACTCCTGTGCGTCAAAACAAATGACGCCCAGACAGTATGCGTCAATTTTTTTTTACGCATAACGATAAAAACGGCTGCCATTTCAGGCAGGAAGTGATGTAATAGGATATCCTGTTTACAGATTATGTACAGTGGGTGTACTTCCACTTTTGCTTTGCAGTCTGTGATTCTTATAGACTGTGTGGCTGTGTTCAGAGTTTTGTCAAATTGTGCTTTTGTCTCCTGTGTGGTCCATTACTTATCATTTTGTGAGTAAAATATTGTTGTTGTATCCTGTCTGAGTGTTTATTGTGTACTATTGTCTAGTATTGTATTTATTTGTTGTTTTTGGGAGTCTGTTGTGGGTAGTGATAGTTTGGGGATAGTTGGGCTCTTTTAGTTGTTTAGTTTACATTTTTCTTATTCTACTTCCCCCTATTCTCCTTTGTTCTCCTTTATTCCCCATTACCCTTTTTTGTGCTAAGATGTTGGGTAGACCACGTCTTGGCAAGATGGGTGAGGAGTAGCTTGGGGGATTTATATGGCTGGTGTGCCATTTCCTCCCCCTTGTGATTGAGGCAGGTGGGCGGGTGATACAGGGGTATCACACCGAGGCACAGAGGCTCTGGTGGGGAAAGGTTTTGCATCACTTGCAACGGGTCTATCGGACCCCGAGGAATGACCACCAGCTGAAGCACTGCTGGGCTGACCTCATCTCCAGGGAGCAAGATCTGCTGGACCACCTGGGAATTGTGATTGGTGGCCTTGTTGGTGAGTAAAAATCATGTAAATGTGCCCGATTAAATGCTCTGTAGTGACATCAGATGAATGTACAATATCTGCTGGCAATGTTGTTGAGTGTGTGGAATGCTTTGGAAACACACAGGGTCAGTGATGGACTATATTAAGAACCACAATTGCTAGCTGTCAGGAAGCAAGTGGTCTGCACACTTACTGAATACTTTTGCTTAATATAAGTTGGTGCCGCCTTTGTGTCAAACAGCAACACAAATCAGGAGCCAATTATGTATATATAGGTCACATTTGCCTGGGAGGTATAGATTTTCAAAATCATTACCAACATTTGTTGACGCAACAGCTAGACTGACTTTCGAAACACTACATGATGCTGAAAATGAGTGCAGGCTTCACGTCAATTGATGATAGCAATGTGGCCCAAACATGTCTCATGTGTGTCTGGTGAGTGTGTAAGGCAAGCGATCACAGAAGTTCTATAAATCTTAGGGATTATCATGGTCCTTTGCCATTTCGGGTACCTGTCAGATCTGGATTTGGTGACATAGGGAAAAAGTGCAAGGTGCCCTCAGCTAACATCTTAGACTGGTATTTGGTGTTTGTGTTCCACCTTTCGTTTAGGGATGGCTGGCCAAAGGTATGCACATGGGTTCATATCTCTATGGTTGGTGCAACTCATCACAGCTGGGCCACATCAAATGAAGAAACTGTAACAACATGAGAGCTTACAACTGTCCCTGCCCCTCTGTACATTGTACCTGTGTGTCATAAATTTGTCATGGCCACAATGGCTGGTTGAATGGTAATGCACTCATAAAGGAAAGTGGCTTTGGATGTCTCTCTTGGATACACATGATGAGACGAATACACTCCATTATTATGTTTGCTCACTAATGAAGGAGCATGTTTTCACAGGAGACCCATGGTATGTACATTTTAGCCGTGCTATATCGGATGCAGTATCATCATGTCTGAGTGGCTTTACTTACTTATGTAATCTGACACATAGGGGGTCATTCTGACCTTGGCGGTCCATGACCGCCATGGCGGAGGGCGGCGGAAGCACGGCCAACAGGCTGGCGGTGCTTCCTTGGCGATTCTGACCGTGGCGGTAAAGCCGCGGTCGGAAAAGGGGAGCCGGCGGTTTCCCGACGGTTTCCCGCTGGCCCAGGGAATCCGCCATGGGGGATTCCGACCCCCTTCCCGCCAGCCTGTTTCTGGCGGTGTCCACCGCCAGAACCAGGATGGCGGGAACAGGTGCCGTGGGGCCCCCTAACAGGGCCCCACAAAGATTTTCACTGTCTGCTTAGCAGACAGTGAAAATCGTGACGGGTGCCACTGCACCCGTCGCACCCCTTCAACTCCGCCGGCTCCATTCCGAGCCGGCTTCATTGTTGAAGGGGCTGTCCCGCTGGGCCGGCCGGCGGTCTTCTGGCGGTCGCCCGCCGGCCCAGCGGGAAAGCAGGAATGGCCGCCGCGGTCTTTTGACCGCAGAGCGGTCTTTCGGCGGGTACCGCTTGGCGGGCGGCGACCGCCGACCGCCGCGGTCAGAATGACCGCCATAGTATTTGTCTTTGGAATTGTTGGACAGTGCACAGAATTTGAGCACATTTCTCCCTTCCATGCCTTACAGGTGGACCCGCACCCTACACTGTGGGCGAGGTGGCTTCATTCGAGGACCCCAACAACTCCAGTAAGTGTTGATATGTCTGTTATGTGTTGTGTTTGCTGGTGATGTGTGATGGACTCCTGTGTGTTGAACACATAGCAAGGTATGATGCGCTGGCCCATCATTTGTCTTGTTCCATGAGTGGGATTTCATTTTCTCACCATTTTAGAGTTGGCCAATGCTTATCCTATTGTCTTATTTAGGGATTCTATGTCAGTCCTGTAGGCCCCGCAATGTGAATGGGGATGAGTCATGTGGATAACACTTGTATCAGCAAGAGTCACACTGGACCTAATCTGTGCTTTATTCAGCCTGTCAGACCCACATTTTCCCAGAATGGGGCTGCAAAATGCTTACCCACAGACTTCTGCTTCCCTATTCACTAATCTACTTATTAAACTGTAGGTTGAACTTCCTAGCAGCATGTAGCTCCACATGTAGTGCTACGAGTACGTGGCACTTGAGTGCAATGGCCTAGGTGTGCATGCAAATCATGGCCAGGTGTGTTCTTGCATCTCTGTGTTAGTTGTAAGTCATGGCTTACTGGAAGTATATGATGTGGACAAAGGTCGGCATTACCAGACATGTGTGGCGCTGGGATTGGTCAAGGATTTGCTGTCACCAATTTGTAGATACACCTTACCTGTGGTGTGTGTGTAGAGCCAAACACATGTCCAGCTTTCATAAGCTTCCTGGGTGTCCATGTTGTTTGAAATTGTTAGTTGTTTCTCCACCCCCCACCCTCAAACAGAGGCATGGTTTTGTGAATAGTGTACCTAGGACTGATGATACAAGTTTGGTACACAGACATGTAATTCAGTGAATCTTTTGTCTGGACCTAGTATACACACTCATGTTTAGCACATGAGTACTATACTAGCAAGTCCATTTACAACTTGCAGATCATGTGGCCCTAGATCTCCATCCTGTGCAATGGCATTTGTAGCCCTGGCATTGGTGGAGGATGTGATGCATGATTGTTAGCTGACAACTGGCAGAAATCTGATGCCAAAACATGCCAGTTGTTACCCATCTTGTAGGCTTTGGATGTCCTATGTGTGATACGACCTTTGTAGGCTGGCCTGCCATGTACTTCCTCAGGGACATTCAATGATCTGTATGATGATATGAGCTGTTACAAGTACAGTAGATGTATAGTCCGATTTACTTCTTGTGCCATTTCACACAATGCAGTTCCTAATGTAATTTTTTTCATTTGTCTTCACAGCAGCAAATATGATACCCATCCAGGTGTGGGAATTCCAAAGGCGGGCAATGCGGTACCAGCATATAATGCAGGTAGAGTCGGGGTACCGAAGAATGGCCCGCAGATACAGAAACGAACGGGCCTCTGGAGCCTGGAGGGCATTCCTACAGGGTGGCCCTTCTTTGCCCACCACAGCCACCACCAGCACCACCACCACTACCACCCAGGTGGCACCACCAACAGCTGTGACCGTTGTGGCAACAACATCAGCAAGTGCTCCAGGCCCTAGCACAGGACCACCTGCAGGGCAGCCCACAGACATTGACCCTACACGGCCCCACACTTCCTCAGCTGTCACACAGACCACCCCAGCTGCAGCTATTGACCCTGCTGCTTTTGAGGACATGCAGCGTAAAATGGACCGTGTCCTGAGAAAAATAAGTCGCCTGCGGCAGGATGTTCGCCATATTAACCGCCGGGTGCGGTCCATTAATCGGACCCTCAGACGGGCCAACATATAGACATTTTGATGGACATGATTCCCTCCCCTCCCTCCTCTTTCCTTATTCTTATACTTTGTGGGTTTAGGGGGCTTAGTGTTAGGTTAGTATAGGCTGTTAGTTTAGTTAGTGTTAGTGGGTGGGGGGTCCTGTTTTTTTCTACTGTTTCTTTTTGAGTGTGTGGGTGGGGGGGGCAATGTTGGGGTTCTTGTGTGTTTTGAAAAAAATAAAACAAAATTACAAAAAAAATTACAAAATTTAAATAAAAAATTACAAAAATATATTTTTGTTTACTATAGAATAGTATGTGTTTAGGTTAGTATCTGTTGTCCTCCATGTGTCCTGTCTCATAAGGGTGTGGTGGGTTGATGTTTATAATGTTTTGTTACATGTGATAAGTAAGTTTAGTTTAGGTTAGTTAGGGACAGTTGTGGGTAATGAGTAGTTAGGGTAGATTAGGGTAGGTAAGGCTTTTCCCCGAGTTTTCTCTTCTGTTTTTACAGTTTAATAAATATGTAGTAAACCCTTTACAGTATGTGTGAAATGCTTGTAGATCAGGGCCTTGGCATGAGTGTAATTGATTTATTTTGTATTACAATTTGTGTCCTATGCTACAAACAAATCCCAGTTTAGCTGTAACATTGGCAGCTACCCCAAAGCTACCTTGCAAAGATTAGACCATTCATTGCAACCACCAATCACAGTTACTATGGATCCCAACATATTTTTTTCAATAAGTATGTTTTCAATGTCACATACATGGCTTCCAGATTTGGTATTGGGGACACTGTGTTAGGTCTGACTGCAGTGTGATGTTCAAGGAAACCCTTATAAGTTGAGTGGTAGTAAGCACTCTTGTAGTATCATGTTCATGATTCACATTGATCATTTGTGACATTGTTCAGCAAGATTACTTATTTGGATGTAAACTCAGACACCTTCATTCATGCAGTTTGTTGACTGTTTGCTTAGATTTGTGGGCAATGTTATATGTATTAGTTTTGCCTGGAGGCAACATTTTGCAGGCACTATTTAATGGCTTAGATATCCCTTGAGGAAACATTATTCTGTCCAACACAGCATTATGGTGTATGGTTTCTCTTTTCATCAGATTTTACCCTCAGGAAGGGCAGAGTATGGTAGAATCCAGGCCACTGTGCATAGTTATCAGCCTTCATTATTTCAGGACAGTTGTATTGACAAGCTATGATATTTGACAGGAGGCAAAATTCGGTGATCTACTGCATGGATGATGTGTCACATTACACAGAGACAAAGTGGTTGTGGAAGTGCTATTTATTGAAAAGTGCTATAGTGCTATATGTACATTGTCCATGATTGTGAGTTCATTTTAGTGACATCTTCCATTGTGATCCTACACAAGTGCTAAAGGAAAATGCATTTGACATGCTGGGGTGGTGTGTCAGACAGTGCAGAGGGACAGGATTTGCCAATGAGTAAGTGAGAGACAATCACTGGGCAGGATGACAAGATAAACAGTGGTTTGCAGAACAGTCATTGAGTAGAGTTGTTGTAAGACTGGCATGTTACAAAGCGCTGGACCTTGGTAATAGGTGGCCATGTGGCAGGGACTAGTGCTTCCGGGTACTTTTACGTGTGAAGGTGATCTGTTCCATTTCTTCTTCTTCTGATGTGTGCGTTGCCTCCTCTGTCCTTGGTGGTAGTGGTTGTGAAGGGGCAACACACACCTCAGTGTTTGAAGACGTGGAGTCAGACATCCCGGTCGCTGCTACCTGTGAAGGTCTAAATGGCAGTACTGCTGCAAGGAGGATCTGCTGGTTCTTAAGAACAGCAGCCACATCACGATGGTAGGCAACCAGGTTGGCCCTGAGGGGGTCATGATTGCATTTGTGCATGCAGTGGAAGGTTTGGGGTGCGAGGTGTTGTGGCAACTCCCTTACTGCAGTGGTGAATTCCTTTACAGTTTGTTGTAGTCCTTGCAGGATGGTTGTTAGCGCTTGCATGGCTGCTGCCTGATCTGCAGATGACATCATGCACAAATGCACCCCCTCTAGGCTGGCTGCCATAGTTTGCATCCCCACCCGCACCTCCTTGGCCAGCTCCCGCTGTACTCTGACAACAGTTCTCTCAAAGCTGGTGCCTGTGTCATCTGAGTCCTCAGCTGTATTGGAGCTGGCAGGTTCTACAATTGGGGTTGTGGGTGGGTCCTCTGTAATGTCTGCTTGTTCTGTGCTCATCCTTGTGACTGAAGGTGGGGTCTGGAGGGTTCCAAGGACATCTTGGAGGGTCTGGTGGCGGATGTTTGTCAGCTCGTCATCCATGTCATCAGGGTAGTCCTGGACAGGCATATCCGCAGGAGATCCATCGTCCTCTGCAATGAAATAGGGTACAATTAGTGTATCTGTGTTGTGGCATTGGTGATGTGACCTGCCTGCCTTGTGATGTTTTCACATTGTGATCTTGTTTCATTGCTCCAGTCTTTCAGATGGGCATTCTCCCAAGCCTATGCCCCACCTGCATGTCACATGTATTGTGGTAAGTTTTTTGACTTGTCGGCATCATCTCCTCTACGTGTTGGTTTAAGCCAAATAGTGATTTGCCACCTTCTTGTCCTACTCAACCCTCCGTCTAAATCCATTCTCATGGTGAGACCCTTCACTGGCTGTGGGTGCTCTGATGGCACTAGCAGCACACTTAACAATATGGACCTGCCCCAGCCTCTGATCTTTCACATCCACTTATATGTAGTTGAAATGTAGCGTATCCTACGCATAGCATTGTTATGGCACGATATGGATGTTAGCATTGGTAATGTGTACAGCTGATGTTGGGGAATGTGTGGACATTGGATTGCCCTGATAGTCGTACCAGTGTCCTATTTCCTCCTCTGACTCTGCAGGTGTATTTCAGTGACCAGTTACATGTGTCCTCCCCTTCAATGCTGTTGTCCGAGCAGTATGACATTTGGGATGTTGCATTGTGACCCAGGCACAGGATGGACCCTGGCATATGCTGCATGGGTGTGACCTTAGTGCTTTGTAGCTCCTAATGTTGATGACATTGGCTCATGTTTGCGGCAACTATGGGCATTCACAATTGACAGGACTGGAACATTTGTCTTGTTTCAGGGGAATGTTAAAGTAGTCATCCTCAACCCACTAATTTAGGTGTGTATGATCCATGGGGACGTTACTGCCATTGGCTACTTGAGCTGCACACAGAGCGGAGGTGGTAGTTGCAACTGTTGTCACTGTTACATTTCAGTTGTCAGTATGGCTAGAGGTTGTTAATTGGGCCCTAGTTAATGTAGGGGGTATAGTGACTGACGTGTGACAGGATGTCAGTTTGACGTTGTGCCCTTCCCTCCTGGAGTGACTTTACCTTTGCTACATCATTGGCATGGCAGCATACCCCCATGGAACTGTTGTTGGTGTTGTGTTATGGTGTGTGTTGGACCTGGCTTTTTGACAGGGACATCCCCAAACATTTTGCCTCCTTCCTCCTATTTTTTCTGACCTGTTGTTGTTGGCTTTTGACCTCTGGGCACTTTACCACTGCTAACCAGTGCTAAAGTGCATATGCTCTCTGTGTAAATTGTACTACTGATAGGTTTATCCAGGATTGACTATTTAATTTACTTGTAAGTCCCTGGTAGAGTGCACTACATGTGCCTAGGGCAGGTAGATTAAATGCTACTAGTGGGCCTGCAGCACTGGTTGTGCCACCCACCTCAGTAGCCCCTTAACCTTGTCTCAGGCCTGCCATTGCAAGGCCTGTGTGGGCAATTTCACTGCCACTTCAACTTGGCAATTAAAGGTACTTGCCAAGCCTAGAACTCCCCTTTTTCTATACCTAAGTCACCCCTAATGTGTGCCCTAGGTAACCCCTAGAGCAGGGTGCTGTGTGGGTAAAAGGCAGGACATGTACTTGTGTGGTTATATGTCCTGGTAGTGTAAAACTCCTAAATTCGTTTTTACACTACTGTGAGGCCTGCTCCCTTCATAGGCTAACATTGGGGCTGCTCTCATACATTGTTGAAGTGGCAGCTGCTGATCTGAAAGGAGCAGGAAGGTCATATTTAGTATGGCCAGAATAGTAAGATAAAATCCTGCTGACTGGTGAAGTAGGATTTAATATTACTATTCCAGAAATGCCACTTTTAGAAAGTGAGCATTTCTTTGCACTAAAATCTTGTTGTGCCCTTCAATCCACGTCTGGCTAGGTTTAGTTGACAGCTCCTTGTGCATTCACTCAGACACACCCCAAACACAGGGTACTCACTTGCATACATCTGCATTTTGAATGGGTCTTCCTGGGCTGGGAGGGTGGAGGGCCTGCCCTCACACAAAGGACTGCCACACCCCCTACTGGGACTCTGGCAGACAGGATTGAACTGAAAGGGGGCTTGGTGCATTTCTTAGAGACTCTTTGAAGTCACCCCCACTTCAAAGGCACAACTTAGTATAAAACAGGGCCTCTGCCCTACCTCATCAGACACTTGCTGGAGAAGAAACCTGAACCAGAAACTACATCCTGCCAAGAAGAACTGCCTGGCTGCTCAAAGGACTCACCTGTCTGCTTTTCTACAAAGGACTGCTGCCTTGCTGTTGGCCTGCTGCCTTGCTGAACTCTTGCCTGGCTGTAAAAGTGCTCTCCGAGGGCTTGGATAGAGCTTGCCTCCTGTTCCCTGAAGTCTCAGGACCAAAAAGACTTCACTCTTCCTCTTGGACGCTCCGTGCGCCGAACTTTTCGACGCACAGCTTGTTCTGCGGCAAGAAAAACGCTGCACACCGACGCTGATCAACGCGACGCCTTCGGGACGACCGAAACTTTGACGCACGGCCTCGCAAGGACAACGCCGCCCGACTTCCCGGGAGAAATCGACGCGACGCCTGCCATGAAATCGAAACTTTGACGCACGGCCTCGCAAGGACAACGCCGCCCGACTCCGCAGGAGAAATCGACGTGACGCCTGCCGTGAGATCAAAACTTTGACGCACGGCCTCGCAAGGACAACGCCGCCCGACTCCGCAGGAGAAATCGACGCGACGCCTGCCGTGAGATCAAAACTTTGACGCACGGCCTCGCAAGGACAACGCCGCCTGACTCCGCAGGAGAAATCGACGCGACGCCTGCCGTGCGATTGAAACTTCGACGCGCAGCCCAGCAGAACGACGCGCAGCCGGAAAACAAGCAGGAAAATCCACGCACAGACCCGGGACATCTGGTAATCCCCGCGACCCAGAGAAAGAGACTGTCCGCGCGCCGGAAAATGACGCACGACTTCCCCGCATGGAAAATAACGACGCAAGTCTGTGTGTGCTGGGGAGAAATCGACGCACACACCCTTTTTCCACGCACCTCTTCCTTTGAGGCCCTCTGAGGAGATTTTCCACCAGAAACCAGGTACTTTGTGTTTGAAAGAGACTTTGTTTACTTTCTAAAGACTTAAGACACTTTATATCACTTTTCAGTGATATCTTTACAAATTCATATTGCAACTTTGATCGTTTTGACCTGAAGATACCCAGATAAATATTATATATTTTTCTAAACACTGTGTGGTGTATTTTTGTGGTGTTATGCTATGGTGTTGTATGATTTATTGCACAAATGCTTTACACATTGCCTTCTAAGTTAAGCCTGACTGCTCGTGCCAAGCTACCGGAGGGTGAGCACAGGCTGATTTTGGATTGTGTGTGACTTACCCTGACTAGAGTGAGGGTTCTTGCTTGGACAGAGGGCAACCTGACTGCCAACCAAAAACCCCATTTCTAACATTGGTGATCAGCGGTGAGGATAGGACTTGTGTTTGTGCAGTGACATACAGTAGCTAAGTATTTCACTACCTACCCACAGTTGAAGGTCAACTTGATTTTTCATCTTTTTTGGCTTTTGGTTCTCTGATGTCCTCCTGGATATACTACTGATATTTTGGACTTTGGATTTTGGTTTTTGCTGATAAGATCTTATCAGAATGGGATTGCTTACCTACTCATTCTTTGTTCGTACTGACCACCTCACTAAGGCTGACCTAAGGAAGCTTTGCAGAAAATGGGGCCTTCCTGTAGCAAGGAGATCTACTAAGGCGGAGATGCTACATCACTACATAGTCTGGGGGGAGGAAAGATGAGCAGAGAGAGAGGCAGCAAGAAACCAAATGACTAAGTACCCCTCAGATGAGGAGGAGGACTACGCACCTGAGGAGGAAGACTACTCAGATTTGGACAGTGACCCAGAAATAGATGAATGGCTCCGAGGTCAAAGGCGACAGGAGCAACAATTAGAGGAGTATCTTGCAGAGGTTGAGGCAAAAAGACTCTTAGCCCTGGAAGAAGAAAAGATTGCAGCTCAAGAGCTGAGCTGTAAAGAGCTGAAACTGAAGGCCGGAAGGGCTGAGTCCAGATCAGATGGTGGCAGCAAAAATCTTGCATCTAGTACTGGTGAAGAAGGGCTCAAGCCCAGGGATGTGGTGCCCAACTTGAAGAAGGGAGTTGACACACCCCAGGCAGTTCAAGGGTATGAGGTAGTTCCCGTTATGCACAGGGTCCCTGAGAAGGATTGGGGAACTGGCACAGGGAGTCATATTCCTACTGGGGGGAGGGACACTTTACTGGCTCTAGCAGAGAGTGACAGAGAAAAGGGTTCCCCCCTGGTGGACGTCCTGGATATAGAGTGTAGAGACATCCCAGAAGAGTATGGGTTGAGTGTCAGGGACAGACAGATACTCTCTCACCAGTCTCAGGAGGGTGAGGTAGAGTGCTTTTCCAAGGTTGAGTTACTGGGTGGTTGGGTGAAGGGTACTGTGGTTAATACATGTGAAGGGCAGAATGATGTAATTGCTGGAGAGCAAATGTCTGGTCCTTATTTTCCAGAGCTACGCCAACACCAGGTGGAGTGTGAGTTCTCTGACCCCAGGGAACTTACAATGGAGGCAGACTTCTGGGTGAGTACCAGAGAGTCTGAAGAGGCATTTGGGGGTGCTCTTGAAGGGAGTGGTCTAGGTGGTTCCCAACCGAGTGAGGTGGGAAAGGATTGTAGTGTCCCAGGTAGGTCCCAGGTCCTAGAGGGTTCCATGAGGGAACACCAGGAGGGAAGCCTAGCCTGTACCGTAGGGCCACCTTTTGAGGGAAGCCCCGCAGTGTCAGAAGAACTTGGGGGGGTGACTGTAGCCAGCATCCCCACAGTTCTGGTGTCTGGCAGTACCCCTCCTAGTGAGGGGGTGCAGAAGTCCAGACATAGGGTTGAGAGGGGGTTGCAGACCCCAGTGGAGGACCTTGAGAGTCATGGGACAGCTCTGAGAGCAGAGCCCCCCAGGAATGACCCAGGTGAAACCGTTTCTGGTTTGGGAGAAACCCAGACTCTGCTGGATGGGCAGAGGTCGGGAGACCTGCGCCAACCAGACTCTTGCGTGGCCCTTGGGGAAGGTGTGTCCCTTGTGGGGGGTGAGAGTGCCCCCCAGGAAGTCCTGGCATGCCAAGCAAAGATTCAACCTCAGGGTGGTGACTCTGGGTTGGATACCCAGGTTCAGAGGTTAAACTCTGACCTGGTGGGAGGTAGATGTGCCTCCCAAGAAGTCCTGCTGTGCCAGGCAATTGTCCAACCTCAGGATGTTGACTCTGGGTTGGATGACCAGGTTTAGAGGTTAAACTCGGACCTGGTGGGGGGTAGGTGTGCCCCCCAGAAAGTCCTGGCGTGCCAGGCAATTGCCCAACCTCAGGGTGGTGACCCTGGGTTGGGGAACCAGGCTCAGAGGTTAAACTCTGACCTGGTGGGAGGTAGGTGTGCCTCCCTGGAAGTCCTGGCCTGCCAGGCAATGGTTCAACCTCAGGGTGGTGACTCTGGGTTGGCTAACCAGATTCAGGGGATAAACTCTGACCTGTTGGGGGGTAGGTGTGCCCCCCAGAAAGTCCTGGTGTACCCGGCAGTGGTCCAACCTCAGAGTGCTGGCTCTGGGTTGGATAGCCGGGTTCAGAGGTTAAACTCTGACCTGGTGGGGGGTAGGTGTGCCCCCCAGAAAGTCCTGGCGTGCCAGGCAATTGTTCAACCTCAGGGTGGTGACCCTGGGTTGGAGCACCAGGTTCAGAGGTTAACCTCTGACCTGATGGGGGGTAGGTGTGCCCCCCAGAAAGTCCTGGTATACCAGGCAGTTGTCCAACCTCAGAGTGCTGACTCTGGGTTGGATAACCGGGTTCAGAGGTTAAACTCTGACCAGGTGGGAGGTAGGTGTGCCTCCCAAGAAGTCCTGCTGTGCCAGGCAATTGTCCAACCTCAGGGTGTTGACTCTGGGTTGGATGACAAGGTTCAGAGGTTAAACTCTGACCTGGTGGGGGGTAGGTGTGCCCCCCAGAAAGTCCTGGCGTGCCAGGCAATTGTTCAACCTCAGGGTGGTGACCCTGGGTTGGAGAATCAGGTTCAGAGGTTGACCTCTGACCTGGTGGGAGGTAGGTGTGCCTCCGAGAAAGTCCTGGTGCGCCAGGCAATTGTTCAACTTCAGGGTGGTGACTCTGAGTTGAATGGCCAAGTTCAGAGGTTAAACTCTGACTTGGTGGAGGGTCAGTGTGCCCTCCAGGAAGTCCTGGCGTGCCAGGCAATTGTTCAACTTCAGGGTGGTGACTCTGAGTTGAATGGTCAGGTGCAGAGGTTAAACTCTGACCTGGTGGGGGGTAGGTGTGCCTCCCAGGAAGTCCTGGTTTGCCAGGCAGTGATCCAGTCTGAGGGTACAGACCCTGGGCTGGAAGACCAGGTTCAGGGTCCCCCCCCGGACCTGGAGGGAGGGGCTACTGATAACAGTGCCCCTACCATGTTGTCTTCTGAGGAGGCCACTCCGAGTTGGAGGGTGCTGGACCCCAGAAGGGAGGGCAGGGGGAGGGAAGCCTCACCCCAGGCCCTAGTCCAACCTGAAGGTACAGACCCCAGGTTGGAGGGCCAGTTGCAGGTTAACAGCCCTGCACTGATGGAGGAATGGTACAGGGCGACTTCTGTAAGCACCCTGACCATGTTGGACTCTGGGGGTACCGCTCCAGGAGGGAGGGTACAAAGCCCCAGAGGGGAGGACCAGGTTCAGGCTGTCATCCCTGACCTGGTGGAAGGGAGAGTGGTTAAAGGGTGCCCAGCACCTGGGGCTACCGCCCCCCACTCTCAACAGCCACAGTGGTTGGAGAGCTTTGAGAGGCCTGGGGCCTGGCTCTCATCCCTGGCAGCTGTCAGTAATCACTGTGACTTGCTGTCCGGGTGGACAGAGTTATCCCTGGGGAGGGGACGAGTGTCACACCCCGGGGGTAGAGTGGGCAACACTACTGTGTTGGTCATGGTGGTACTATCCTGCTCCTGGGATACATCTGTGAGCAAAGTAAGGTTAGGTGCTGCACAGATGGGATCCGCAGGTAAGGAGAAAGGTTCCCCATGGGTTGGCTTAGTGGGCCCTGAGAGTATGGACAGAGGGATCCTATTGGAGTCAGGAAGGCGAAGAACTGGAGCATGCCCCTGCTGTTGTGGGCCTGGGTCCTTGTTCTGTCGCCTCAAACAGGGAAGTACATCAGGATAGTGATTGTTGTCCCCTGGCTTTAGGCTGGTAGGGGGTCATGTTGGACCTGGCTTTTTGACAGGGACATCCCCAAACTTTTTGCCTCCTTCCTCCTATTTTTTCTGACCTGTTGTTGTTGGCTTTTGATCTCTGGGCACTTTACAACTGCTAACCAGTGCTAAAGTGCATATGCTCTCTGTGTAAATTGTACTACTGATTGGTATATCCAGGATTGACTATTTAATTTACTTGTAAGTCCCTGGTAGAGTGCACTACATGTGCCTAGGGCAGGTAGATTAAATGCTACTAGTGGGCCTGCAGCACTGGTTGTGCCACCCACCTCAGTAGCCCCTTAACCTTGTCTCAGGCCTGCCATTGCAAGGCCTGTGTGGGCAGTTTCACTGCCACTTCGACTTGGCAATTAAAGGTACTTGCCAATCCTAGAACTCCCCTTTTTCTATACCTAAGTCACCCCTAATGTGTGCCCTAGGTAAGCCCTAGAGCAGGGTGCTGTGTGGGTAAAAGGCAGGACATGTACTTGTGTGGTTATATGTCCTGGTAGTGTAAAACTCCTAAATTCGTTTTTACACTACTGTGAGGCCTGCTCCCTTCATAGGCTAACATTGGGGCTGCTCTCATACATTGTTGAAGTGGCAGCTGCTGATCTGAAAGGAGCAGGAAGGTCATATTTAGTATGGCCAGAATGGTAATATAAAATCCTGCTGACTGGTGAAGTCGGATTTAATATTACTATTCTAGAAATGCCACTTTTAGAAAGTGAGCATTTCTTTGCACTAAAATCTTGTTGTGCCCTTCAATCCACGTCTGGCTAGGTTTAGTTGACAGCTCCTTGTAAATTCACTCGGACACACCCCAAACACAGGGTACTCAGCCTCACTTGCATACATCTGCATTTTGAATGGGTCTTCCTGGGCTGGGAGGGTGGAGGGCCTGCCCTCACACAAAGGACTGCCACACCCCCTACTGGGACTCTGGCAGACAGGATTGAACTGAAAGGGGGCTTGGTGCATTTCTTAGAGACTCTTTGAAGTCACCTCCACTTCAAAGGCACAACTTAGTATAAAACAGGGCCTCTGCCCTACCTCATCAGACACTTGCTTGAGAAGAAACCTGAACCAGAAACTACATCCTGCCAAGAAGAACTGCCTGGCTGCTCAAAGGACTCACCTGTCTGCTTTTCTACAAAGGACTGCTGCCTTGCTGTTGGCCTGCTGCTGTGCTGAACTCTTGCCTGGCTGTAAAAGTGCTCTCCGAGGGCTTGGATAGAGCTTGCCTCCTGTTCCCTGAAGTCTCAGGACCAAAAAGACTTCACTCTTCCTCTTGGACGCTCCGTGCGCCGAACTTTTTGATGCACAGCTTGTTCCGCGGCAAGAAAAACGCCGCACACCGACGCTGATCAACGCGACGCCTTCGGGACGACCGAAACTTTGACGCACGGCCTCGCAAGGACAACGCCGCCCGACTTCCCGGGAGAAATCGACGCCTGCCATGAGATTGAAACTTTGACGCACGGCCTCACAAGGACAACGACGCCCGACTCTGCAGGAGAAATCAACGCGACGCCTGCCGTGAGATCAAAACTTTGACGCACGGCCTCGCAAGGACAACGCCGCCCGACTCCGCAGGAGAAATCGACGCGACGCCTGCCGTGAGATCAAAACTGTGACGCACGGCCTCGCAAGGACAACGCCGCCCGACTCCGCAGGAGAAATCGACGCGACGCCTGCCGTGAGATCGAAACTTCGACGCGCAGCCCCGCAGAACGACGTGCAGCCAGAAAACAAGTAGGAAAATCCACACACAGACCCGGGACATCTGGTAATCCCCGCGACCCACAGAAAGAGACTGTCCGCGCACTGGAAAACGACGCACGACTTCCCCGCGTGGAAAATAACGACGCAAGTCCATGTGTGCTGGGGAGAAATCGACGCACACACCCTTTTTCCATGCACCTCTTCCTTTGTGGCCCTCTGAGGAGATTTTCCACCAGAAACCAGGTACTTTGTGTTTGAAAGAGACTTTGTTTACTTTCTAAAGACTTAAGACACTTTATATCACTTTTCAGTGATATCTTTAAAAAAAAACAAATTGCAACTTTGATCGTTTTGACCTGAAGATACCCAGATAAATATTATATATTTTTCTAAACACTGTGTGGTGTATTTTTGTGGTGTTATGCTATGGTGTTGTATGATTTATTGCACAAATGCTTTACACATTGCCTTCTAAGTTAAGCCTGACTGCTCGTGCCAAGCTACCGGAGGGTGAGCACAGGCTGATTTTGGATTGTGTGTGACTTACCCTGACTAGAGTGAGGGTTCTTGCTTGGACAGAGGGCAACCTGACTGCCAACCAAAAACCCCATTTCCAACAGTGTGCCACAGCTTTTCTCTGTACAGGCCATGCCCCCATGCCGTGCCCCTTTAACCATGCCACTCCATGTATATGCTGACTTCCATGCATTTTGTAGTCGGTATCCCCCCCGGTTGTAGTTGACATTAGTGCATTTTAATTCCCCATGCGACTTACCCTGCATGTGTGTTGTCTCCTGGTAGTCTGCGCTGTCCTGTCCTTAAATCCCTGTGACGATCTCCTCAGGGATGACGTCTGCGGCCATCTCCTCCATGTGGTCCAGAGGCTTCTGGTGTGCTGGACTCCCACCTCCAGTCTGCAGTGCTGCCTTCCTGTTCCTGGCCATCTTTTCCTTGGTCCTGTGCTTGCAGTCATGCCAGCGTTTCTTACACTCGATGACTGTTCTGCGTACTTCTGCCACACTGTTAATCTTGTCAACAATTTGTTGCCATATTGCCTCTCTCCTACTGATTGGCAACTTTGAGGTGACAAACAGTTGGTGCTGCTGTTCCGTCACCTCTTTCACCAGGATTTCCTGCACCTCTGCACTGAAGCGACACTTTCTTTTCTTCTTCTCCCTGTCCTAGTTCTTGTGTGAGATCTCCTGGCTGGTTCCTAGTCTGTTGTCATCTTCCTGGGGTCTGTACAGGCATCTGGACTCCATTTTGGCTCTCCTCTGCTGAAATGGCTGTGTTTGCGGGGAATTTCGACGTAATTGAGTCAAAAACACTGCATATCCGGTTTGCGATGTCGTAAATCGAGCCACAGTCATTTCTGCCTCATTAACGTCGTTTTCCTTTACGACGTGACGCTGCGGTGTGCATAAAAAAAATGACTTACACCTGTGGTTTGCGCCGCCATGCGTCAAAGTATAAATGTGACGCCCGCACGGTGCACCGAAATGGCGTAAACCAGCGGTAATATTTTTGATGCAAAACTGCGCTGGCGCAGTTTTACGTCAAAAATTACAAATATGGGTCTTATTATCCAGGCTCTCATATTGTCACGCCTGGGCTATAGGAATGTCCTCTTCCTGAGTTCACCTCGTCATGTATTAAAGAGACAGCAGGTGGTGCAAAATGCCACTACATACATACTTATGAACACCCCAAGACATCTTTCCGCTAAACCAGCCCTAGTTTCTCTCTACTAGTTCCCTGTTGAACAACGTATCAACTTCAAGGCCATGTGTACTGTGCACAGAGCCCTGCATAATAAGGGTCCAGCCTTCCTTACGTGGATTGTAATGTCTTACATTCCACCAAAGTCACTCAGATCCTCAATGGCTTCTCTAATCAATACTCCTCTGGTCAAGAAAGCAAGGTGGGGAGGGAGATCCTTGCTTTTAGAGTGGCCAATCTGTAGAATTCTGTTCGGTTGGAGCTCCATCAAGATAACCTAGAACTCTCTTTTCGTAGGAAATTGAAGACTCTATTGTTCACAGTATTGGCCTTCATGCAGTATATTTGTCTCGCTCTAGCACTGGGAAGCTTTCGGGTAACCATGTGCTGTATAAATCCAGTAAACTAAACTACTCTGCCTTACATCCTTCTGTCATGGTCATTCCCTCTAGATAGTGAACCCATCCCAACAATGAAAGGACCCATCATACACTGAAAGTTCCCTTTAGGGGAATCTTTTTCCTTTCTCTCTCTGCCAACTTAGGTATTGAGGTGCCCACCATCCCTATCCCTAACTTTACTAGGGAAACAAATAACTTACCCAAAGAGGTCACCCAATGCTTGCACAACCCCACCATGACCAACAGGGTCAGGGGGGCTACTTTGCTTTTGGCCCTGGGGTCTTCCTCCCAGGCAAGTGCAGTGTGCCCAGGAAGGCCATCACCCAGCAGAGGCTCCTGACAGCTGTCAGCACCCGGAACCACATCGTAAGCTCCCCACAGGCAACTGTGGGTTCCTGGCACCCCTTTTGCTGTTTAGGGTGGAGGGTACCACATCTTGTGGCAGACACCCTCTTACCACTCTTCCTTCTTTCAGTGCAGGGGCAACACCCTGCAGCTGAGCTGCTGCCTGACTACTCAGGACTTCCTTGGGGTCCGGTGAGGTCTTGCCAGGGCCAATCCTGAGCGCTCTCCATACTGGGACAGAAGGCCTTGGGCTCACTGAAACTCTCTTTAAGAGTGGCCTACCCTTCTTTCTCTTTTTCCCTTTACATGGGGACCCCTGTCTCCTAACTGTAGGGAGTGGCTGCCTAGGATATTGGGTTGGGGGGTGCCCTGGATCACCACCCCCTCTGGGACCAGACTGACCTCTTGGAGGTAATTGCCCAGAATACAATCTAGGGGGAGGTGAGCACTGACCCCCACCCTAAACCAGTCAAGGTTCTCTAGGGCTACTATGGCTACAGGTTTGGTGGTGACCTCACCTGTGACTGTCCTGACTCTCCTGGTCTCCCCTGGGACATACGTCTGGTGTCACCAGCCGGTCACTCACTTTAGTGTGACTTGCATAGGTGTCTCTCAGGCCAGTGGTAGGGATCCCATTCACCTGAATTGGATGAAAGTGCCTACTCCTACCCTCAGGGATCACCAGCTTACCAATTGGTCCTGTCTCCCAGCCCAATGCTATGAGGCCCTCATCATCTGAGGAGTCCTTCTACATGGCTACACTGACAGCTCAGTGCTAACCACCTTCCTTGGACAGGCTCCATCTCCTCTGAAGTGACCTGTCTGCTGACAGTCAGAGCAGGCCTTACAGTTCAAGAGCTTCTTTAACCCAGGGTCTCCCTGCCTCTGCTTGTCAGATTGGGAGTAGGATTTACTTCCTTCCTTCTTAGGGTTCTGGGGCACAGAGGGAGTCTGTGTGGTGGGCTTTCGACCTCCCTCTTTAGCTTTTTGGGGACCTGACCCCCTCTTCTTGGAATCTCCCCCCTTGGACTTGACAAGCGCCTTGGTTCTCAACCACTCATCTGCTGCCTCCCCCAGCTCCCTGGGGTTGGTCAGCTTAGAGTCCACTAGATGCAAGCGTAACCTCGCTCAGATACAATTGGTCAAGATTTGCTCCCTTATGATCAAATTGTATAACCCTTCATAAGTATTCTCTTTGTTACCATGTATTCAGTCCTCTAATTCGTTAAGTTAGGTGTCTACAAAGTCAACTCAAGACTGGGTATTGACCGTCTGGGTGTCCCTGGACCTAATTCTGTACTGCTCTGGGGTCAGACCAGACTTGTTGGTTGAATTCCTCTTCATACTGGGATAGGAATCTGCTTCCTCCCCCCCTGGGGTCAGGAACCTGTCCCTCCTGGCTATTAGAACCAACTCCCATAGGAGTGAACCCCAATTATGGAGTTTAACCATTTTCATTTGGAGATGTATGAGTCTGGCCTGGTTTGTAGTGGGGACCTAAGGTACTTACACCTTATACCAGGTCCAGTTATCCCTTATTAGTGAAACGTAGACAGTTTCTAGAAGCCAGGCTCTCTAGGGGTAGTGTGGATGAGCAGCCGAGGCCTAACTAGTAGACATGCAAAGCTCATGCAATACCACTGTAGTCACACAGTACTCACTGTCAACATCAGGGCAGTGCGCGCACTACCGGTGACTCGAATGCAAAAACCCAGCACTTACGAGAGAACGTAATTCATGCATTATGTTGATATGCTGTTGTTTAACCTTTTGCATTGCAGAGTTTAATCCTGAAGACTTATACTCAAGGTGCTTGTAAATACTGTTCATTTGCAATGTATTGCTGCAGGCTTTCAGAGTGTGTCAGGGTGTGGTCCCTTTCCAGGGCCTTATAGAAGCTTTCTCTGCAGGGCCAGACTCTATATAACGGAGCCAGCCCAGCTCCACATGCTCACTATTCAGAGGTCCTGGTTCAGAGCATCAGCAATTTCCTGAGCCCCTGTTCCCGAGGCCTACCTTGACCTTCCAGGCATGTGTCCTTCATTGTATTGGTGATCCTTGATCAGGGCGGTAAGACGATCCCGTTTTCGAAGTCATTTGAGTTTTTGGGCCTAGTTTTCATGTTGAAAGATTTTTCCTTGTGCGTGAGAATGTGCTTGTGGTTGCTGGCATTTACATGTTGATATTCGAATCGGCAAGACGCGCAATTCATTCTTGGCATTTGACTTTTGAGATTTGGGTCGGCAACAGTGTGCGTGACCATTTCCAGACACTTGCATATTGACATTCGAATTGGCAAGACGTGCGATTCATTCCTTGCATTTAACTCTTGATAGTCATTGTGCGCTACCATTTCTTGGCATTTACATGGTGGCATTTGAATCGGCAAGACGCGCAATTCATTCCTTGCATTTAAAACCTTGATAATCATTGTGCGTGACAATTTCTTGGCATTTACATGGTGGCATTCAAATCGGCAAGACGTCCGATTCATTCCTTGCATTTAAACCTTGATAATCATTGTGCGCTACCATTTCTTGGCATTTACATGGTGGCATTCGAATCGGTAATTCATTCCCGAATTTAAATCCTGATGTTTCAGATCGCTTGCAGAGTGCGCAATCATTTCATGGCATTTGCATATACTTGTTGAAATTGGCAGTGTGCGCGATTCATTTCCCGCATTTAAATCTAGGTGTTCAGATCGCTTACAGTGTGCATGATCATTTCATGGCAATTAAAAAACGTTTGATGTGTAGTGTTTCCGGAAGTGCACACAACTATCCAGGGCTTTTAAATTTTCTGCAAAGGTGTTAAAATTCAAGATGTTACTTTATATGTGCATAGTAAGTCCTTAGTATAATTCCTAATGTTTTCCGGGAGATGTTCAGATTACTTTTTGCCCTCATGTAAAAAGACCATGGCCCATATTTACTGTATACTTTTTTAG
The DNA here is from genome assembly GCF_031143425.1 of Pleurodeles waltl. Classification (NCBI taxonomy): domain Eukaryota; kingdom Metazoa; phylum Chordata; class Amphibia; order Caudata; family Salamandridae; genus Pleurodeles; species Pleurodeles waltl. The sequence continues at coordinate 1,089,716,857 of NC_090444.1, read as the reverse complement.
CGCCACATTTGCGCCGCTCTTTGACGCAAAAGCGGCGCAAACTTACAAAACACAATTGTATTTCGGAAGTCTGCATGCTTTTGCATCAAAAAATGGCGCAAATGCGGCACTAAAAAAGTATAAATATGGGCCCATGTTTGTTCTGAAAACATAATTCTAGAAGGTTTTTATATTCCAAGACAATTTGTAACATTTCATGAACAGTTTCATATGGGAAGTTGTATTAATCATTCTTGATTCCTCCCCAGGAACTCAGACGTCTTGAGGCCTAGTTATAAGTCCTTTCTTAAAAAGTTATCCATGGTTACAGCATGACAATGCTTAGAATCATATTTTAGCGAAAATCAAAGTGATATAATCTTGATATTGTGTGGTTTTGCTTCCTTACAGGTCTCCTTCCCAGCTGTTCCCATCCTAATCCCCTTTTCCCCTGCTTCGACTCTCTCAGGCTCTGTGATTTTATCTATCAGAGTCTTGGAGCTGTCTAGTGGTGGACATGTTGGGAACGTGTGCAGACCCCGAGGATCTGGTCTCCCTGACACTCACACACATGAAAGAAAATGCTCAGTGTTACAAAAATAAAGGTACTTTATTTCGGTGACACAGATGCCAAAAATACAATAGAGACTATACACCCTTAGGAGGTAAGTAAAACACAAATTGTATACACAAGTATGCAGAAATAGCTGTAAAAACAGTTAGAAAACAGTGTAAATAGTGAAAATCACAATAGTTAGAAATCGGCCTCGGGGGTGCACAAACCATATACTAAGAAACTGGAATGTGAAAGTTGGTTTCCCACCTAGGCAAGTGTAGTGTGTAGAGGGGCACTGGGAGCATTAGAAAACACAAAAGGTAAGTAATAGAACCAACCCCAGAGCCCAGGAAAGCAGGAGTAAATCACAGTTACTTTCCTAGAACAAACAGGAAAATGAGAAAGATGATTATGCAAGAACCAGAAGAGACTGCAAGACCCCAACAATGGATACCTGGGCCTGAAGCCCTTTGGAAGAAGGAGACCAAGTCCAAGAAGCACTGAAGAGTCCAGAGAAAACAGGAGCCTCTGCTAACCCGGATGAAGGTGCAAAAGAGGAACCACCGGTGAGGAACATCAGTCAGTATTGCACCCAAGAAGACAGATGTGGGTTCCTGGTTGGTGCAGAAGATGTCCCACGCTGGATTGATGGATGCAGTCTGGTTTGCATTGCTGGATTCTGCCAACAAGCCTTGGCATACACAAAGCACACGGTTAGCGGAAAATGGTGCTGCCTGGGACCAGGAGGGACCTGGTGGCCTCTATAGGAGACAGAGACAGACGGGGGTGATGAGGGGTGATACCCCAAAACCTTTCCCAGGATGTTTATTTCTGGTCAAGGAAGGACCTGGCCTGGCAGTTTGGGCTGGACTATTCCCATGGGGAGCAGGATGAAGACTGATTTGCATTTGGCTGGGTCCAAACCGGTGTGGTGCGGTGAGAAGAAAAATTACGGATTAAACCCAGATCCGTGACTGGGGTGAATGTCTGCATTTTTCAGCATTCTGTCTATTATTTTTCTTTTTGAATTAATCTCTGCCACTGGCAATTACTCAGGCCACAGCCAAATCTATTGTTTTTGCCCACCATGATACCTCAGTGTGCATCCAGTCACATGCAAATCAGGCTTGACCCTGCTTCTCATGGGAACAGTCAAGCCCAAACTGCCAGGCCAGGTCCTCCCTGAACTAGAACACAAGCAACCTAGGACTAGTTTCACCCTAGTTAGGGCTCTTCAGTCAGGTATAGCTTGGTTCCAGTGACACTGTGAGCCCAGGACGCATGTTCGTACATACTTGCCACACTTAGGGCAGCAAATGCAAAAATAATCAGATGGTGGATGGAATAATTAAATTAATTGCAGTCACTGGCAATCGCTCAGGTCACATCCGAATCCACCATTTTTTGCCCACAATGCCACCTCAGTTTGGACCTAGCCATGTGCACATTAGTTTTGTGCATGCTCCTCATGGGAATTGTCCAGCCCGAACTTCCATGCCAGGTTTTCCCTGAAACGGAACACGAGCAATCTAGGACCAGTTTTGCGTTCGGGGTCTTCAGCTAGGTATAGCTTGGGTCCAATGGCACAGTGAGCCCAGGACACACGTCTGAGCATAACCAGCACACTTAAGTGAGCAAATGCAAAAACAACAAGGTGACGGATGGATGCGTGACTTAATCTCAGGTACTAGTGATCACTCAAGCCACATCCTATTCCATTGTTTTTTGTCCACCATGCTATCTCATCTTGGACCAAGCCAAATGCAAATTAGTCTTGACCTTGCTCCTCATGCAAAGAGTTCCATCCGAACTGACAGGCAAGGCTCTTCTTGAACCTGAGTATAGCAACATAGGACTGGTTTGACCCTAGTTAGGGATTTTCAGCCAGGAATAGCCGGGTTCCAGTGGCAAAGTGTGTCTGCACCCACTGAGAAAATGTACATAAAGTTAATCATACACCATAGCTGCTAGGCATCTGTTTATCTTTATTATGTTGCCATGTGCTCGACAAACCTCCTGAACTTTGATGATTGACCTTGTGCTCGCAGCCTTGGGCTGCAATCTGCTTATCGCTGCCATATTACTTTTTCCAATTACAGTTCCGAGAATAGTCGTGCTTAATCAGTAACTGCCAGAACAAGTTTGTATAGGTCGTTGCCACCTCCTGCCAGCTGCATCTGTACCTTCTCCCACCACACGTGTATCCCTGAAGTATTCTGAAGACCGCAGAGGACCTTGAATACGATAGGGGTGGAGTTGTCCTCTGACTAAGCAGTTTTGTGTGTATATAAGGTTGGGTGCCCCAGAGTGAAGGGGCAGCCTCCGTAGGATAGTCACTTGACTGTCCTGGCACTCTGTATTAGCTCGAGATGTAATCCATGTAATAAACTTCTCTTTATTCCTCCAGTTTGTGACTCCATCTGATTTGTGAACTCTCTGCTAAATTGACCCTGAGGACATAAAGGGTGTCCCTCCACCGCTGGGAAGGAGACCCCGGGTGGGGGTCTAATCTTTCCTGGTTCCTCAGTTGGCGCCCGAACAGGGACCCGAGTCAGGCATCCAGGAGACCGACCAGGTGACGGAGGACTCACGATTGGATTTCCAAGGGAGGTGCCCCACACCAGATTCTGAGCTTCGTTCTCTGTCGTGGACCTGCGGATCTCCACTGTGTGTCTTCCAGCGGGCTCGACTTCTCCTGGCGCTGTCTGAATTCGGGTCTCTGTTTCCTGTCAACTACTGGAGTCCCCAACTGTCGGAACATGACAGAAGTGTCAGGTAAGGACGGGAGTTGAAAGATTCCTGTCTAAAAATAGGTCTGTGAGTATTGTACGGTTTCTATCGCTCTTTGCAAAGATCGACGTCAGTGGTAAGACTGACCTCAGTTGTCATTTAAGTATATAGGAAGCAAAAGGCATATTTGCCACTCATTTGGTGTATTCAAACCACTGATGTAAGAATTATTATTTTTTTAAATATACTGGAAGAATGCCAGCGTTCAGTTGTTTCAGGAAATTGTGTTGTTGTCTTTGCAGTAGGGACTCCCGCCTGGAGGAAACATGCCCCGCTCCTCAGGCCGGGACTCCGAATTATGATATATATGTCAAATATGGCATAGGTCCAATTATCTGGTCTGATATATGGAGAAAAAGAACCAAAGGTAGTTCTGATTTGCAATGGCCTATTCACGGGACATTTGATAAAGATAAATTAGACTATTTACAGGAACGTTTGTTTGTAACAAAAAGTAGACCAAGGATGTTTGATTCACTACGGACGTGGCAGAAAGAAGCAGACCAAAGACGTAGGAAGGCAGAGAAAGAATTACAAAGACATAAGACCAGGACGGTGACTGAAAAGGTATATGACTCTGACGTAGCTGAACATCAACAGAAAATTTTAGAACATGACCGAAGGCTTCACTTACAAACTGATAAGTGTTACCCTTCCAGGACAGTAGTGGATAAGCCACAAGAGGAAGACCCCCTTTTAAACGATATGTTAGATAAACCCCCGTTATATACTCCACCAATATATCCTACACTACATCCTCAACCTGCACCAGGTGACCCTATTGTGCCACCCCCGGTTGGATCTCAGGCAAGTGCTCCGTCACCCACCAACACCCCTCCTGTCACCAGACCTATAGAGGATACACCCCGCCCGACTATACCCACCCCTCGACTGGCCCCCGTTTGGCCCACCCCTGACTCCTGTTTAGACACCACACATACCCCCGCCCCATGACCCAGCAAAAGCGCACCCTGCGCGGACATTTGTTCTCTAATTCACAAGAGGAAGATGTCATTGAAGAAATGACACAGAGGTGGATGACTAATTGGAATGACTATGGGGTCAGGGACATTGTCCACACTATGAAACAATGGGATAGTTTAGTTCAGTTACATGCAGCCACCCTTATGTGCAACATTATAATACAAGAATATGAGGATGATGGTTCCTCAGCTCCCGGGGGACTGGTGGACCTCCGAAAACGCGCCTCTACTGGGCTCCCGTTTGGTTCTGGTCTATATGATTATGTTGTTACTCTTCTTGTATATAGGGACCGCCTGTGGACATGTAGCCCTTCTATAAGCGCATCCATGTTTCCCATGAGAGAGGTTCCGCCGGTTTGGCGAGAACCGGTGACGGGTGACGCTGGCCAAGTTATTACCGCAGGGCATTTTCAACAAATGTGGGTAAACACCCATGGAAAAGATTTGAAACAAATACCCTAAAAGCCGCCTTACCTGACCCCCGTAAGAACCCTGCAGGATATTATAAAGAATTGCAACAAATTCTTGAATCATGTACTATGACGTTGTCCGATATTGACATGTTAATGGCAGCAGTAGTCCCGCAGGAAGTCTGGTCAAAAATACGGAGGCACGACCATGCTGAACTAAGGGACATGTGGGACCAAATTGCAAGCAGCAGAAAGAGACAGGGTTGGGGGAGCGAAACCAGACCCACTTATATTGGCTCTCCCACTGCGTATTTTGGATTTAATGAAGATCATACTTGCAACACACAGTATAAATTGGGATAAATTGGCCGCCTGTAAACAGAAAAAGGACGAGGGTGTTTCAGACTTTTATTCAAGGTTTTAGGGTGTCTTTTCTGATTACAGCAGCCAAGACATGACTACTGAAGGGGGGATAAGACTCTTTGTTGACAAATTTGTGGACAATTTATTACCAGACATAAAGGGAAAATTGAAATTGTGTGAAAGTACGTGGCCAGTCTCTACTGCCACTGGAATACTGACAATGGCCCAATGTTATAAGAACAGGGAGATAGAAGAACAAGAAAAGAACGAGAAAAAAACAAAGGAGTTGAAAACAAAGGTGTTATTTCAGCAGGCCTACCCTCAGCCCCGTCAACAGCAGTCCAGTTCAAGGTCACAAGGACCTCCCAATGACAGAAGGCAGTCCCAGCGCCCTTCCCGTTCTTCCCTCTCCTACAATCAGTGCGCCTGTTGCAAGCAGGAGGGCCACTGGAAGAATGACTGCCCCAATAAGGACAACTCCACAGGCCGCCCCATGCCCCCACCGCAACAGGACTACAGACCACGCAGTAGGTCTGGTCCTGCAGACAGACCCCGCCAGCAGGCCCCTCCACGGTCCCTCAGTACCCCCCACCCGAATTATTTTGATGCTTCATCCCAGCGTGAATATTTTAATGACAACTATGATGCGTATGAACGTCAGGGGTCCTCCTTTGACTAGGACAGCCTTCGACAGTGGCGGGTGGGACCAGTTTCTATTCCTGTTAGGCAGAATGTCCCTGACGTTGAGGTACAATTAGACGGTACTCCACATGATTTTTTGGTAGATACTGGGGCCACCAAAAGTTCTGTTAAACAGGAAGAGGTCCAAGGGGTCCCTCTGTCTGGCAATATTAACGTCTCTATGGGTTTTTCTGGTGTTCCGGTGGCTAACCCCGTCTCCCAGCCGCTGCATGTTGCTATAGGTCCTTACACCATTAGCTCCCCTCTCATTCTTACTTCGGCCTGTAGTGAGAATTTATTGGGTTTGGACTTATTAAAGAAATTGTACGCCACCATTTATTGCTCTCCGGATGGAGTTCATGTCACTCTAGGTCCAAATATTTCCCCGTCACAATTTTTGTCAAAACCACTTCCACCCGAACTTCGAGATTTGTCAGACATTTTATGGGCCACACATAAGGACGATGGTGGATGTCTGGACATACCACCGTATGTCATACGTTTGAAAGCCAGTGCCAAATTGCCTCGTCTTCCCCAATACAAATTATCCCAACTCATTGAACAACAACTCAAAAATATTGTGACCCAGTTGATTGATTTGGGTGTCATTGAAGAAACGCGTGGTAATTATTGTAACAGTCCTGTCCTGCCCGCTCATAAAAAATTATCTGATGGCACCGCGTCTCCAGGACTCCGATTTGTTATTGATTTACGGGCGGTCAATAAAATTGTAATACCCCAGTTCCCTGTTGTTCCTGACATTACGACATTATTAACAATGATACCTGCCTCCGCTACTTGGTTCTCTGTTATCGATCTTAAGAATGCATTCTTTAGCATTCCCATTCATCCAGATAGTAGACACATCTTTGGGTTTTCACTGGGTGGTCGCAGTTTCCGGTTCTGTCGCGCTCCACAAGGCTATACTGAATCGCCTAGCATTTTTAGCCAGGCCCTCAAGGGTCAATTAGATGCCCTTGTTTTTCCTTGCTCATCGACGCTGGTTCAATATGTGGATGACCTTTTAATAGCATCCACTTCAGAACAAAATTGTAAAACAGATACTGTAGCCTTATTGAAACATCTAGCACACCATAAGGTCTCCCTCTCCAAATTGCAATATTGTAGACAGGAGGTTATATACCTAGGACACCTCCTGTCTAAGGAGGGACGTACGTTAACGCTGAGAGAATAGAAGCTATACAAGACATACCGGTTCCAAGGACACAGAGAGACGTTAGGGCCTTTATAGGTATTACCTCCTTCTGTCGTCAATGGATTCCTAATTATTCTCTTTTGATAAAACCATTTTTGCATCTCACCCACAAAGATTGTCCTGAAAAGATTGAATGGAATGATGATTTTCAGTCTGGTTTTGATGAATTGAAAAATACACTCTGCACAGCACCTGTACTGGGTAGGCCTGATTATCGCAAAGATTTTCAGTTATATGTGAGCGAGAGAAATGGATGTTCACTATCAGGGTTAACCCAAGAGCATGGCGGCAAACAACGCCCCTGTGCTTATTTTTCGGCCCTACTGGATCCAGTGGCCCGTGCACTCCCGAGCTGTCTACGGGCAGTAGCCGCTGCAGCGGTCGCAGTGCGCCAGTCGGCCGGGATAGTCATGGATTCACCCCTCACCCTGTTGGTCCCACACACTGTTGACGCACTATTAAACAAAACAAAAACACAGCATCTTACTAATGCATGATTAACTACTTATGAACTGACACTTTTAGCTAGTCATATAGCATTAAAAAGGTGCAACACGCTCAATCCTGCCACTTTATTGCCAATTACTGAAAAAAACTGAAGATTCTTATGATGACATACATGACTGCATTCTCCGGACGGAGGATGAAACAAAAGGGAGAGTGGACTTACAGGACACTCCACTGAAAGACCCTGATGGCATATTATACGTAGATGGCTCATGCATCAAGCTACCCGATGGCACTACCTCTGCAGCCTATGCAGTTACAACAGCTACCACTGTAGTTGAAACAGCTAGAAAACCACATAAATCTGCTCAGGCCGCAGAATTAATAGCTCTAACACGAGCCTGTGAGTTAAGTAAAGGACTTAATGTGAATGTTTACACGGATAGTCAGTATGCATTTGGCGTAGCACACAATTTTGGTCACTTGTGGGCAGAACGAGGATTCCTCACTTCACATGGGACAATTATTCAACATGGGACCCTTATAACTAACTTACTTTCTGCCCTGGCGTTGCCCAAACAATGGCTATCATGAAGTGTAGTGCACACAAAAAGGTGACAGATGAAACTGGACAGGGCAACGCCCTAGCCAATCAGACAGCAAAAGATACAGCGTATGCAAAGACAGGACACATGTATGTGGTAGTTAGTACAGAGAAGGTTCGTCCCCATGAAATATTTGGGAACACGGTAGAGAGTGTCAGGAAGATACAGGATGAGGCAACTGAACAGGAGAGAAAGGAATGGGAAGAAGGGAAGGCCAAGTTAGATGAAAATACGCTGTGCTGGACAGATCTGTCACAGAGGGAAAGATGGATGTTACCCGATGCATTCGTTCTGCCAGTAGTGACTATGGCCCATGGTCCTGCACACGTTAGTGCGAAAAGCATTTGTGATTTGCTTGATCCGGTTTGGTCTAATAAAAATATCAGAAGAGTAGCTGACCAACTGGTTCAATCCTGCATGATTTGTTTACAACATAACATAGGGAAGGGTGCCTCAGTCCCCGCTGGGCATTTTTCCCCACCAACGTATCCCTTTGAAGTACTACAAATGGATTATATTGAGATGGAAAGGTGTAACAACTTGAAATATGTCCTAGTTGTTGTCTGTATGTTTAGTAAGTGGGTAGAAGCTTACCCTACTAAAGATAATACTGCCCTTACCACTGCAAAGGTACTTCTGAAGGAGTTCTTCCCACGGTTTGGGGTCCCAAGGTGTGTCTGGTCAGATAATGGGAGTCATTTTGTAGGGCAGGTGATGAAAAGGGTGTGTGAAGGGTTGGGCCTCCGCCAGAAGTTTCATGCAGCTAGCCACCCCCAATCAGCAGGACTAGTTGAAAAATATAATGGAACACTTAAATTGAAGATGTCAAAAATATGCGCAGAATGCGGTATACGGTGGCCGGACGCGTTGCCCCTGGCTTTAATGTCTGTCAGGATGATGCCTCACTCTAGATCAGGGTTGTCACCCCATGAGATAGTGATGGGTAAGCCAGCAAATGTCTGGGGGGGTCCCTCGACCTCACAAGTACTCAGAACTAGAACATCCTGTTTTGATGGACTTTTAAAAGAACTCACTAATTCTTTGCATTCTATTCACCAACAGGTGCGTGAAGCACTCCCATCTGTATCCACTGATCCTGGCCACAAGATACTACCTGGAGACTGGGTCCTCACAAAGAATTTCCAGCGGAAAGAGTCTCGAACCTCGATGGAAAGGTCCGCGACAAGTCCTCCTTGCTACTCGAACAGCAGTTAAAGTCGAGTGAGCTAAGAATTGGATACATGCATCCCACTGTAAGAAAGTACCCCTACTCGTACCCTCTGATGAAATAAAAAGTGGTGACCACTCGATGACTGAGGACCATTTCAGCAACACTACGCGGAGTGAGAAAAAACAGAACGACAGTGTGCTCCAGGAGGTTCCCTCAGATTTAGGTCACACTGAACAATTGTTTCCTGACCATACCATACCACAGTCCACAAGATACGATTTCCGCCCACGAAAATAAGAAAATGAACAAGGAACTGATTGCTTGTCCCCTGTATTAAGTCTGACGATAGCTGCAGGGCCGTGATTTTGACTGTCGGGCGGACCAGAGTGTGTCAATGGGACTGCTGGAATCACCCCACTGTGAAGCAACCACCAGTCACGGGCAGCACCTAGGTTGGACTGAACTGCTAGTGGGACAAGCAATAAAGAGAAGTGGATGTTATACAAGAAGGCAAGAGGAAAAAGAAGAAAATAAGTAATTTTAAAAGACTATTAGGCCCACGTATCGCTTGTGTCACCATAACGATACTATTTTTGATACTTCTGTCCTGCATTGGGTGGATAATACATGATTCTGACTCAGATCTCACCAACTACGCCACTGCCTCCAGAACACAGCCATGTTTCCTTACCACCCCATGAGGAAGGACGACGTAAGGAATATGAAAACAATACCTTCATATCTATGTTACATTAACATCAGCTGGCTGTAAATAGAACAAATTGTTGGATATGTGGCTTGCTACCGAGTTCCGTGCAAAGAAGGTTGCCATATATTGCATTCCCTTTTTCTTTTGATGGCTCCTGCAGCGTCTGGTATGAACTATCAGCCATTTGGGCTACCTCAATGGATGCTACTAATTCTGGACTATTGGTCACCCACCTATACCGGTTATGCTGGCCCACTGGAACGAGAGTTTATGGAACAAAGGAAGAAAAGTCAGAATATGCTGACCGACGAAATAGGTCTACTGACATATATTTTTTATCCTTTAATACCATACCCCGGATTGGCTGAAGATTTTTTGTAACACAGGTCAAGGCTCCACTTTGTTTTCAGAAAAGTGGTAATAGAAGTGTAGGTGCCAGTAACTGTAATGCTACAGTAATATTGAATGGAACTAATTGGCCTACCATGATACCATCACGAAACTCATATTTTGTTTGTGGTAATAATGCCTACACCTCCTTGGTACCCACCTGGACCGGCATGTGTTACATTGCTTGGTTACTACCACCAACTTACACAGCTGGCCCTCAACACCACAGGACTCGGAGAGGGGTAATATCTGCAGAAGATACCTCAGCACAAGAAGCATTGGACTACTTTAAAGGAGTCCTTCCATTTTGGGGCCCTATGATGAACAGTAGGGATATTAGACATCTCACACGAGTCGTGGAAGCAACAATAAATGAAACAGCAGGAGCTCTGAGTAACATCACTGCAGAGCTCGCTGCTGACCGCCTTGTTACTCTTCAAAACAGAATGGTTCTTGACATTATCTTGGCAGACCGTGGTGGAGTTTTTACTTTGATCAGATCGAGCTGCTGCATTTATACACCAGACAATGCCCCTTCAGTGTATAAAGCTATTCAAAGGTTGCATATGATAGCTTCCACAATACACCAAGACGAAGGAACATGGTCCTTGACCGACTGGTTTTGGGGCTTGATTTCCCAATGGGGCTGGAAGATACTGATATTCCTTTTTGTGCTTGCTGCTGTATTCCTCACCTGTTGTCTTTGTGTACAGTGCCTACCTGCTTTGTGCGGTTGCTGTATGGCATCCCTTGCCCCCTGGCCTGTTCGCCCTCCTCAACACACCGTTATGCTGTCCCTTGAGCAGGAGATAAAAGACCTTATGTCCATTAACATAGACACTGAATGACGGTCAAACTTGCCTCACAATGGCAAAAGGAGGGATTGAGAAAATGTACATAAAGTTAATCATACACCATAGCTGCTAGGCATCTGTTTAACTTTATTATGTTGCCATGTGCTCGACAAACCTCCTGAACTTTGATGATTGACCTTGTGCTCGCAGCCTTGGGCTGCAATCTGCTTATCGCTGCCATATTACTTTTTCCAATTACAGTTCCGAGAATAGTCGTGCTTAATCAGTAACGGCCAGAACAAGTTTGTGCAGGTCGTTGCCACCTTCTGCCAGCTGCATCTATACCTTCTCCCACCACATGTGTATCCCTGAAATATTCTGAAGACCGCAGAGGACCTTGAATACGATAGGGGTGGAGTTGTCCTCTGACTAAGCAGTTTTGTGTGTATATAAGGTTGGGTGCCCCAGAGTGAATGGGCAGCCTCCGTAGGATAGTCACTTGACTGTCCTGGGACTCTGTATTAGCTCGAGCTATAATCCATGTAATAAACTTCTCTTTATTCCTCCAGTTGGTGACTCCGTCTGATTTGTGAACTCTCTGCTAAATTGACCCTGAGGACATAAAGGGTGTCCCTCCACCGCTGGGAAGGAGACCCCGGGTGGGGGTCTAATCTTTCCTGGTTCCTCACCACATCTGGGCATAACTGACACACTTAGGGCAGAAAATGCAAAAACAACACAGTGATGGATAAAATGCTTAAATTCATCTCAGCCACTGGCGATTTCTCTGGCCGCATTCCAAGCCATCATTTTTGCCCACTATGCCACCTCAGCTTGGACCCAGACATATGCAAATAAGGCTTGACCCTGCTCCTCAAGGGAACAGTCCAGACCGAACTGCAGGCCAGGTCCTCCCTGAACCAGAACACAAGCAACCTAGGATGGGTTTCACCCTAGTTAGGGCTCTTAAGACAGGTAAAACTATATCCTGGCAGCACAGTGACCCCAAGGCACATGCCTGTGCATACCCACTGCACTTAGAGCAACAAATACAAAAACACGCTGATTCAATGCTTGAAATAATCTCAACCACTGGCGATGGCTCAGGGGTGCATCCCAATCCCAATCTTTGACACAGATCCTCACAACACTCCGCAACCAGTTTCTCTGTTCACCGAGCCTAACTTGGTCTCTGTAGACAGCCTGTGCTCCATTGTAGTCAGCCTGAACTAGCGACTTTGTCCCAGTCTAGGGTAATCAGATATTCACAGTTGGTGCTTTTTGTATTTTTGGCACTATTTTCAACAAAATCTTTCACAATTAATATTCCCTTCTATTAATTGGAATTTTGACTTTCAATCTTGTTTTATTTATTAAAAGAAAGTTTTATTTTTCTAACTTTGCATGGGGTCCTTTTTGTGTGGTGTTTTCACTTTATTATTGTTTGAAGTGTTGCACAAATACTTCACACATTGCCTTTAAGTTTGGCCTGACAGCTCTCTGCCAAGCTACCAGAAGGGCTGAGCACTGGTTACTTTGGGGTTGGCTTGTGCTTCACCCTGACAAGGACTGCGGTTGATGCTTGAGTAGGGCAACCCAATTTCTCACACTGGTGCATTAGAATATAATGCACTTGTAGAAAGGGTGGCTGCTGCCATCCCCTCTGCCTTATTACACGTGCTATAGGATAACAGCACTTGTAGTTAGATACCTGTCACATTTGTGAAGGATTACCCGTACGCCACACTCCAAATCAGAACAAAAACATCAGTTTTCTTTGTAAAAACTTTGACAAAAGTAATAGATTTAGTGTATGGGTTTCTATGAATGGAGCGCGCCTTTAAAAAAATACGGTAAATGTTTAACATGTATTGCGAATTACGAGCCTTTAATAGCGGCATGGCTTTGATAAATAAACAGGTGTTCTGGAGAGGGCTAGAGGCCTTTAACGTCATATGGTACTCAAAATGTCGATTTCCAAACACGGGTTGCCTTCAAATGTACATTTTTGCAACCCTGAAGTCTCTACATGGAATTGCTATTTTTCAAATATTTTTTCCATTAAAAAACGACACACATGGATGTACATGGCTTCTGAGTGCATAGTGCCTTGCCTATAGTTTCTGTCTTAGCAAGTTGATTTACTTGTTAACACCCTGATTTTCCTTGCATTATCAAGGATGAATTTCTCAGCACAATGCAGCCTGCAGTCTGCAACACTATAAAAGAGCAAGTTTATTCTTTTTTTTGCAAGGCTTGTTGTTTGGATAGACAATCCCGCGATTTTCAACGCACACTTGCTGACACAGTATTATATCACTCTGATCCAGCTCTAATATTTAGAGTCTCCTGAGACGGGGACCAGCATGACAAGTAACAAGAACCAGCAATCCGCAGAAAGCGACTCTAGGTGGAATTTCAGTTTTAAGCTTATGAACTAGAAATATACATGCTACCAGAAGCTCCAACCTGCCCGCAGTTTTTTTCTCAAATACATGATGGCAAAAACAAAGGCTGTTAAACTTTTCAAAGTAATTATGAGTTTCGAGATAGACATCTGATATTCTTGATATGGTGCCAAAAAGAACCCCGACGCAGCCACTTAATTTTTCGATGTACAGAATGATGCTAAGGCTATGAGCTTAAGGATTTCGCATAAGCTAAACTAGTTTCATTACCATAAGTAAATGTCAAATGACTGAAACCTCTTTTCTTTGATTAAATTGCCAAGAAGAATATATATGAGAATGGTATGTCCTTTATAGTACTATATTATTCGTTCCAAAGAAAAAGGCATAATATGCTTTGCACTAATAAACGATTCTTAAAATACATTCCAAAGGTACTTAGAGGTATGCAAAAGTGACTAAAACCGAGCAAATACAACCCAATATTAATTTTTATTTATTGCATTTTACATTATAGGGTGAATTTAATGACCTATACAACTTTTTATTTAAATTATATTAAACATCTCTGCACATATTTACAATGAATGAAATCGCATTCAAGAGGAAAGCACACTATTAACAGATTTTGGTAATGTTGATTAATGTTATCTTGTTTGTGCCACTACAGACAAGGACAAATGAAATGCAAACCAGGCCTGGTCCCCTCCCAAAGGGATGGTCCAAAAGAAAATGCAAGAGCAGGTCCTATTTAAGCAGGAAGACATGATCTCAGGCCATTTTTGGCCTTAAGGTACCTCATCAGTGATTTGCACCTTGATTCATGTGGTGTATATGGTACAATGAACTTAGGGGACACAGCTGGGAGTACCCTGCTACTTAGGGAGACTTATAACCTGATTGAGAGTTTGGGGAATGTGTTACTGTGTCTCAAATGTGACGGATATCCTGCCCACCCTATTACGATCTCCATAGTCTATAATGGTACAGTAATATGGAGGATGGGATATCCGTCAGGTTGTAACGGAGTAACCCCCTCCACCAAACTCTAAATCAGGCCCTTAAGTAGCCACAAGGTCTGATGGACGGGGTCTTGAGTTCATCACAGGCATTAGGAATCACTCAGGGACAAACTCAATCCAGGTTGGATTAGCTAGTCTGTGGCACTACAGACAATGACCAAATGAGCAACCCCAGACAATTTTCAGCCATGTTGGACCTCATCAGTGAGGTGCAGGTCAATTCGATGGCACAACTATCTACTTGGGAGGACTGACTTATACAGTATTAACAGTAATGGCTGGGACTCTTCAATTTATTCCACATACCAAATGAAATTTCCCAGAGAAAACAATTCATTTGATTATTTGCTATCTTGTTGATACCCGCAAGCCCCATTTGGATTTAAATATTAAGGTAACTATAATGATCGGAATATGAAATTCAGTGGGAAGGATATTTTGAAAAAAGTTAAACGCCAGGGAAGCAGACATATTATAAATTTTACATAGTAACCCCTATTCAAAATAAATAGCAATTTGAGGATAGCCAATACATTACAAATGTCCTCGGTGAAAGTGAGAAAAATTCCATTATTTTAAACAAACATAGGGTAAAAATGTGCAACACATGTAAGGATTGATACACTGACTATATTAAAAACAATTCATGTTTATTATGCAACTGTTATAAGATAATACGTTTCCATGGTTCATAGTCTTTGGACAAGGATAATCGACCTGTCATCTCTCGGGACTATCCTTACATGAGACAAACATCAAGACAGAATATGGATTCGCGAAGGAACCTCACACGCACATCAGGACCCAATCACATTCGAAGCCCAGGAAAGTTTCCAATAAATTCCACTATCAGGCAAGTGCCCACTAGAAATTGAACTAAGCATAGGGCAATCACACAAACATAAAGTAAACAGCACTGCACTGTGATTCAGTATTCAAGGACGGTGATCGAGAAAAGCGGTATGAAGAAAAAGGCCCAAAGGGCCTGGTAGTGTTAGCACAGATCCCGATCTAAGGAAATAACTATAGCACTGAAATCTGACAGAGAAATGCATGCTTCGCAGTTGGAGAACTCTCACACCTCTCCACGGAGATGTTTATGGGATGCTTAAAGGTGACGTTATATTGTGTTCTCTGAGGCAATCGTAGTCAACGTAGATCACCTTTACACTCGGTCCACAGGCCCAGTTTAAGTTAAAAGTACAGTTTGGGCCAATAGAGCATTCCAGAGTTAGCATTCACCAACATTTGGCTACATCTTACAGCACTGCTGTCACCTTAAACCAAAATGTGTGACTTCTGTTGAGAAAGACTGCTTCATTACCAACTTTTTGACTATGAAATTCAGCCTTTTGGTCTTTGTAAATCTCCTGTAACATATCACTTATTAATGTGGTGGTCAGGGGTTCATTTGGCATTATGTGGTCCTCTAAATAGACAATATTTTGATCTTTTTCAGTATTTTGGAAAACATACAAGACATGCATGAGCAGTGTTGTGAAGGCTCATAGAACCTGAAATATTAGAAAAGCTGCAAGAAGAGTGCATACTCTATTAAAAAGCCAGTATCCCTGGATTTGAAATATCACTTCGGTCTAGACAGAGAAAAAGGAGATGCAGTGCTACAATGTTTCTCACATACTGGGATAAATGAGTTGCAGTTTTCTGTACTTTCGGAATCTGTTGCAAATGCTCTATTCTACAGACTGACCAGTCACCTACTGTTAGAAATGGGGTCTCTAGTTGGCAGAGGTATACACCCTTGTCTAAGTAGGGACCACAATCCTAGTCAGGGTAAGTCACACACAATCTAAATTGTCCTGTGCTCACCCTCTGGTAGCTTGGCACTGAGTAGTCAGGCTTAACTTAGAAGGCAAGGTGTAATTTATTTGCGCAATAAATTTGGGAAAACATCACAAAAATACACCACACATGTTTAGAAAATTATAAGTTATTTATCTGGTTAAATTTAGGTCAAAACGATAAAGATTCAATAAGTACAAGTTGAGATATCACTTTTGCAGAATTGAAAAGAGTCTTCAATCTTAGAAATCAACAGATGTCTCTTGTTTGCACAAAATACCTGGTTTGCATCAAAAGTAACATGTACGGAGACCGCCGAGGAGGAGATGATTGAAAAAATAGGGTGCACATCGGGTTTTCCGACATGGCACAGACAATGCGTTGTTTCTTTCCACACTGCAAGGAGCTTTGCGTCGATTTCCAGCAAACAGTCTTAGTTCCTCACTGCGATGCAGGGATCTTTTTGACACCCAGAGTCAATGCAGGGAAAATCCTGGGCGTGCTGGACAAAGTCACAGGTGTTGGTTTGATCTGGTAAGCTATGCATCAAATTTTCTGTTGCACTGCAGGTGCTACGTTGATTCTTCACTCAGGAAGTCGGGCTGCATCATTTCGGTTCAGCTGTGCATCGATCAGGTAGGCTGTGCGTCAAATTTCCGGCTGCAAAGCAGGCGCTGCATCGATTTTTCACTCAGGAGGTCGGGCTGCGTCGTTCTGGCTCAAATATGTGGTGATTCCTCAGTTGCAAAACGGCTGTGCGTTATTTTTTGGCAGGCTGCGGGTTGTTTTTTGAGACAGGCTATAAGGCACAGATGGATTTTAAGTGCAGAGAAATGCTCAATTTCTGAAAGTGGCATTTCTAAAATAGTAATATAAAATCCAACCTCGCCAATAAACAGGATTTTTTATTACCATTCTGGCCATACTAAATATGACCTGGTTACCCCTTTCTGATCAGAATCTACCACTCAAACAGTATATGAGGGTAGCCTTAATGCTATCCTATGAGAGGAGCAGGCCTCACAGTAGTGGAAAATTAATTTAGGAGTTTTCCACTACCAGGACGTATAAAACACACATGAACATGTCCTACTTCTTATCTGCATAGCACCCTGCCCTATGGGTTAACTAGGGCCTACCTTAGGGGTGACATATGTAGAAAAAGAGGAGTTTAAGGCTTGGCAAGTACTTTTAAATGCCAAGTCAAAATGCCAGTGAAACTGCACACACAGGCTTTGCAATGGCAGGCCTGAGACAGGGTTAAGGGGCTTTTTCCGTGTGTGGCACACCCAGTGCTGCAAGCCCACTAGTAACATTCAAGTTACAGACCCTGGACACATACAGTGCACTTTACTAGGGACTTACAAGTAAGCACATTGGGAATGAACCAATGTTACCATGTTTAAGGGAGAGAACATATGCACTTTAGAACTGGTTAGCAGTGGTAAAGTTTGCAGAGTCCTAAAGTCATCAAAAGCAGTGTCAGAAAAGTGGAGAGAGGCAGGCAAAAAGTTTGGGGAAGACCACCTATGGCTGTCAGGTCTAACACCTGCTTGTTGTAAACCTCTTCAGGACTATTTGTTCATCTTTCAGAGCACAGAACCTGTGTACTGCTGAATGGCATGAGTCTTTTCTTGCGCTTCAACAGCACACATAGCAGCAGGATAAGTCGCCTGCTGCTGCAACAAGCTGCTGATATTGACACTTAAATGTTTACTGTTGTTTAAAATTGCACAAGTGTCACAATTATTCTGTGTTTTTTAATGAGCACAGGTGCCAGCCCTCAGGCTCACAACATCACAAAACTCTACTTGTGATAGGAAGTTTGCTTTTGTGCTTCAGAGCAGGAGCCTTTGCAATACAATATTTACACTCATGTCAATGTTGCTTTACTAGAATTGACACAGAGTATCTATGTAGATGTAGAGGACTCTTGTGAGGACTTGTTTTAGGGGCGGCAGGGGCACCCAGGCGCTACTGAGAATCAATTGTGTGACCTGAGGGCATGTAATACTGGTGTCTTAGGATCCCTGCACTATTTTTACCCCAAAAAGAAAACCAAGAAAACACTTTAGCACTTGACTTTCAATGTAGCAACCACAGTGCAGTTCAAGGTGTCACTTGGAAGGTAAGTTGGTTGGAAACTCAGAACTCAGTTTTCATTGATTGTAGAGAAGAAAGCCAGCAATCAGTTTTTTTTTTATTTGAGCTCACATGCTCTGCGATTCTTGGCACTGGTTGTTGAGGCCCATGAACACTGACATGGGATTCTCCCTGGTATTTATCCAGGTTTTGCAGAAGTAGATGTGGATTTTAGAGATTCATATGTGAAACTGGTATAAGGCAGTTCTTGACATTTTTTTCTCATAGCCCTAGTCTGGCCTTGCTAAAATATTTGTCAATTGAATTCAGCAGGAAGAGGTGATAGAGCTAAGTGTCCCCTGACACTGGAATCTAAGACAAAGGCACAACAGAGAAAAATGCCTTCCCACTTAGCTACGAAACAAAATTCCCTATAGCAACACCTCTGGTGGAAAAGGACCCAGGAAGGACACAGTGACTGCCCATACACTTTAAATTGGCACATGTCTACTTTCTTCCCTTGACAGGAGCCTGTCCACTTCAAAGAACATATAGGATGTATTATAGAAATTAGGTTGTTGGTTGACTAAGGTAAATTATCCCTGGTCAAGCAGCCATCACAATCCTAACCATGGTAAGTGTCAGGCACACCCTAATTTAACCTGTGTTCACCCTCTGGTAGCCTAGCACAGAGCAGTCAGGCTTAACAATGAAGAAATCTATAAACTATTTTTGCAACAGTTCAAACAGTAAAACAGTGAAAAAAACACAAAAAAAGATTCCATCCCAGGTCAAGGTACAAAAATAAGCCTGATTTTAATAAATAAAACATCCAAAATAAGAAGAATTTAAAATATAATTTTTTAAAGATTAAAGTGTAAAATAGCGCTTACAAGCAAGAAGTGCCAAGCTGGGTAATCTGGTCGCACCAGACCTAGAATAGGCAACATTTCAGGCAGAGAGTGATGGAGTGCATGTTGGCTTCAGGGACCCAGTGTGGCCCGCTGAACAAAAGTACTTTAAATCCGGGTTTCTGAGTGTTACATTATTCAGAATCATATAGTTGAGGGAATGCTTCACTTTTCCCCATGCAACAGCAGCATTGCATCCATTCAGAAATGCATAAAACTGTGGTGCTAGTTCCTACTGCATCGAGGTTGAGGATCTGATGCGCAGTTGAGTCAATGCATTGGTTTCGATGAGCGCAGAGGCTGCGATGCAGAGTTTTGGCATCATTGTCAAGGCTGCAGTTGACGAGGATCTTTGCAGAGAAAAACATTTCAGTGTTGGTACCAATGCTGATGTGCTTGTTTTCAGATGTGAGGTACAGTGCAGATGCAATCCTTGTTGTGCCAGTTCTGACCCATGGAGTGAAGATGATGTTCGTGCACCAGCTGCAATGCGTCATTTCTGCTCTTGCAGGAGAGGATATGTTGGTTTCACTGGAGCAAGCACCTTAGATCCACTTCCAAGGTTTCAGGGCTGTGGTGGCACCTTTTGGCAGTATAGACTCACAGATGGCAGAGTCCAGGTGCATGATGGCTGGAAGTCTGTTATGCCCCTGAACCCTCACACCAGGAGGCCAGCAGATTAACTCTTGGAATCATTCTGGGTTCAAGTGATGCAGATCCAGTCCTTCTCATCCAAGCAGGGGAACAGCTAGCAGGAGGGCAGCACAACAAGGCAGCACTCCACAAAGCAGCAGTCCAGTAAAGTGGCAGGTCTTCAGCAGCACATAAGTCCTTCTTCTTGGCAGAGTATTCACAGGTCCAGAAGTGTACTGTGATGGTGGTGTCAGAGGTCCGGTACTTATATCCAGACGGGCCTTTGAAGTAGGGGAGACTTTAAAGACAGGTCTTTGAAAAGCACAGAGGTCCTGCCCTTCCTGCCCTGATTCCAAACTCAGTACAGGTATTAATGCAGCACTTTGTGTGGGGACAGAACACAGCTTATTCAGGTGTAAGTGAGGCTGTGGCCAGCTGTACCCTCCCATCCTGCCAGGATGGCCCAACAAAGCTCATCAAGTTACATCTATGCTCCAATTGTGTGTGGCTGTCTAGGGGAATACACAAAGCCCAGCTGTCACCCACCTCAAACAGGGCATCAGAGACAAGCAGCAGGCATTAAATGGGTTAAATAAAAATGCCAACTTTCTAAAAGTGGCATTTTCATAATTGTACTTTAAAATTCGGCTTCACCATAAATTGTGATTTTAAATTGTGATTCCAGAGACACCAAATTTGAAACGTTTCTCTCCTCCAGATTGTGAATTACACTCAGAAGATTTAATAAGCTTATTCCAATGTTATCCCTTGGGAGGGATAGGCCTTGCTGCAATGAAAAGCAATGTTGGGAATTTTTCACTACCAGGACATATAAAACTTCAAAAGTACATGTCCTGCCTTTTAAACACATTGCACCCTGCCCTCTGGTTTGTCCAGGTCCTAACTTAGGGGTGACTCATATGTATGTAAAGCAAAGGTTTGGGCTTAACAATGGGTTATTTTTCCAGGCTGACATGACAGTGCAAAACTACACATACAGGCTCTGCAATGGCAGGCCTGAGACATGGTTAAAGAGCTACTTAGATGGGTGGCACAATCAGTGCTGCAGGCCCACAAGTAGCATTCAATTTATAGGCCCAGTGCATATGTTGTTCACTTTTCTAGTGACTTATAAGTAAATTAAATATGCCAATTGGGGATACACTAATTTGACCATGTTTACGGGAGAGAGCACAAGCACTGGTTAGCACTGGTTAAAAGTGGTAAAGTACATAGAGTCCTAAAGCCAGCTAAAATTAGGTCAGAAAAGTGGAAGAGGTAGACAAAAAGTTGGGAGGAAGACCGCCTTAAGGCTGTCAGGACTACAATCCATGCCTGACAGGCTCTACCCATACCATACCATACAAGCATAACCATACCATACAAGCATAACAGATTCAAAACAGTTTTCTGTTCTCATACTCTAAATCAAAACTAATATACTCTTTACCCTAATCCACACATTTGAATGAAAAGTATACATGCACTTTCCATTCATGTCACTAGAGACGTAGCTTGGTCAGTAAGGCTGGGGGCTGGCGAACTTCACATTTCCCAACAAACACGGTGGCACTTAATGTTAAAATACATTATATGACATGCAAGATGCACAAGAGGCACTTAAGTGGTAGTGGAAATGGAAAGTAATGGAGATAGGTGAGGGTACTAAATGAGAGAAAACACATTATTTTGTGAAATAACTAACATTTTTGAAGTGACACCCCAAACACCCTCTGCCAAAGCTATGCCCCAGCATGTCGCCTGAGGCCTACCAAGAGCCACTTACCCTAGCTGTTCACAGGCAGCAGACCTCATGTTATGCAGCAAGTAATTCAATCTTAACAGACGTTTTGGTGGGACTCTTTTACGTACCACAGCAAAGGTCAAAACAGGCCAGAGGTCCAAATGTGAAATACTGGGAGATTTTGCAGGTTTGAACCCATATTTCTAACATCTGCAAATTTGCACTATAAAAGTGTATAATGTCAAGGTCATCATAATATGTGACAAGTGCACTTAGTTGCCTTAAAACTGGAAGTTAACCCTTGCTGAATTGAATTTTTTGTTTCAAATAAATAACAACTAGTAGTCTATGGGGAGACTGAAGAAAGGAGAAATGGCTTTTTTGAGGTGCAGCATCCCAAAGCAGTCAGTAATTTGTAGCATATGAAATCTGCACACTCGTTTAATGCATATAAGGGGTATTGGACCTTATTGTATGCTGATTACAATTTCATGGCAGGAAGAAAACAAAGCTGATATGTTATCCTATGTCTTTACCCATGTTCTGTTAGAACCTGCGTAGCATGACCCTATGTTCTAACATAGGGTCAGATTTACAAGGCCCTAGCGCCTCTTAGCAGCACACTAGTGTTATTTAAGTTACGTAAGCCATTGATGTGGGGAGAAATGTTAATCTACAGATATTTTTTACTTGGAGAATGTAAGCTACAGGCAGAACTGTCTTTTAGACTGGAAGGACTATGGGGCTAAACACAAGTTTGTCGTTCTGTGGTGTCGGCCACAAAAGACCACCATTTTGGCGGTCATACAGACTGACGTATTACAAGTGACCCAGCCAAGCCCTTCAAAAGACACCCAAAATTCCGACTCTGCGAGGACCCTGGAGGGTGGCGAAGAGGCGGTCTGATCCCCGGGACCACCAGCTAAAAAAACAAACACCAAACCTATTACAACAAAAAAATTGCCATGGCGGTCTTCCAATGGCAGTGAGAACCACGGTGCTCAGTGATCCCCACAGTAATACAAAACACCACATTGGATAGATTTGAAAACAACACCGCTGACACACATACACATGCTAGACACACATACCAACCACATTATAAAACACACCCCTTCATACACCACAATCCTTTGCCTCCACAACGCAGAACACAACAACTGTTGTGCAAGCGATAGGATAGGCACACCACCTCACATAAGCCATACATCCCACATCCTCACTGCACCCCCAAACACATTATTTTCACACTCTCACACACTTCACTGCACACCACCCACTCATCACACAGCACCTAGAAATTAATTTCTACACATTTCCTCACTTTATATACACCACCATGTCACCACAAAAACACCCATGATTCACCGATGACGAATTAAGGGTGATGGTGGTTAAAATCATTGGAGTTGAGCCACATATATTTGGAGCCCAAGACCAGCAGACTACTATCACCCAGAAATGTGGCAAAGAATAGTCAACAGAGTGAATTCTGTAGGCAAGTACCCATGCAGAAAAGACAAGATCAGAAAATAGGTGTGACAAACTCAGGGTCAAGGTCCATTCAATGGTGTCCAGGTACCAACTGGCAGTTCACAAGACTGGCGGTTGGACCCCACCTCCTCCTCTACAGTTCACATTATGGGAGGAGAAGGTCTTGGCCATTCTACATCCTGGGGGCTTGACAGAGAGACCTGGGGGAGTCGAGTCAGGTAAATCATAACTATAAATGTGTCCCCAAAATGTATTGTCATACATGCTACTGCCCCACATGACCACCTACAATGTCACCTAAAAGCCCAGTGTCCACCTGTCCATAGACCCCTATCTGTCCTCCAACATTTTAATGAAACCCACCTGGGGGGATGACGTACCAGTAAACCAGGTGTACCTCAGGGATTGACAACACAGCTACGCCTAGCAGGTACCGTGTTACTATCACCCATACCAGAACGCAGTACCTTTCGAAAAAATCCTCACATTTAACAACTCCACATCATAGTGTACTAAGCTGAGGGGTATTTTAATGGATACTGAATGGGTAGAACAGGCCATGACAGCAATGCTAAGGTCAGAAGAGACTGGGAATGTTGCTCCAATCAGCCACAACTGTTTACTCACCTACTATGACCCTTCTCCCTCTACTCAGCTACTGAACTGTACTCACCTGAGGGGATCCGATCTGTATACTGTGTGGGGAGGACAGGCAAAAACAGCAGTGCTAATGCCAGAAGGCACTGGGAATGTCAGTCCACTCAGCTGCAACTGTGTACGCACCTACTATGACCCTTCTCCCTCTACTCAGCTACTGAACTGTACTCACCTGAGGGGATCCCATCTGTAAACTGATTGGAGAGGGCAGGCAAAGCAAGCAATGCTAAGGCCAGAAGGCACTGAGAATGCCACTCCACTCAGCCACAACTCTGTACTCACCTACTATGACCCTTCTCCCTTTACTCAGCTACTGAACTGTACTCACCTGAGGGGATCCCAACTGTATTCTGTGTGGGGAGGTTAGGCAAAGGAAGCAATGCTAAGGCCAGAAAGCACTGTCTACCCAAAGTAAAGTACCTGCCCATTGTGCATCTGTACAAACATGCTCCTACATCCACACACAGTAAAATTTAATTAATGCACCTGAAAGGATTACTTATGTATGCTGTTTGTTGTAGTTGGTGTAACATACATTGAAAGCCCAGGAGAGCCATTTGCTGAAATTCCATACATTAGGCCAGTGTCCACAATGACATTGTGCTGCTGTCTAACAAATCACTAATGATGTTTAGCTTCCTGGGAGGGACCAACTTACAGATCATGGTACACTCTGTGATGTGGCAAATCAAGTAGATCCATCTTGAATAGGTAAGCCAAGATGAAAATAATGTGGACCATAAGGCCAGCCAACTGCATACAAAATCACTGACAGACAAACAAAGGTACTAAGATCTCTCATCGAAATGCATGCGGCAGTATACAAATACACAATGCACTGACCACTTGTTGACAAGTAAGATGTTCAACTACATGGTCCTGGATCTACAAGCATGAGAGTGTACTAGGGCCCAAGATGAGCTAAGCCACATCATGCCCAGCCACTGATTTTACTTCACTGTTGGAATAATAGGAGTCCATGGACAGTTACCCAAGTCCCAAGATACTCGCACAACCTGTAGAAAGGTGACTTGAAATAGTATTTATCATCACCTCAAATGTCAGGTCCATTCAGTTGATAGCAGGTGTGCCTCTCAAATAAAGGGAGAAATGCAAAGCCAATGTGTATTTGCCGTGTAACAAATGTCACAGTAAACTGTTGGGGCTACATGTCACAATAGAACCTCTAATATACTGCCCATCACTTGAACAGGTCAATCTGCAATTGGGAACATGGAGATCCCTCCAGAGACTGCCAATCCCCCATCCCCTGGATGAAGCATTCAGTAAGGATTCAATTCCTGGACGTGTGGACATTGAGGACGGTGCTGGCCCATCTGGGAAACATGGTCAGATGACACCGGTCAGCCTCACCCTGAACACAATGACTCCTTCAAGTCCTGTTGCATCAATATCTCAGGCTACCATTCACCCCCAAACCTGTGTCTCAAGGACAGAGTCCATCACTATGTGCCCCCCCAGTCCAGGTACCTAAATCTCATCTGGACACCTCAGACAATGATGGACCTGGAGCCAATGGTAGGGTGGTGTTGGAAAGTGGATTATCGATAAGGGCAGTACCTACACTTAGCAACAGGTCACTAACCTCCACTTACGTCCAGTTAGGTCTCAATAAATTAAACCTAGCTCAACCCTTGGTAGCTTGCAGCAAGTGCCAAGGCTTAATTTAGGAGACTAGCGCTCAAAGGGTTAAAAAAGGTCACACTGGAAAGGGACAAAGTCCAGAGTTCAGGCCACCAATGAGGTAACACTGTCACATTTACTTTCAGAAGTGTTTCTTGATTCAGAAAAGTGGTCCACAGCACCAGCCAAGGGTTCAGAGGCTCTGGTTTGCCTCTTGGGGTTTTGGAATGCAACTCCCACAATGCACCTCTTCAGCTTATGGAGTTGCTCCAAACATCTCCAAACTCCTGGATCTTCTTCCAGAGGCCTTTTTTCGGTCCATGAAGTGCCCACAACTTGATCCAAGGATCAGAAGCTCTTATTTGCTCCTTGGGAGTTTGGACTAGAATTCTCAGAATGCACCTGGTCAGAATCCTCAAATAGCCACTGGACACTGGTCAGCTAGGCTCTGCTTGCAGGATTTGATGCAGGTGACTCTGGGCAGCTCCTTTGTACCAATAGCAAACAGAGAGTCCCTTCCTGAAGCAGTAGAAGACAGGCATAGTAATTTTATTGGTGAAGCCCAAGTGTGCAGCTGGTACAGTCCTTCATAGTGCAGTGTCCAGGTGTAGGTCAGGGGTCCAGCATGGCAGTCCGTCTTCTTCTTTGTCTTGTTCCTTGTAGGGATCTGAGCTGTGGGATGAAGATCTGCCATATTTATCCTTGCTCCTGGATGAAAAACAGGGGGGTCCTGGTTGTCCAATCAGAGGCATGATCCTTCTCCCTGTGATGACAATTTCCTGGGAAGTGTGGCAACAATCTATCCCAGGGGGCAACGTTCTTCAAAATTCCAATATGGCTGAATGTAATTTTTGGAGGTTAGATCTGGATGAGCCCACCCACTGCTGTGGCTAAAATTCGAAACACACCCCTCTCCTGCCCTCTCCTAATCTAATCAAGAGGGCACCTAATTTTCTGGCATTGCATGATGTGAGGGAGATGCTGGGCTGCTCCAAATGTCCTTCCCTGCCTTTGAAGACCAGTTTGGCCGCCCTCTCCCCTTCCTGCTTCATCATCTGCTGAGGCAGATCTCCTTCCCCAGGCACATCCTTTGTGTTCAGCCCCAGCCACTTCACGCCTCATCAAGGCAGCCTCACCAGGTTGCCAGAGGCGGGCCAATCAGTGAAGGGCACTACAGTGCTGAAGTTGGCAATTTTCAGGTAGAGTTTTAAAACTCTTTACCCAAACTATTTATATTAAATCCAACAATTGTAACTTTTGGGATTTATTATAATAATTAATTTGATACCAAACTCGAGGTATCTGACACTTAAGGGGACTTTATTAATGAAAATAAAGTCTCCTCATTTTAGCCTCAGGAGGCTAATCACTACATTGAGGGAAAAACAAATTTGGCTATTTTACCTCACAAGGGCTTATAAAATAATTTTTATAAGGTCCATGCCTATAGGTAGATGACACCCAACCCTAGGTGCACATAGGGCACACCTTAGGGGTGACTTATATGTAAAAATAAGGTAGTTTAAGACTTTGGAAGTACTTTTAATTCCAAAGTCGAATTCACAAATACCTTTAATTTTCCAGGATAATAGGACACTAGACTTTGGACTAGAAATGTTGTGGCAGCTACTCAAATGACTACATCCACCATGTCTGTTATCTTCACTGTTTGTGTTTGTTATTTCTCATTAGTTTGCATCTCCAACTCAAGAACACCTGTAAATAAACACATTGAGCACTCTGGGATGTTCAATGTGAAAAGCATGTGATGTTAATGAGGTACATGTGAGAATGTCAATGTAAGGAAGGACATATCACAGCCTGGGTCATGTTGAGTATCGCTACCAACACAAAACACAAAAGTACTGTCACCCAAAAACTATTTATTTGCATTGTATAGCCTATAGGTTGCAAGTATGTCTGGACTGTAATAGCCAAGAATGACTGAATATTGATTCACTTGTATAGATATCCCAAAATACTATCCGTCTGATCATAGCAAAAAGGTTTATGTCAGACCTTGTAATATAGGATAGGCAAATGGATTGGTAGGTATTGTCTACAGCTTGACCCTTATCCCATACCAAAATCATGTATTTTCAACTTGACATACCCCATGACACAGGCAGAGGACAGTACAATGGTCCCTAGTCTGAAGCCCATCTTATTACAATGGTTAGTCATCCACTGCCATGTCACACGCCTATGTCAGTGTAATGACACAGCACCTGTGACCTGCAATGAGTTAACACATCAACAACTGCATACAGGGCATTTAGTAACATTGTCAACACAATGCGAAGGGAAAGGGCAAGGATTGGCCACAAGAACATGTCACAAGGGCACATAACCACACATGTGAGACTATTTGATAAACATACCAGGCCAAACAGGTCCATTCTCAAGCACTAGAAACTCCCCTTTCACTGTCCAGCCAGCGTGGGCATGGCACCCACACAAACCAAATTTGTAATAATCAATACCTGGAAACATCTTATGGCCCATTTACATGTCAGACTAGACACTTCTACCTGCCCTTGACGCAAATCAGAAATGTTCACTTGAGGATGGCATGGGGATGAGACCTGGAAGGAAAAAGTCACATACAAGGAGTTTAGGCAGCCAAAACAATTCATTAAACACAAAACTCAGTTAAATCTTTTGTAGTATCACTGAAAGTGCAATATGATTGCACATATCAAAGGAGATGCTCAAGAGAGGGGCATTTTCAACTCTGTTATAGCCAGCAAAGCTTTGCTCTATGATGCATTGCATAAAATATCCTGTCTCACAGTAAGTGACATACCCGTCACAACATATCATGTCCTCTACAGTAACCGATGCAGTCCGAGTAATCACAGAACATCAGGTACTTACCCTCAGGTGAAGTACTGACTGATGAGATCTGCTTGCATGTCTCCACCTTATTCTTCATTAATATTATCCTCACTTGGCATTTCTGGATTCTCAACCTGTGGCACTGCCAGTTCACCCTCATCGGGAATGCATGGGATGTTCCTGCTCAGGGCGAATTTGTAGAGCATGCATCAGGCCACAATGATCTTACAAACCTTTGCAGGTGAGTGGAGGACGGCTCCATCTGTTTTGTCAATGCTACGGAATCTCGCCTTCAGGATCCCAAAAGCCGGCTCCACAACACTGCATGTTCTCCCATGTGCCTTTTTGAAGAAGACCTCCCCTGGCACAGTTGGGTTTCTCACTGGTATCAAGAACCAGGGGCGATTTGGGTACACAGAAACACAGATTCCCCTGTAAGGTAAGGCAGCATGTTTGCAACCATGAGTACAGAGTGTGTCACTAACAGCAGACATGATACATAAATACACACATGACGTGTGTTTTACCAACCAGCCAGGCCCTCTCTGGGTACAGTTGTGTCATCAGCTGTGGAATAGCACTGTTCCGCATGATGAAGGCACCATGGACTGAACCTGGGTACTGAGGACAGACTTGGGAAATGTAGAGTTCCGCCATACACACTACTTGAACACTTTGACGACTTGGATCTGGTTCCAAGTGAGACAAAGATCCATGATTGTCTGCCTAACCAGGCGGTAGATCTGAATCCCTAATCTCTCCTCCATGATCTGCAACTCAGCAAGAGGTTGTCTGATCTGCCTCCTCTTAGGGTTACTATGTGGTTCATAAAACAAACAAGGCAGTGATTGAATATGTCCCTTACATTTGACATGTAACAGGTGTGATACGTGATATGACATGTTATGTGTCTCAACATTATGTGCAAAATCACAAGGTCTAAGCCTTGCTCTGCCTGGGACATTAATGCCCTCATCATTCACATATATGTAGCAATCATCCTTATGAACAGGAAACTCCTAGTCAGAAGACTATCTGAACTGCCTGTGATTGAATGCACAACCTCCTAGGTCACACGTATTGGAGAGGGTGGTGGCGGTATCTACAAGCATGTTGTCACATGAGCATTACTACATATCAATATGGTTGGCAATAGGATTGACTAACATGACATGACTAGGACAGTACTCGATATCCCCCAGAACATCAACTAGTTTGTTAGTGATGCATCAAAATATTTTGTGCAAGTACTTTAAATGGCTCAAAAATGGCAGATGCCTGACTCACTCCAATGGACATTAGGAATTGTCCGTGACCGCCAGTGGAAGTCGTCATGGCAGTAGGCAGATACTACTGTGGTGGACACTGCCCTAGGATAACAATGCTGCCTATGGCACTCTTGGGCCAATGGCAGTGTTCGCCAGCCTTGACAGTCGTCTATGTAGTGGCTGTCACCATCCTTTTCTGCAGAATCCCTCACTTGGCTTCTTGACACTGCTGCCAGCAACACCCCCATGACACAAGCTGCTGTGTCCCACATCTGGAGGCAATCATGCTGCATCCAACAGTTGATAGGGACCCTGCCTCCTCACCAGAATAGCTGGAGTGGCTGGTGGAGGATGTCCTACCCCTGTATGAGCAGCTCTATGGTGCACCAAGAGAGCAGGTAAGTGCACCATGTGCACACTTACATCTACCTCTTCGCTAGCCTGTGCTAAAGGCCAGCTAGTCAGTTAGTGTCTGCAAAGACTTATTTTATGCTGTAAATGTGTATGGCTTATTGAATGGGCTGGTATCCATGTCAGGTGAAAGGTTTGAAGATGAGCGAAAATGTGGTGAGTGTGATTTGAGTGTTCCCTGAGCCAAGTTGCGTTGGATGTACATGGCTAGACAAGTTGCCATGACAGCAATCCCCATTGAAATTATTCCAGAAAAGGTCTGTAATGTATAGTCACATGTGGTGGCATGGCAGCAAAGGAGTTGATGACATGTCATGTGTGTGGGTTGAGTCCCATTTGTGTTTATACATTGTTTACACATAGGCCTGGGGCCACATTTGGCCTTGTTAGACAGTTGCACTGAAGCCAGATATTGACTCACTATGCCCCTCAGATCTGGACACAGGCATGCATTGTAAATTGTCTATGGATTACATAAATAACTCTGTTGCATGTGATTAGTCGGACATGGTATGATATAGGTCTGTCTGCTCAGCCTGCTGAGAACAGTGC
This sequence comes from Pleurodeles waltl, assembly GCF_031143425.1. Lineage (NCBI taxonomy): Eukaryota > Metazoa > Chordata > Amphibia > Caudata > Salamandridae > Pleurodeles > Pleurodeles waltl. The sequence goes on along the minus strand of NC_090444.1, from coordinate 1,089,686,296 downwards.
TTGTGTATATCTGCGCACTCGATAACTTGACATCTGTCCTGGTATCAGGTTGCCTTTTGCAGATGAGGGTGTAGTTTGATGCCTCTCTGCCTTTCTACAGCTTTGTAGGCCAATGTCCATTCATTAACATGGGATTTGCATTGGGGACAAGCTCTTCATTTGTGTCTAATCTGATCACTTCATTTATGGCAACGTGTGTTACATAGCCATTACGGCTCCCTTGAGCACTCAACCTCATTGTCTCTACCTTACAGCACTGATGTGTCCAGTGCACGCACCTCTATCTTCGTACATTGCACATCTGCAAACAATGTGCAATTTTGTTATGTGCCCTGATGGTAGATTCTATGTTTATGAGTATGAAGTTGGACATGTACAATGCTGGTCCAGGTATTTCCCTATAGTGTCACAGTTTCTGAGTCTACACATGTGTGGATGTATGTAGCTACTGGTTGAGGTGACACTGAAAAATCCCACCCCCTGAAGTAGCATGTGCCTGAATCTGTCTCAGCACACGTGCACACATAGATAGGATTGCCTCTATGTTTGCTCCACTTGTCACTCCCTTTGGTCAATGCACTATGGGTCTGTCAGTAACCTTGTTACATCTAATGTCTTTTAGCGACATGTGACATTTGGAGGTTGTGTATCTTTTTTTGCATTGTTTGCAGTGAACTTTAACTATCACTTGCCACTTTGTTGGATGTGTTCCATCTTGCACCTAATCAATGTCTGGTGATCGTGTAACGATTCACAAAAGTTACAGTATTGACAACTGGTCAGTGGAGGGCCTGAGGTGTGGGGTGTTTAGTGCACTCAAATGGTGAGTGTTTGCAGCCATGTGGCTGCTATGTGCCACAGTTGGACTGGAAGGTTTAGACAGGATGTTCTAAGCTTGGTACACCGACAAGTATGAGATTCTGCCATTTTGTCAATGGACTTGTGGACATGATTTAATTTGTACACAAGAGCCACTCCAGACAAAATGTCACAGTCCAAAGGTGAGTAGGATGTGGGCCACTGTCCTCTGTCATGTGTCTAGGGTAATGTGTGTAGGAGGCTGGCCTGGCTTATAGTGGGTACCCTGTGGTACTTACACCCTGTGCCAGGTCCAGTTATCCCTTATTAGTAGAATAGAGGTGTTTCTAGAAGCTTAGGATGATAGAAGGTAGCTATGGCAAAGCAGCTTAGGCTGAACTAGGAGAAATGCAAAGCTCCTACTATACCACTTATATCATATGCACAATATCATAAGAAACACAATACACAGAGTTACTAAAAATAAAGGTACTTTATTTTTATGACAATATGCCACAAGTATCTCAGTGAGTACCCTCAGTAAGAAGGTAAGTAATATACACAAAGTTATATGTACACAAACCACAACTAGGTAAGTAAGAGTCAGAAAAGTAATGCAAACAGTGTAGAATTACAATAGGTTGCAATGGGCAAGCATAGGTCTAGGGGCAACACAAACCATATACTCCAAATGTGGAATGCGAATTGCGAATGGACCCCAGACCTATGGGAGCTTGTAGAGGGTCACTGGGACTGTAAGAAAAAAGTCAGGATGTCCAAGATACCCCACCCCAAGACCCTAAAAAGTATGAGTAAAGTACACCTACTACCCCAAAAGAGCACAATAGTCGTGATAGGGGGATTCTGCAAGAACAACAAACACCAGCACTGCACTGACAATGGATTCCTGGACCTGAGGACCTGCAAAGCAAGGGGACCAAGTCCAATAGTAGCGACAATGTCCAGGGGGGAGCAGCAGCCCAGGAAACCCTGGATGAAGGTGTGAGGAAGCTGCCTCCAGATGGAAGAAGCTTGGAATTCTGCAAGAACGAAGAGGACTAGGAACTTCTCCTTTGGAAGGAAGATGTACCACGTCCCGATGTAGGTTACAGAAGTGTTCCTATGCAGAAAAACCACAAACAAGCCTTGCTAGCTGCAAGGGTTGCAGAAGAGGTTTTTGGGTGCTGCTGAGGACCAGGAAAGACCGGGATGTTGCCCCTTGGAGGAGGAGACAGAGGAGGTGCTCAGAAACTCAGAGAGCCCTCACAAAAGCAGGCAGCACCCGCAGAAGTACCTGAAGAGGCACTTGGAAGATTTGTGAACCGGAGTCCATGCAGAGTTACAAAAGAGGGTCCCACGATGTCGGAGGCCAACTCAGTGGGTTGAGCACTGCAGGACGGAGTGCTGGGGACCCAGGCTAGGCTTTGCATGAAGGAAATCCTGGAAGAGTGCACAGAAGCCGGAGCAGCTGCAAATCACGCAGTAAACAGGTTTGCAGTCTAGCGTGGGGAGGCAAGGACTTACCTCCACCAAACTTGGACTGAAGAGTCACTGGACTGTGGGAGTCACTTGGGTAGAGTTCCTGTGTCCCAGGGACCATGCTCGTCAGGATGAGAGGGGACCCAGAGGACCAGTGTTGCAGTCTTTTGGTGCCTGCGTTAGCAGGGGGAAGATTCCGTCGAACCACTGGAGATTTCTTCTGAGCTTCTGGTGCAGGGTGAGGGCAGGCAACCCCTAGAGCATGCACCACCAGGAAACAGTTGAGAAAGCCGGCAGGATGAGGCGCTACAATGTTTCTGGTAGTCGTCTTGCTACTTTGTTGCAGTTTTGCAGGCGTCCTGGAGCAGTCAGCGGTCGATCCTTGGTAGAAGTCGAAGAGGGAGATGCAGAGGAACTATGGTGAGCTCTTGCATTCATTATCTGAAGAATTCCCCAGAGGAGAGACCCTAAATAGCCAGAAAAGGAGGTTTGGCTACCAAGAAAGGAGGATTGGCTACCAAGAGAGTTGAGAGCCTATCAGAGGGGGTCTCTGATGTCACCTGCTGGCACTGGCCACTCAGAGCAGTCCAGTGTGCCCCCAATACCTCTGTTTCCAAGGTGGCAGAGGTCTGGGACACACTGGAGGAGCTCTGGCACTTCCCCTGGGAGGTACTGGTCAGGAGAGTGGTCATTCCCCTTTCCTTTGTCCAGTTTCGCGTCAGAGCAGGGCTGGGTGATCCCTGAAGTGTAGACTGGCTTATGCAGAGATGGGCACCATCTGTGCCCATCAAAGCATTTCCAGAGGCTGGGGGAGGCTATTCCCCCCCAGCCCTTCACACCTATTTCCAAAGGGAGAGGGTGTAACACCCTCTCTCAGAGGAAATCCTTTGTTCTGCCTTCCTAGGCCAAGGCTGCCTGGACCCCAGGAGGGCAGAATCCTGTCTGAGGGGTTGGTAGAAGCAGCAGCTGCAGTGGAAACCCCGGAAAGGCAGTTTGGCAGTAGCCGGGTTCTGTGCTAGAGACCCGGGGGATCATGGAATTGTCCCCCCAATACCAGAATGGTATTGGGGTGACAATTCCATGACCTTAGACATGTTACATAACCATGTTCGGAGTCACCATTGTGACGCTATACATAGGTAGTGACCTATGTATAGTGCACACGTGTAATGGTGTCCCCGCACTCACAAAGTCTGGGGAAATTGCCCTGAACGATGTGGGGGAACCTTGGCTAGTGCCAGGGTGCCCACACACTAAGTAACTTGGCACCCAACCTTCACCAAGTGAGGGTTAGACATATAGGTGACTTATAAGTTACTTATGTGCAGTGAAAAATGGCTGTAAAATAACGTGGACGTTATTTCACTCAGGCTGCAGTGGCAGGCTTGTGTAAGGATTGTCTGAGCTCCCTATGGGTGGCAAAAGAAATGCTGCAGCCCACAGGGATCTCCTGGAACCCCAATACCCTGGGTACCTAAGTACCATATACAAGGGGATTATATGGGTGTACCAGTGTGCCAATGAGAATTGGTAAATTTTGTCACTAGCCTGCAGTGACAAATTTAGAAAACAGCGAGAGCATAAACACTGAGGTTCTGGTTAGCAGAGCCTCAGTGATACAGTTAGGCACCACACAGGGAACACATATAGGCCAAAACCTATGAGCGCTGGGGTCCTGGCTAGCAGGATCCTAGTGACACATAGCAAACACACTGATAACATAGGGTTTTCACTTTGAGCACTGGTCACTGGCTAGCAGGATCCCAGTGAGACAGTAAAAATACCATGACATTTACTCACAAACAAGCCAAAAGTGGGGGTGACAAGGCTTGAAAGAGGCTACCTTCCTACAATGTGTTAGTTAACATCTGCAACCCAGGGTAACATTTTGTCCATTGAATGTTGTGTGCTTGTGCCTCCCAGCATGGTGATGCATGGGTGTCCATCTTACATGTGACATGACTTACATGGCAAATGTATTGGCAGCTGTAGCAAGGAACTTCCTCTTGGTAAGTTGAGAATATACATTGTCATGGGTGATGTGTCATCAATGTAGCCAACATGTCTTGTGCCTACGTGTAGGAGGCTGGCCTGGCTTGTAGTGGGTACCAAGGGGTACTTACACTCTGTACCAGGCCCAGTTATCCCTTATTAGTGTAGAAGAGGTGTTTCTAGCCGCTTAGACTGATAGAAGGTAGCTATAGCAGAGCAGCTTAGGCTGAACTAGGAGACATGCAAAGCTCCTACTGTACCACTGGTGTCATATGCACAATATCATAAGAAAACACAATACACAGATATACTAAAAATAAAGGTACTTTATTTTTATGACAATATGCCAAAAGTATCTCAGTGAGTACCCTCAGTATGAGGATGCCAAATATACACAAGATATATGTACACAATACCAAAAATATGCAGTAATAGCAAAAGGAAGTAATGCAAGCAGTGTAAAGTTACAATAGATTGCAATAGGAGCACATAGGTATAGGGGCATCACAAACCATATACTCCAAAAGTGGAATGCGAACCACAAATGGGCCCCAAACCTATGTGAGCTTGTACAGGGTCGCTGGGACTGTAAGAAAACAGTGAAGGTTAGAAAAATAGCCCACCCCAAGACCCTGTAAGGTAGGTGTAAAGTGCACCTACAACCCCCAGAGAGCACAGAAGTCGTGATAGGGGGATTCTGCAAGGAAAACCAACACCAGCAAAGCAACAACAGTGGATTTCCAGACCTGAGTACCTGTGAAACAAGGGGACCAAGTCCAAGAGTTGCGACAATGTCGAGAGTGGGCAGATGCCCAGGAAATGCCAGCTGAGGGTGCAAAGGAGCTGCCACCGGATGGAAGAAGCTTGGTGTTTTGCAAGAACGAAGAGGACTAGGAACTTCCCCTTTGAAGGATGGATGTCCCACGTCGTGAAGAAGCTTGCAGAGGTGTTCCCACACAGAAAGACCTCAAACAAGCCTTGCTAGCTGCAAGGGTCGCGGTTAGGGTTTTTGGATACTGCTGTGGCCCAGGAGGGACCAGGATGTCACCACTTGGATGACAAAACAGAGGGGGCGCCCAGCAAGTCAGGGAGCCCTCAGAGAAGCAGGCAGCACCCGCAGAAGTACTGGAACAGGCACTTAGAAGAGGAGTGAACCGGAGTCCACCCGAAGTCAGAAAAGGGAGTCCCACGACGCCGGAGGACAACTCAGAAGGTTGTGCACTGCAGGTTAGAGTGTCGGGGAACCATGCTTGGCAGTGCACAAAGGAAATCCTGGAAGAGTGCACAAGAACCGGAGCAGCTGCAAATCACGCGGTACACAGCAATGCAGTCTAGCGTGGGGAGGCAAGGACTTACCTCCACCAAACCTGGACTGAAGAGTCACTGGACTGTGGGAGTCACTTGGCCAGAGTTGCTGAGTTCCAGGGACCACACTCGTCGTGCTGAGAGGGGACCCAGAGGACCGGTGATGCAGTCTTTTGTTGCCTGTGGTTGCAGGGGGAAGATTCCGTCGACCCACAGGAGATTTCTTCAGAGCTCCTGGTGCAAGAAGGAGGCAGGCTAGCCCCAGAGCATGCACCAGGAAACAGTCGAGAAAGCCGTCAGGATGAAGCGATACAAGGTTGCCGTAGTCGTCTTTGCTACTTTGTTGCGGTTTTGCAGGCGTCCTGAGCAGTCAGCGGTCGATCCTTTGGCAGAAGGGGAAGAGGGAGATGCAGAGGAACTCTGGTGAGCTCTTGCATCATTCGGTATCTGAAGAATTCCCCAAAGCAGAGACCCTAAATAGCCAGAAAAGGAGGTTTGGCTACCTAGGAAGGAGGATAGGCTAGTAAGACAGGTAAGAGCCTATCAGAAGGAGTCTCTGATGTCACCTGCTGGCCCTGGCCACTCAGAGCAGTCCAGTGTGCCAGCAACACCTCTGTTTCCAAGATGGCAGAGGTCTGGGGCACACTGGAGGAGCTCTGGGCACCTCCCATGGGAGGTGCAGGTCAGGGGATTGGTCACTCCCCTTTCCTTTGTCCAGTTTCGCGCCAGAGCAGGGCTGGGGGATCCCTGAACCGGTGTAGAATGGCTTATGCAGAGATGGGCAGCATCTGTGCCCATCAAAGCATTTCCAGAGGCTGTGGGAGGCTACTCCTCCCCAGCCCTTTACACCTATTTCCAAAGGGAGAGGGTGTCACACCCTCTCTCAGAGGAAATCCTTTGTTCTGCCTTCCTGGGCCAGGGCTGCCTGGACCCCAGGGGGGCAGAAACCTGTCTGAGGGGTTGGCAGCAGCAGCAGCTGCAGTGCAAACCCTGAAAAAGCAGTTTGGCAGTACCCGGGTTCTGTGCTAGAGACCCGGGGGATCACGGAATTGTCTCCCCAATGCCAGAATGGCATTGGGGTGACAATTCCATGATCTTAGACATGTTACATGGCCATGTTCGGAGTTACCATTGTGACACTATACATAGGTAGTGACCTATGTATAGTGCACGCGTGAAATGGTGTCCCCACACTCACAAAGTTCAGGGAATTTGCCCTGAACGATGTGGGGGCACCTTGGCTAGTGCCAGGGTGCCCACACACTAAGTAACTTTGCACCCAACCTTCACCAGGTAAAGGTTAGACATATAGGTTACTTATAAGTTACTTAAGTGCAGTGGTAAATGGCTGTGAAATAACGTGGACGTTATTTCACTCAGGCTGCACTGGCAGGCCTGTGTAAGAATAGTCAGATCTCCCTATGGGTGGCAAAAGAAATGCTGCAGCCCATAGGGATCTCCTGGAACCACAATACCCTGGGTACCTCAGTACCATATACTAGGGAATTATAAGGGTGTTCCAGTATGCCAATGTGAATTGGTGAAATTGGTCACTAGCCTGTTAGTGACAATTTGGAAAGCAGAGAGAGTATAACCACTGAGGTTCTAGTTAGCAGAGCCTCAGTGAGACAGTTAGGCATCACACAGGGAACACATACATATAGGCCACAAACGTATGAGCACTGGGGTCCTGGCTAGCAAGATCCCAGTGACACATAACAACCACACTACAACATAGGGTTTTCACTATGAGCACTGGGCCCTGGCTAGCAGGATCCCAGTGAGACAGTGAAAACACCCTGACATATACTCACAAACAGGCCAAAAGTGGGGGTAACAAGGCTAGAAAGAGGCTACTTTCTCACAAGAAGTGTCAGCATCGTGTCCATTTTCAAGACAGTACATGAAATGTAGACATGTGGTAGCCATGGAGATGGCATGATATCTCAGATCCCTCACATATGTGTCCATGGGGTCCTGTTGTAGTCAGGATACTACTGCAATGGTTGTCCATTTACTGTGATGTCCCAGACAGGACTTTGTCACCATCATATGTCATCAGACAGAAACATTCATGCCTCCAAGTATGTTGTTAATCATGTGTAACAGCAGTAAGCATGATGGACATGACAGGTGGGGTAGGGTGTTGATCCATTTGATTATGATTTGTGCCCTTGATGTGGTACAATATCAATGGGTCCTCAGAACTAGTGTGTTGTTTGGGAGTTGCGCTCTAACTGTATGGATGCATCATGGATTGACTTGCAGTAATGTCATCATGACATGTGTATTGGGTCAGGGATTTCCCACAAACAGATACCATGCTTATCATTTCTCTGATGTGGGTAGTGATGTTTTTTATGATTGTGAAATGACATTGTGACATCCTTATAGTGACTGCAAGGTCTGTGTCCCTCTTTCCTGCCCAGTACAGTTATCTACCACAGATACACTTAGACATGTGTGGGAGAATTTTGAGGGACCTTTTCTGGGCCTTACTGGACCATTCCTGTGTGTGCTCAGGAGACATCTCTGCATGCGCTATGTTGGAACTTCTGATGTATGCCACATCTGTGTGAGCTTTGACAATACCAGCCTCGACTCATTTTGGTAAGGTGTGAATTGTGGAGCTGTACGTTGTTGTGTTGTGTCCCTAGTGAAATGGATGTTTCCATGTCACCTAATCCAGGCATGGCATGATTTAAGCATTGCTGATTGCCTTTCCTTAGCACCATCAGTTGTCAATGAGACATCATATCAGTGCAGTTTAGATTTGTGGATAGGCATTTATCAGTGTAATTGTTAGGGTACTTTAAAGAGTGATCCTTAGTTTGGCTACTGGTTCCATGTGGTGTGCTGGATGTTGCACAGGTTTGCTGTGGAGTGGTCACCTAGTTGTGGTTTGTTTGGTGTATTAGGTAGACTTCATCCATGCCATTGTAGTTATATGACACCAGGAATTGACAATGTGTTTATTTTGGAATTCCAGTTGGCATGCATGTTTTTGTATTGGCATATGATGGTGACACTTCATATTTGTGGTCAGTTGACATGATGATATGTTTTATTGTTTTACTGCCTTCATGTTGAGATCATAACCTTACTTTTCACTTTTTCTGGCAGCATGAGCACCGGCAGGTGAAGGGGACAGGGCTACACCAAGTGAAGAAGCATCTGGTCACTGGACCTCAGGTCACAAGACCACTGACAGCAAGGGACCCAGTGGGCCGAAGTATGAGGGGAGTGCCACCGGGGAGACCAGATGAACATCTTTATTCATGAATTCTTCCTTCAGTGGCCACTCCCTAGTTGTGGCAGACCCATTATGGACCACCCCTGTACCACCTTTGTCTGCCACACCCATTCTATCACCGCCCTCCCTGTTGCTCCCCACCCAGTTGGCAGTGCCTCTCACCCAAAAGGGTGGGCATCTCATGTGCCGCAGGCACCTCTGCCGCTGTTAGCCCTGCTGCCCTCAGTGTGGAGGCTATTGACCTCCTGAGGTCTATCTCTCTGGGTCAGATGGCCATTGTGAATTCCATCCAGGGACTGGTAAGCCAGATCCAACAGAACAATATGTTCCTGGAGGGCATTCACTGTGCAATCTTTGGCCTACAGAGATAATTCCACCTTCCTCTTCCCAATCCAAATCCTGCTTTCCTCGACCAAGCCAAAACAGCTTGAGGAGTTTGATCACTGCAGACATGGAGTGTGTTGTGTTGTGTAAGTGTGCTTTGCTTTTGTGTGCATGTGACTATTTAGGTGTGTGTCCCTCAAAGCTGGCTGGTGTTTTCCAAAGTGTTTGGAGTAGTGTATGCTTTGTAGCCTTGTGCTTCACCCATATAGGTGACTGTGCATTACATCTGTTGTTAGTATTGCTTGTCCATGTGATCTGAATGGGGCCTGTTCATGTGGGCATGTTTTTGTGGGCCTTGTTCAACATGAGATGTGTCCCAGTACTTCCTCCTTCAGTGTATGGTTTTGCTGCTTCTATTGCTGCTGTGCCTGTCTTGATGATGTGACGCTTTGTGTGTTTTGACTGTTTGTGTCTGAGTGTATTGTACATGGCATGATATGTTTGATGTGCTGTGTGTTTCAATTGCTGAGTTGCATGATGGTGTTGTTGTATGTGTTCTACTATACATGTATATACATGTATGTTGTATGTGTGTACAGTCCCTGACCAGTGTTGGGTATGAGCATGTTACATGTTTTTGAAGTTGTGCAGTTCTGTTGTTGTTAAAGGTTTGTATGTTGTACATGAATCTGTACGCCTGGGCCTATGCAGAAGTGCCATGCTTAAATGTGTGGTATTGACATGTGATGTGTGTGTGTGCTTGCTGATGTATGCCTGATGTGTATGTGGGGGTGTCCTAGAGGAACTATGTGAGTCTGTGTGTCACAATGCTGTTACGTGTGTGTGCAGTGCAGGTGAGTGTGTGTACTTACGGTTGTTGTCATCCTCATCGGTGATGATTCTGTTGTCTTTCGGCAAACAGGAGTAGCAGGATGACAACTAGTTCTGGTTCTATGACGGTTCCGGACGTCTATGTCTTCCTTGAGGTGAGTGTCTCCTTTTATACTGTTTGTTTCCACCTGGTTCTCTGTGGTGGTCACATTGGCGGTGTGCAACCTCTTAAATGTTCTGGACGAAACATGGTCTCTGCCAGACTGTTGTGCCTCCAGACAACTGCAGCGGTCTGTCCTACCTAGGCGTGCCAGGGTTACCGCTGGCGATCTTCTGCGTGCACCGCCGCCAAACTCATATTTTGGTCATCTGCTCCGCCAGCTTTTCGGACAACATGGTGGTGACAGGACCGCCAAACCTGTAATGAGGCCCTATATCTGGATGCCAGGTTGTGGTAAATGACACCCAGTAGTCTGCTTGATTCAACTCTACAAATTTTACAGTGGAAATTCCTCTAAGCTGGACTGTGAGAAATCAGGTTGCTGGCTGACTAGAGTATGAGCCCTGGTCAAACAGCAACTACAGTCCTTGGCAGGGTGTGGCACAAGCCAACCATAAATTAACCTGTCCTCAACCCTTACAGAGATGTGTCATGCAGTGTTGATTGCAAGGCCTTGCATCATCTAAGATCCTGTCAACGGGGCCTGCTATGCAAAGTCAAGATTTCAGGATGCGGCACACAGTTGCAGCAATGCATTTGGTCTAAAGAGCTGCTAGCCTGTGACGCGGAGTCTGGAATCATTGTAGAGGCCGCCATCAATGATGGTTCTTAAAAGTACTTGCCCAACTCTTTAAATACTCTGCACACACAGACTGTGCAAGGGCAGGCATAAGACATGTTTAAAGGGCTACTTAAGTGGGTGGCACAATCAGTTCTGCTGGCCCACTAGTTGCATTTAATGTACATGCCCTGGCCACCTTACTATGAACATACTAGAAAAACAAATTAAATTAAATATGCCAATTGTATGTAAGCCAATTCTACCATGTTTTAAAGGAGAGAGCACAAGCATTTTAACACTGGTAGTAGTGGTATAGTGTGCAGCGTCCAAAGGCCAGCAAAAACAGGAGATCTGAAGGAAAAAAATTACGTGAGTGGAACCTTAGAAGGCTAATTACAAATTCCGATGGGGCTAACAGGAGTTAATGGCATCACCAGAAGTAAGAGATCTCTTAGACCACAGCAATCATATTTTGTTTCATTCAGGGATTTTTACAGTTTTCTACCAGTCAAATTGTGGAGAAAGTAAGTAATTACCACTTGAATTGGAAAGAGGATTACTGGTCCTCAGGCTAAACATCATTACTAAATTGACCCCGAGGGATACACTTTTAATCTACATGATTTATTTGTAACCACATTTTCTGTAAAATGGAGAAATCTGGGGCACTCATAATAATGCCCTAAGTAGCACTAAGGAATGGAACTCTTCTTGTATGCTACAACATCACACTTTAGTTTTGTTTCTGCAAAGCTCTTGAGACTGCACACTTCCAAACTCTTGTAGGAACTTCATTTGAGCATCGCAAAACGTTAACTTCTGTCTGCCGTTTTGCCCCACCAGTTGTATTTAAACCACTACAAATTTTACACAAACATTTGTTAACGATTCTATCTGGATTGCTGGTGTTTGGAGTATTTTCTTATTGATAACGCCTGACAGTTCTCTAACAGTTCTTCTATCAGAACTTGAATATTTGAGGCGACAAGCAAGTGTTATTTTCCTTTGTGATCATGGTAAGACCTTCAGCATTTTGATTCCATACTAGGACGATGTATATAGAGCAAATAGTGTGGTTCATGAAGGGTTCAAGTATGTATTTTTTTACTCGGGTCATTGATATTGGTTGTTTAGAGATAGGGAATGACATAGAAACAACAGTAAAGCAAGAAAAAAAAGGGTGCTTATTTAGCATTTGGCAAACTGTACTTTGTTTCAGCACGGCCGCATCAGAAGATACAGGTGGTCATTCCAACCTCGGCGGTAAAAGACGCTTACCGCCATTCAGAAGACTGCCATAACACCGCCGCGGCCGCGGTAAACTCTCGATCTGACCCACAACAGGCAAACCGCCAAAATACAGACATCCACAAAAGTCCGCCACACCAAAGGCCAGCGGGAAACTGGCGATGACCAAACCTCCACCGTCACGCCAACAGAAATACGCCCACACTATCACGACACACGAATCCACTCGGCGGTCTTTCAACCGCGGTATTCCATTGGTGGTACACACCGCCGCGGTCAAAATACACACACACTTACAAAATACAACCATATTGGACAATTCAAAATGCACACACCTGAGACACATACACACACCACTCCCACACACCCAATTAAATATAAAACACACACCCACATCACCCACAAACCTCCACTCCTAGAGATTCGTGAACACGCACTGAGAAAAGACATCCGATCACCCAGACGCCCAATTCACTGTCACCCAGCAATATTTGCACGCACTTCACACAACACAACAATACACATCACCACACTTAGCAGCACACAATCCACCCCACACATCACCCACACCACCCCATGGCACCGCAAAGACACCCCAGGTTCTCTGATGATGAACTCAGGGTCATGGTGGAGGAAATAGTACGAGTAGAGCCACAGCTGTTCGGGGCACAGGTGCAGCACACCACCATTGCCAGGAAGATGGAGCTATGGAGCAGAATAGTGGACAGGGTCAACGCTGTGGGACAGCACCCAATAAATCGGGACAACATCAGGAAGAGGTGGAACGACCTACGGGGGAAGGTGCGTTCCATGGTATCCAGGCACAACATCGCGGTGCAGAAGACTGGCGGCGGGCCCCCACCTCCTCCCCCAGAATTTACAACATGGGAGGAGCAAGTCTTGAACATCCTGCATCCTGAGGGCCTCGCAGGAGTAGGCGGAGGAATGGACTCTGGTAAGGCAAATCTTAACTACTTCTCCCCCCCACCCCACCTGCATGCCAACTCATACCCCCACCCTCACCCCCATCACATCCTACTCCTTGCAACTTTCTCACCATCACAACCCACCCATCCCAACACATAGCCCTGCATGCGTCCACAAAGCATGGACACCCATCACCTAAGCATGTCCACTGCACATACACATACAAACCCCCCCCCAACCACCGTCACAACAGCCCCCACAAAGGAATGCCAGCACTGGGGTACACGGGCACCCACCCATTGCACGCTATGACACACACAGAAGCAATAACCATGCTTTTAAACCCCTGCAGGACCCGAACGCCACGTCACCGCGCAGGAGGGTCCACAAATGTCCCCTCCACCCCCAGAAGAGGCCCACAGTGAGGACAGCAGCTCTGTCTCCCTGGATCTAGATGACCAGCCCGGCCCATCGGGGACCTCAGGACAGTCGGTTCCCCTCACACAGCCACAGGCCACAGTAGACCTTCCCCCCTCTGGGAACACCAGCACAGCACCCACCCAGCGGGCCCATACCTCTGTCCCCAGGACACGTCAATCAGCGGTGTGTCCACCACTACAGGGAACCCAGGCTAACCCACCACCCCAACAACAACAGGGACCTGGGAGCAGTGGTAGTGGGCACACGGTCCAGGGGACAGAGGCCCAGGGAAACAGGGGAACTGGGAGGGCTGCTGTGCGACAGGGGGGGGAAAGGCCCAGGGAACCCACTCTCCACGAGGCCCTCTCCTCCATCATGGGAGCATACCACCGCTCCCAGGAGACGATGGCGACGGTCCTGGCTAGGTTTCAGGAGATCCAGCTTCTGCAGGAGGAACAGTATTTGGGGTTCATGGAGGAACTAAGAAACATCAGTTCCGCCATAGGTACCATCGTAGTGGCCCTGAATGAGGTAGTCACGACATTGCGGAACACTGTGGCACCTCAAAGGGCCCCTGACACTAGCATGCACCAAGAACTGCCTACCACCTCCGCCGGCGCTAGTGGACAGGAGGCCCGACACAAGACCAACAGGCCACCAGAACGCCACCCCCTGCAGAAGGAGAACCACCCCGCAAGCGGGCCCTGAGATCCAGGAAGAAGACAGAGTAAGATGTCAAGACCCCCGCCAGCAAAGGATACCGCCCTGATTGTCATCCCACTGTCCCACATTGTCACCCTGTCCAACCTTAAACTGCCCCTGCTCCACTTCCCACAGGCATTTGGACAATGCACCTGTGAAACTGATAGTCTGGACTCTGCCATGGACAATCCTCCACCATCACCCCTCACCGATTTGCAACCACCCATCCAATGTAGAGCACTTGAATAAAAACACTTATTGCACAAAACAATCTGGAGTCTGGCTGTGATTTAGAACAAATGTATTAGACATGACCGTGCCAAAATGTTCATTCACATTGTGATGGTAACAAACCGCTGTCACACAGCTGTAGTCCATGGGGAAACAAAGCAGATGTCACGCAGTGGGGCCCACAGCTCTGAAAACGGAAGGGAAAGTCACAACACAGTTACCATGCACTGGGGGAAAAAGTCAGACAGTAGAGAGGTAGGAGTCATTAAGTAAATGTAATATGCCGGTGTCTACTCTTATCTGTGTGTCACTGAAAATACTGCTGTATTACTGTGTTCCTGTTCTCTATGTCGTCCTCTTCGGCTTCCTCCTCTTCACTCTCCACAGGCTCGACAGCTGCTACAACACCACCATCTGGACCATCCTCCTGCAGAAAAGGCACCTGGCGGCGCAAACCCAGGTTGTGAAGCATACAGCAGGACACGATGATCTGGCACACCTTCTTTGGTGAGTACATTAGGGATCCACCTGTCATATGGAGGCACATGAACCTGGCCTTCAGGAGGCCAAAGGTTCGCTCGATCACCCTCCTAGTCCGCCCATGGGCCTCATTGTACCGTTCCTCTGCCCTTGTCCTGGGATTCCTCACTGGGGTCAGTAGCCAGGACAGGTTGGGGTAACCAGAGTCCCCTAATAGCCACACCCGGTGCCTCTGGAGTTGACCCATCACATACGGGATGCTGCTATTCCGTAGGATGTAGGCGTCATGCACTGACCCAGGGAACTTGCCATTAACATGGGAGATGTACTGGTCAGC
Source organism: Pleurodeles waltl (assembly GCF_031143425.1). Taxonomy (NCBI): domain Eukaryota; kingdom Metazoa; phylum Chordata; class Amphibia; order Caudata; family Salamandridae; genus Pleurodeles; species Pleurodeles waltl. Next base: position 1,089,671,187 of record NC_090444.1, on the reverse strand, counting down.
CAAACATACCATCTGTACATTCATCAAATGATAACTCTTCCGGTTCCTGTACACCTGTTCACTCCTGCTGGGGGGGACCAAAGCAACATGTGTCCCATCAATGGCACCTATGATGTTGGGGATATGTCCAAGGGCATAGAAGTCACCCTTCACTGTAGGCAAATCCCCCACCTCAGGGAAAACGATGTAGCTCCGCATGTGTTTCAGCAGGGCAGACAACACTCTGGACAACACCTTGGAAAACATAGGCTGGGACATCCCTGATGATATGGCCACTGTTGTTTGAAATGACCCACTTGCTAAGAAATGGAGTACTGACAGCACCTGCACTAGAGGGGGGATCCCTGTGGGTTGGCGGATGGGTGACATCAGGTCTGGCTCCAGCTGGGCACACAGTTCCTGTATAGTGGCTCGGTCAAGCCTGTATGTCAGTATGACATGTCGTTCCTCCATTGTCGACAGGTCCACCAGCGGTCTGTACACAGGAAGATTCTTCCATCTCCTCGCATGTCCCAGCGGACGGTGCCTATGAAGGACAACAGCGAGCACAGAGTCAAGCAACCCACAGGTACGTAACCACAGCTTGCACATAGCATGATTCCCAATGCATTGAATGGCTTGTATGAGTGTTGGAGCATGGCCTAGGTATGTGTGACGCAGTTGGTAAATAGGCCATGTGGGCCCTTGAAATGGCGGCTGCCTGACCTGTGAAGTGCGACAGTGGGATGTGAGGTCAATGCGCTGACGTGGCACACCGCGGCGGTAGGCGGTCGAAGACCGCGGCGCTAAGCCGCATTGGTTAACATAGAACCCTATGGGTTTCAGGAGCCAATGACGATGTGCGCCAGCGGTCACGGTACGCACCGCCGCGGTACGCACCGCCGCAGGCGTGACCGCCATTTTCTATCTGCTTAATCACTCGATACCTGATCTTCGACAGGAGAGGACCTACACTGCAAGTGCTGCTGTGACCTCGGTCTGGAAGAGACAATGGCTCATGCGACTGGGGAAAGGGCCCCTGCCTTCACTGCGGAGGAGTTGGAGAAACTTGTGGATGGGGTCCTCCCCCAGTATGCGCAACTCTACGGTCCTACAGACCAACAAGTAAGTACACTGGGACCATGCTTAGTTGGCAATACCTGGGTTGAGTCGGGTGGATGAAAGATGGTGGGGAGGGGAGCGATTGAGGCATGCATCAAACGACAGATGAGAGCATGTGCCACATGGCAAGGGTGGGGATGGGGTGCCACTCACATCGAGCATGCAGAAGGTGATGACAATTTTTCACTCCCTGTACATGTCACACAGGTCAGCGCCCACCAGAAAGTCGCGATTTGGCCTGCCATCGCCAAGGACGTCCGGACCCTGGGGGTCCACAACAGACGGGGCACCCTCTGCCGGAAGAGGTGGGAGGACATCCGACGCGGGAGCAGGAAGACGTAGGAGGCTCTGCTGGGGATGGCCTCCCAATGTAGGAGGGGTGCCAGTCGTCAATTGACCCCCCTGATGTCCCGGATCCTGGCGGTGGCCTACCCCGATTTGGATGGGCGCGTGAGGATATCACAGCAGACACAAGGGGGTGAGTACAAATACATTCTGCTGACTTTGCGCGCAGTGGAGGTGTCTGGGTGGGGGAGGAGGGCTGTGGGTATCCCTAGGCCAGGGCGATTTCTGTAGGCTAGGACCCTCCATAAGGCATGGCCCTGTGCCCCCGCCCCCCACCTCTGTAGGGTGCCAAGTACAGGTATCCATGGCCCTGTGTCATCTATGTGTGCAGTTGTCGTCCATCGGCTTGTAGGCCATGTCCTACGGATTGCGTAGTGGACCCCAAGTGCACGGCGTAGTGCAGGGGGCTTCTGTGTCTGTCTTGTCCTCCAACGGTAGCGGTAATCCATGCACTCAACATGTCTTTATTTCTCCTCCCCCCCTTTTTTGTGGTCTTCCTGTTCATGTGTGCATTAGCATCATCAGGCGGAGGAGAAGTGGCATCGGAGCACGAGGGAG